>NC_138771.1:244214717-244522217 GCF_965119305.1 Pelophylax lessonae | reverse complement strand
CCCCTTAGTTTATACCATAATTCTGTCAAGTCATTCTTGCCATGCATGCGTGATAAATATTTGCTGTGTAAGCAGCATGCATGGATATGCACAGTCCATAGATCCGGCGCATGGATGACTTATGCGGACATGTGCAATAACTTGTTTTTAATGACTGTTCATTTAACCACTTTACCACCGGAGGATTTTCCTGCTAAAAGACCAGGGGTTATTTTGCGATTTTTTACTGCGTGACTTTAACGGACAATCGCGCGGTCGTGCGACGCTGTACCTAAACGAATTTCACGTCCTTTTTTTCCCACAAACAGAGCTTTCTTTTGGTGGTATTTGATCACCTGTGCGATTTTTTGATCACGCGCTATAAACAAAAAAAGAGCGTAATTTTTGCAAAAACAACAATATTTTTCACTTTTTTTTATATGAAATTCCCCCCAAAAAAAATGTAAAAATCAAAATTTTTTAAAATTTTCGGCCAATTTGTTTTACGCTACCTATGTTTGGTAAAAAAAATCGCAAAAAGCGTATTTTGATTGGTTTGCGCAAAAGTTATCGCGTTTACTAACAAAGGGAAAGATTTTTGTCATTTTTGGTGTTTTTTTTTTTAACGAGTAATGGCGGCGATCTGCGATTTTTTTTGCGGTACTGCGACATTGCGGCGGACAGATCGGACCCTTGACTGACATTTTTGACACTTTTGGGGGTACCAGTGACATTACTGCAGTAATCAGTGCTATACATATGCACTGTTACTGCAAAAATGACACTGGCAGGGAAGGGGTTAACAGTATTGGACAGGGAGGGGTTAAGTGTGTCCTAGGGGCGTGATTCTAACTGTGTAGGGACAGGTCTACTAGTGTAAAAACAAAGATCAACAGTTCTACATAGTAGAACTGTTTGATCTTCACTTTTACACAGGGAGAACTGACAGGTGGCTTGTTTACACAAGCCGCTCTGTCTTTCTCCCGCTGTAGCGGCGATCGTAGTGTGACCGGCGGACATCGGGTCTGCCAGTCACACTCCCGCACTCCTCCGTGAACGAGCCGAGGCGGGCGCGCGCCTCGGCGGGCGCGCGCCCGCCCGCTATTGGCTCTGGAAGGAGTGACAGGCGAGCGACGTAGACCTACGTCACTCTGCCTGGCCGGGGCCGACTGCCGCAGTAAATATACTGTGCGCAGTCGGCAAGCGGTTAATCCCCACAAGACTGCTCACTTTATTCCCACAAGACATATCTATGATAACAACAGGTTCCCAAACCTGAAGCAGCCTTGATTCCCATGAAATGATTTGATAATGGCTAGTTCTCACCAACAGCTGGTTCTCACCGTCAGCTCTATTTTGTCTGATAAAACACCCCTGGTTCACATGAAAATGGCATCCATTGTTTGGTGAAGATTCAATTACTTTTAACTATTCACTCTCTCTGATACAGGCGTATCACAAACGTATCACAACAGCCACTGCCCTGTAACAGTAAAACTGCTATAGGGTGGTTGGGAAGTGGCTAAAGAAAACTCAAATATTATTAAATGAGCCTATATGAATGTTCCTCCATGGTTAAGGATTGAGTCATGGTGAATTGTAAAGTATTTTAAATGCTGTTTTGTTTATTGCTAAATACATATTTAGATCTTCACTTATCAAAAATTACTTTGATCAACTTGTCTAGAAATTATTCATACATTACATTTCCAAAAGTATCCTAAAATCTTGTGGTGCCAGTCCAGTACAGATCCTTTGGGTTGCAACAGAACGGGTAACTCTATATTTAGTTTTACATGCCAAACGTTCTGCCAGGCACATTAAGATGCTTGTTATTACACGTATTATGCTGATTGTTAGCTAGAAAAGCCTTTTATATTTCTATTCTTTGTATCTCTCAGATTTAGTTTCACTTTGCTGCAAAGGGCTGACCTTCCCTGACTTCATGGCTAGCCTTGCCAATTGCCATTCAGCTTTCCAATAGACCCAGCTCAGAGGATAGTAGTTCACTCTAATTATTGTGGCAGTTTGTGATGTCCAGGATGTCAAGGAAAAACTAGGGCCCATTAAGAAAGTGAAAATAAAACAGGAAAAAAGCACAGAAGGGACGCTTTTTTAAGCTAATACCAGTGATAACAGGTATCTTGTGAAGTCTGCTATTACTTTGGACTTTTACTTCTAAATGTTTAAAATGGAATGCAAGTTTAACCCCATTCTGATCAAGATTAGGGAGGGGAAAATTCTCATGCACCTGCTGTTCTACTAAAAAACTGTAAACTTCCCTCATACAAGCATGGTCCATTTTTGTCATCAATGTTGTCAGCATCTTGAAACCAGTCCTGAGAAATGCCATGCAGCAATTGCTAGAGTGCAGGCACGTAGGCAAGAAGTGGCTGCAAAAAGAAGGCTCCAGGAGATCAGCAGCACTGTGATCAGCTAATGAATTAAATCAGGTATTTTATCACAAGAAAGAAACCATGTTCAGTTAGGATTTTCATCTACCTTAGTTACAATTTTCCAGGTAGCTTTCATTATTGCTCCTAAAGCCAAATTCCATGCAAATAAAAAATATCCCTTGCAGTAGGGTTGAGGTGTGTGCAAAGGTTTATTTGCTTTGTTTATGTCAAGGGAAGCAATAAAAAGAGATATACTTATCCCATCCACGCCCCTCACCACAGCTAGACCAGGTCCCCACAGCTTTTGCACCCCCACTCTGTAGCAGTCTAGAGTGCTAATATTTTCAAGACCAAAGCAGGGTCCATAGCCCTGCTGTTGATGTGAAGGTGCCTAGGGACATTCCAAAGCTGTTTCTTATGTTGGCTAGACAAAATTAGCTATTAACCCTTGCAGGGCAGGCACAGCCCCACTGCAAGGGATCATTTCTTATCTTTCTGGATTTGGACTTTAACCATTTTCCATACTTTGGCCATTTCAAAACGTCCTGGAATTCAAATATTAAAACTTGGTATCATATTTTTCAGCTGGTGATCTGCTGTTTATAAAAAGTGATCTGGAGAACTCTATGGACACCCAATCAATTCTACAATAGTGAGAAGCGATGAAAAATAATTTACATCCTGATGATAGAATTTTTCTTAATCTCTGAATTTGCAGGTAGCTTTCATAAGTATTCTTCTCTGTGACCATAAAACCTACAAACTATTCAACAGCTTTTGTATGGATTAAACATCTCTCATATAGATTGTATAGGAAACGATAACATCATTAAACAAAGATACCTTTTTGCTCAGGTAAATCTATATTGTTCTCTGCCTACCAGAGAACAGGATCTGCTAGTGGGGTCTGCTCATAGTGTTTAGGTGCAGCTTAGTTTGTCTGAGGTCCAATAGGGAGGCATATTGGACAGTGGGAGTAAACCTAACAAATGAGTGCGCAGGCATTTAGTACAGTCCTGGTGATTGGCAGAGGACAGTGCTTCAGTGCATCCTGGGATACTATATGAATGCCAAGGGCACATGTGCTCGTTGTCTTTCGGCTGGAGAGTAGGATCCCGGAGAACCCCTCTGTAGAAGTTGCCATACGGCCTCAGGTGGTCGACCTGGGGGCCTGAGAGTTAGAGAGTAGCTGAACCCGGAGGTCCTGCAGAGCTGACTGGATAGGGATCTGATTCTGCATACAGTGAGTACAGATCTGTGTCATGGGGCCTGTCCTGAGAGTGCCACCCCTTCAGCTAGAAGAGTCAGTGGATGGGTGTCAGTCAAGGGGATGCTGCAAGGGACTGTCCTAAAGATAATGTAGTGGCATCAAGTCTGCTGCTGGAGAGAGCAAGAAGACTTAACCGTTTCCATACAAATGACAGTATGGTTAAAGCAGTGTGACTGCTTCCACAAGTAACCTGGTGAGGCCAAGTGAGAGTTGTCCTTATCTACTGTAAATAGTTCAAGTTGGAGTATCCCTTTTTCCATCCAAGTTCCACAATAAACAACAAAAACCAAAACCCCTGGACAGTTTATTGAGTACCGAGCCATTGGGAGTAAGGATGAATGTGTGAACTGTCCCTAAGTCACTGTCTGCAGGTAATCAGAGGAGACTCAAGAAGTCATCACACAGCAAGCCCTAGGAGGACAGTGCTACACACTGTATTTGCGCAGCAATTCTTCAAATGCATTATTTGGAATAAAACGTATGTATGCTTTCGCTTCTGTGTGCGAGCACACGGGGACGAGGGCGCTTTAATTTTTTTTTTTCTATTGTTTATGTTACTTTATTTTTCTATTTTGACACTTTCCCTTTTTTATCACTTCTTTTCCTATTACAAGGAATTTAAACATCCCTTGTAATAGGAATAAGGCATGACAGGTCCTCTTTACAGCGAGATCCAGGGTGTACAAGTCCCCATCAACAAGTATCGCACCTCTAGGCTGGAAAGCCTGAAAAAAAAAATAGATCTCGGCTCCCCAGCTGAAGAAACGGTTTTACATCTGTCGAGGCCGGACGTGATGTCATAATATCACGCCCAGCTTCCGAAGGTCATAGAGATGACCGGGAACCATCTGGTTCTCAGTCAGCTCTATGGTAAATGGCCGCTGCCTGCCAATTCATTCTCCGGCTCACCAAAGGCACGGACGAGCGGGTTGAAGCACCCCCCCTCCTGCCGCCTGTAAAAACAATCAAGTGGCTGAACAGCTGCTATAATTGTTTTTACATGACAGGGAATCACCAGATGAAAAAGAAGATATCTGAATAATGCCTGCATCTGCGTTATATGACGTCCACCTAAGGAGAAGTGGTTAATCACAAATTTATTTAAATAAGCATCATTTAAAGATTTCATACTCTGTTGTAATAAATAATTCAATATATTGAGAACATGAGTATATTTTTGGTAGTAAAAAGAGAACTTCTAGAAATATGTCTAAAATATATAAAATTCTTATTCTTTTATTATACAGTTTGAGTCATTAAAAACAGCAAGGCATATTTACATATGAGTGTACCATTTAGGGTAGTATAACTGTGATTGTAACAAATGCATTCAGCTGTAACTATCACCTACTGCTTCTATATTTAGGCTTAAACAAAACATGGGACTTAATCATGTTTATTCATGAGAATATGACTATTGGTTTGAAGCATATAAATGCACACATACCAAATCCCCCTAGCAAAGGTTTAATAAGCCTGCTTTTCCCAAGCATTAGTGCCTCAGGAATTTAGTGAAGGAGCACACACTACTCTATACTTTTTTATACAGTTTTAATAAATGCTTGGGTGCAGGCTGGTGGAAAACTTTAACTATCCTTATAAGATCCTCAAATCCACTCCACAAAACATTAAAAAAAAAAAAACTAGAAAAAGAAACAAATAAAAAGATCCTTACACATTTTAATGACACATAGAAAAGTTTATAAAAATATTTTGTTATTTTCATTGGGTGGCCGATTTTCCTAAAACACCTCTTGAAACAGATACAAGTCAACTCTTTATATCCATATCCATAGCACAGCTGACAGAACACAATTCTATTACTTTTTGTGGTCGCCCATGCTAATTGCTTGTTAGCGCAGACAGCAAGTTAGAAAACAGTGTAGAAAATATCTGCTAAGTACACCATGAAAATAGTGAGCTGGAAGTAAGTGCTACATTGATTCATTCTGGCGCCTGATGGAAATATAAATAAAGATCTTACTAATGTGCTGCTCCAATGATGTATATATGTGTACTGTTGTATATAATAAGACTAAATATACCAAATACTAAGCATTTATCCAGCTTACTTTGCACAGATAAAACAAGATTTTGTTTACTCTGCTTACATTTTGCTACTTCTTCAGATTTTCTAGTTATACACACATCAGTACTTAGCAGTGGCAGTGGTGCAGCTACTCATGTCTGGACTTTGTTAAAATTATTGAGGTCTCCAATTCCTGGGCATTCCTGTCCTCTTTGTTGGGCACATTTCTCCATCATCTTTTTGGCCCTCTCCCATGCCTATGTCACTATTACCCTCTTTGCCTACTAAAAGGTTGAGTGGATTTGCTATAGGGCAGAGTTGCTCAGGAAAAGTACCTGCTCAAGGCAGGGATAGTTTCTTCATGCATTTCTTGCACTTGGTTATATGATCTAAACCTAGGAATGACATTGGGGAAATTTCTTGCACAATTCTGCCATCTGAGTCTTCTGTTTGGCAATCTCTCCAGTGTAAGTTTTGCTCAGTAAGTGAACAAGAATTGGCCTATTATTTTCTGGTGAAGGGACCATGTTGCAGCTCTGATTGCTGTCACCCTGGTTCCTACACCACTTATTAACAATGGTAGGCTGTGAAGTACCTCCAAATTCGGGATCTTCAGGGCCCCATATTTTTTAACGTAATTCAGATTAGAGGTGTAAACATTGTATCCACAAAAAATATTTAAAACCCCCCCTAAAGTTAAGTTTTCATTATATGCCAAAACAGCCTTCTTTCAACCAGGGTGCCTTCAGGTTTCTTCAGGGGTGCCTTGGAAAAATGCCAGCAAATTGCCCAAATTATGTAGACAAGCCAGTGAATGGATTAAGCCTGCCTTCTAGTTACACTAAGCCACAAGTTTTCCTTGCGCACTATTACAATCTTCCAGCCGATGGCGTCCTAACAAACAGTGACGTCATCGGTTGATAAGAAGAATGTCGGGCACCTACACAGCTTTATTATTTGCCCATCTTAATGGGGTTACATTAGCTGAGTGATTTAGAGAAACTGAGGGAGAAGAGAAACATTGGAATACTAGCCAGTATCAGCGTGCAAAGGATTATTTGTTTTGGAAGAATAATGCCCCATACACACGATCAGAATATTGTACAAAAAATACCTCTTTCAACACAATCGTATGATAACCTGATCATTAGTACACAGCTTTTGTCTGAAATTTTCCGAAGGGACAAACACAAACATTTTTCTCGTATGATACCAGATCGTACGATTTTTGTTTAAAGAAATACAGTTTTCACCTGAAAATACAATACAAATACATTACATCACTTCTGAATTTTTATTTTATCGTACAAGAACTTTCGTACTTTAGTAACCTATTCTTTTTTGATTTAGAGTCTAGCATGCAAAAAAAAACATGGACAATCATTCATTTCATAATCTCATTCTGTGTACTAGGCTT
The DNA here is from genome assembly GCF_965119305.1 of Pelophylax lessonae. Taxonomy (NCBI): domain Eukaryota; kingdom Metazoa; phylum Chordata; class Amphibia; order Anura; family Ranidae; genus Pelophylax; species Pelophylax lessonae. The sequence continues at coordinate 244,515,126 of NC_138771.1, read as the reverse complement.
AACCACTTAAGCCTCCAAGATTTTACCCCCTTCCTGACCAGGGCCTACTTTGCGATTAGGCACTGTGTGACTTTAACGGACAATTGCGCGGTCGTGCGATGCTGTACCCAAACGAATTTGACGTCCTTTTTTCCCCCACAAACAGAGCTTTCTTTTGGTGGTATTTGATCACCTGTGCGATTTTTTGATCATGTGCTATAAACAAAAAAATGGCGACAATTTTGCAAAAATAACAATATTTTTCAGAGACAATTGAGTACTGTCCGTGATACTTTTTTTATTTGCACTAACATACAATATTTCAGGACAAGCTTTCGGGGTATGTCCCCTTCATCAAGATCCAAGCAGTACTTGATGAAGGGGACATACCCCAAAAGCTTGTCCTGAAATATTGTATGTTAGTGCAAATAAAAAAAGTATCACGGACAGTACTCAATTGTCTCTGTCGCAAGTGCACTAATACGGCTACAATTACCTCAAGCAATATTTTTCACATTTTTTATATGAAATTCCCCAAAAAAAAATGTAAAAATCAAAATGTTTTAACATTTTAGGCCAATTTGTTTTCTGCTACATATGTTTGGTAAAAAAAAAATCACAAAAAGCGTATTTTGATTGGTTTGCGCAAAAGTTATTGCGTTTACTAACTAAGGGAAAGATTTTTGTCATTATTATTGTTTTTTTTTTTTAACGAGTAATGGCGGCGATCTGCGATTTTTTTGTGGGACTGCGACATTGCGGCAGACAGATCGGACCCTTGACTGACATTTTTGACACTTTTGGGGGTACCAGTGACATTACTACAGTAATTAGTGCTATACATATGCACTGTTACTGTAAAAATTACGCTGGGAGGGAAGGGGTTAACTTTATTGGAGAGGGAGGGGTTAAGTGTGTCCCTAGGGGCGTGCTTCTAACTGTGATTGGCTGTGGCTCTGTGTGTAACAGCAGAGATCAACGGTCCTACATAGCAGGACCGTATGACCTGTGCTTTTACACAGGGGAGAATGACAGGCGGCTGTGTTTACATTAGCTGCCTGCCTTTCTCCCTCTCCACCTAGACGATCGCGAGTGACCGGCGGACATCGGGTCCGCCAGTCACACGCGCGGGCTGCATAGGGAACGAGCGGGGGCGGGAGGGCGCCTCCGACGGCGCGCGCTCGCCCCCTATTGGCTCCCAGGCTAGTGACGTACCGGTACGTCACTTTGCCTGGGAGGGGCTGACCGCCGCCGTATATAGTCGGGCGGCGGTCACCAACTGGTTAAATCACCTCTATTGTTGGGTGTCCTATGTGTGTGGATGTTGCTGTGATATGTAAAGCTTTAGGGTGGTTCAAGATTGTGCATAATTTTAAAGGGTGCCTTGATGTAAACAATGTTGAGAAACACTCTGCTAACACATTTGGAGCTGTGCTCTTTTAATTTGCAATATATATATATGCACTCTATGAATTCCCAATATTTCATTCAAGTGCAAAAAAGTAATAATGATTGCCTACTGGAAAAATCTGGCAAAATCAAAAGAATTGACCCCCGGGGCTTGGGTACTCAGCATTCATGAGAATTGTAAATCTCCATAGCTATCTCTGAAAATGCATGTATATTTTCTGCTGCTAAGCTCATTGTTCGAAAAGCAATGGTGTTATAATAAAAGTTCCCTTGTTAGGAGTATTTTCTTTTATTCAAGGTAAGCCATCGAATTTTAGGTAGGGGATACCAAAATTGTGTAAATGTTCACTTCAGTTATCTAATCATGTGGAAAGCATCTACACATAATTATTTAAAGTGAACATAAATGTGCATTTCACTTGATTGGATAACTAAAGTGAATATTTACACAATGTTACGGTATGTGATGATCATTAAGCAGACTGTGACTGATAAAAAAAATTTACCTGGCAAAGTTGGGGCCCTTGAAGAAAGCACAACAGATTAACTTCTATGATATTAGTCTCTTATCAGTTCTAGGACACCCTCTTTTAGGTCTCTGGACACATTCTCTGATACAGTAAAATATATATTTCTATCAGTACTAGCTAAACAGTTGAGGATCAGTTTAACAAGGAAATATATGGAGTAGTAAGACATATTTACCCATAGACGACAGACATATTAAGATTGGTCTGATGAGTCAAAAAAGTTTTGTGACTGTATACAGTGTATTTCAAGTAGCTCCATATTATTAATGTAGAGGAAATCTCTCATGTCTGATCCTCTGCTTAAATATAGTGCATGAACTTCATGGAAAATAATTTTTGAACCCTGAAATTGGATTTTCATGTGATAGAGCCAAAAGTTGCAAAAACTCCCCTCAAAATTAAAAACACCACACCACTACACCCTAAAATTGTAAATAAAAAGAGATATTACTCTGATAGGTATATATATGCATATGGAGGATGAGTGTCATACATGTTATGCAAAAATATATGTAAAATCCTGGGTGCAGAGTAAAAAGAAATATTTGATATTTACAAAAACAAATCTTCTACAATAAGTTCCAGTTCAAGTCAGATAAGGATACAAGTTGCTGATTATCTCTCATTCAGTCATGCTGAGACAGTCCCTCTTTTTCTTCCTTACAAGTGGTAGAAGTGATCTCTACTACAGTCTGGTCTCACCAGGCATCCAATTCACACCCTTCCAGTGAAAAGGTTCTCAGTCTCTTTGCTTTCTTGAGTTCTCACCTGATTGTGGTCAGCTATGGCAGGGATCTGTTCATTCAGCAGCAGCAGCTCAGTCTCTTTCCCACCAACCTGCTTGCTTCAAGAACTTACATGTAACGTTCTTATTCTTCTGGGCAGCACAGCATCAGATAGCTCCAGCAAACTGGCCACACACCACTGTTCCCCCAACACTTGTGGTGCTCTTCCCCAGCTGTTCAGTACAGAAAAATGGTTGCAGTAGCGCATAGGCCCCACAATGGCTTCCTCTCTGTATCCTGCAGAGCTCCCTTTCTCCAGCAGCCCAGTTCACTGTCCCCTCACTCTGTTGCATCAGCCAATCACCATCCTTCAGACTCAGCCAGGAAGCCTACTCCCTGCACTGGAGACACTTCAAAGACAAAGATTACAAGGTGATCTTCTTAAAGATTACTACTGCACTTCTGCATCAATGAATATTCAGTTTAACTTGGTCCACAATGCAGAAGGATAATACAGCAGCAACAAAGGAATCGGTTTCACAGTAGTTATCATCTACAGTCCAGGTTACACCATTGTACATACGTTACATTTAGTGCAAAATTGCTAGGAAAAAATGTGCATTATTTCATGCTTCAAAAATTGACTTTGCAGTGGCTGCATGTATGTGCGTTTTGGGTGGTGTACATGTGCAGCAGGAGGACCCTGGAATCTCTCTGACTGCTGCCTTTATCTGTTCTAGTTGCTTCCATCTGCCTCTGTCTGTGTATATCAGGATGCATAGCTCTCTGAAAAGCGGCAGTGCATGGGGCTGCATAAATGGATGTAGTTCCTCCCAGTCCCATCCTCCATCTTGTGATATTACTTCCCCTCCTTCTTCCTGGCAGAAGGCAAAGGTGCCAAGAGGACCTGGCAAGATGGTAGGCGGCAGTTTAAGAATGCAATATATGATAGAGTGCAAAATAAATAGTTTAAAGGTTGGGAAGTGACAGTGAAGGTTGGGAAGCTCATAAATACACAGATGCTGCTTTCAGAATTATATATTTTTGCTTTAATGTCTGAAAAATTCTATGAGCTTTATGTTAAAAACATAATATTTATTTCAGGTCCTTCTTTTAAAAGGGGTCTTCTCATATGGCCTAAGTATGAAAGTATGCTGCAATAAAAAAATGTCCATGTCTAAATATCATTTGCATCCAGGTCTGAAAAAAACAGTGATTGAAAGGTTGCTATGGGCAGTAAAAAAATTACTTTTCATGTACTAGCCCCTCAGACACAACTTAGCTCCCATGATGCACCAAAGCCACAAAGGCCAACAAACCATGTCATCTAATGCCCCTCTACCGACGGGTTTTATGGTGAATCCCTTGTACTCTATTTGCTATTGAAGTCAAGACCAACATATAAGCAATAGTTTCTAAAAGGAAAATATCATAATTGTCACAAAAAAAAAAAAAACAAAAAAAAAAAAAAAAACGTGATTTTCAGTCCACTAACTTTTGGGATTTGTGGAATTTACACAGTTACACAGCAGTTTGACTTATGGTTCTTATGACATTGGGTTACTGCAGATTTTTTTTGATCTAGGTTATTGATGAAAGGAGGACATTGGGCCCATCTATTATGGCTGGCCTATTTATGATTTCATAATAGTGAGAGAGGCTTCCTATAAATCACAAGCCCTGTTCTTGTTAATTAGATTGTATAAAATGGATATTGATGTTCGTATGTTCCAAGAATTGCTTATGTTACTGTTTGTGCTTCCTAGTCTGTTTATAATGCATAACAAAAATATGCATAAAATGACGGTAGACATATACATGATTTCCTGCTCTTGGACTTTGTCTTCTGACCTAATGTCCCTTTCTGCTTAATATGGTGATGACACAGAGAAAACAGATGCAAATTGTAACTTTTCCAGGAAAGGGCCACTTAGCCAACTCATTTTTAAAACAGGAATGAGAGCTACAATCATTAGAGATACAGAGCAATTATTCTACTGCAGTGATTTATGCTGCTGACAAAAACAGGTCCAATCCCTTGTTTAAATATACAACTAGCAAATGTTTGTCTATATCCTGAATGGGTCATTTGTAGTTGGAGTGTTACTGGAAATAGCAAATGTACTGATCAATAAATTAAACAAAAAAAAAAAAAAAAGGGGGGGGTTCACTGACTCACCTAATGTTCAGGGTTTGGATTTTGTAACCCACAATAGACTTCACCAAACTGCTTATAATAAAGAGAATTAATTTTTTTTTAATTTACACTGCATAGATCTTTATGGTAAACCTCCTTTTCACAGTGAGTTTCTTAAACTCTGGCTTTTTGGTAAATAGCAAAAGTACACCTGCTGGGGCACAGGACAAAACAGGGTGGACGTATACGGCGCCAATAAATACAACAGTGGGGGAGTTGCTGAGACTTTCGTTAAAATTCACACATTTGGCACTTGCAAAATCAGTGTAATCTGTGACGTGTATAATTACATGTTTCTGTTTTTGATAGATGCATCATACAGATCACAAAAAACTGGGCCGTAAGATGAAAGAAAATGGAGCTGTGGGCATCAGCAGAAAATGGGACTGTAGGCATCTCCAGTGGGGTGGATTTACTAAAGGCATGTAGAATGTTCACTTTGAAAGGGAAGTTAAAACTATGCAAGGAAATTTGCCCCAGATCATAATAAATGTGGTGAAATTTCACTTTTGTAAAAAAAAACGCTATCAAATGCAAGGAAAAAAAAAACAGCATTTTACACTTGCACATGATTGGATAATGGAAGTTTGCAGAACCTCACCTTATTCACTAAGCTTTGGGGATAATTCCCTTGCAAAGTGCAATCTCCCTTGAGAAGAGAACAGCCTATTTACCTTTAGTAAATCAACCCCCATGTGTCAAAAGGTTAATTAAGCAGTCTACAAGAAAAAGGGCTATATTATGGAAGCTGACCTAAGATAGTAACCGCATATATGGTTGAAAATTTTGAGGGGAATTTATCAAAATTGTATCAGACAGAATCTAGAGCAGCTGTGTAAAGCAACCAATCAGATTCTGTCTTCAGCTTGTTCAATAAAACTTTGAAAATGAAAGAAGCTGACGGTGGTTGCCATGGTCAGCGGCTTCAGATTCTGGCTGCTTCAGTGTTAATAAATTCCCCTGTAGTAAATGTACAGCTTTTTTAAGGTCTGAGCTTCTGTAGGGAAGTTGAAGAGAATGGTGCGTAACGAACGTCAATGTTTAATGTACTAGAAAGGTATTAATCAAGCACGTTTTCGGTATATGAAAATACTGAATTTAGTATTTTGATATGGACAAGAGAGAATAAATTGTTTTAAATAGAATATGTTCAAACTAATGTACACTATAATTAAGAAATTCTTTATCGTGTATATTTGGAAAGCTGATCTGAAGTAATTTCAAAGGTAATTATAAAATATTACACAAATGTGATGTGTTTATAATACATGTCAATGCGCATCGATTCAATGAACATGAATGCATTGAATGTGTATGTGTGATCTCTTTATAAAACACAAGTTATGGCACTCTGAACATAACTGATGATGATAAGCCAATGTGCAAAAGGATGAATACATCTATAATCAGGCAATTACAGTAAAGATGTGTGTTATGATGATAGAAAATACAGTCCATATAATGCTACTTTGATGTACACAGAAGCAGTCTGCATCAATTAAGCAAGGTTTGGGTACATGGCAAATTTCTTAAGGTGGCACTGTCACTAAGATCAGAGCAAAGTGACGTGTCTACAGGTAGCTCTTTCCCCAGGCAGTTATATTTTTATATATTATAATATATATAAATACATAAATATATATATATATATATATATATATATATATATATATATATATATATATATATATATATATAAAAATATATATATTTTATATATATATATTATATATTTATAGAACTACACTGCCATGCTGCCTTTTTGATTAGGGTTTCAGAGTATTTGGAAGCATGTACCTCCTTCATTGGACAGTGCTTGGCCTTGAGCTGGCAATTACTGGCTCAAACACAGTCATATGGGGGGTCCTCTACACCAATCACCTGTTCCAAGCTCAAACACTGGAACTTGGAACAGGCTGGGATTCTGTAGCAGTAAGCAGTGATGGAGTGTAGCTTGGTAAGTATAAAAGCCTTGAAAGTTAAGCTTTCTACAGACTCTGTCTCTTTACTTTAACTGAAAAAAGTTGCAGATCTTCTTTAAAGGCAAATAGGGGCCAGGTCCTGTGCAGAAAAAGGAAGTTACAAAATTTCATGGGCAGAATATGTGATTCTATTGTGAACAAGAAATCGTCAACCCCCCCCCCCCCCACACACACACACACTTCCTCTATGAGGGCAAAATAACTTTACTTCCCCATGCATAAAGTAGGGTAGGATTGGTTTGTATGGGCTGAGAAAGAGCCTACACATTCTCACTTGTTTTTTGACTAGGTGTTCTCTACACTCCAGTCTCTCTGCTCCAACTCAAATTCTCTATTCCTTCTTGTTAGGTCTCTCTCTAGTGCAATGGTTCTACAATGGAAGCACAGAAATTACCAAGGAAATTCTGAGTAAGGGATGCATGATTCAGACAGTTGAGTAAGGACAAACGGAGTGGTGGCATCTGATACAGAAACAAATAAAACATTAATAGAGAGAGAAAAGTTTTGCTTCATAAAAGGTTTGCATGTCATGCGCAAATTATAAATGGCTGTAAATAGTTATAAGAATATACAAAATGTAGATTTTAAGGGATCAGAAGAAGTATTTACCCTGTTACAGAAAATTGGGCCGTACTTTATAAGAGTGTTTTTTCCTCTACCAAAGCATTCTGAGGATGGTTTAACTCGATGGACATGTGTTTTTGAACTTTATATAACTATGTAGCTCAGTGGGTGGACTGAATGCAAGGCATATCACACATCCTAATTCCCATTCGATGTACCAACAACTTACTAATAAAGTGCATCTTCTATGAAAACAGAATGTCCTCTTCTCTGCCCCCCCAGGACAATATCAGCAGTAAGAAAAGCTTTAATGATAAAGATTTAACAAAAAAAGGTAAAAAAAACTTGGTGCTGACATCCTGGGGGCATGAGTAATGTCACTGTGACTTATGTGTACGGTTCTTTGTACTTTTCTAGTGTTGGTTAAAGTGTTATATTATTTGCAGCCATTACATTTCTGCATATTTCTGAAAATGGTCGTGGACCACCATTTTTGAGGGAGTCCTACTGTAACGCTCCTGCGTTTCTTATATGGTGTGGATTTTCAGCTGCAGAAATAGTTCCACGTCAGTAGTCATGTAAGAGATATGCTGAGATACCATTCCCAACCTCAATGACTCATCATGTGTGGAAGGTCTTATTTCAGCCAGTAAATACACACAATTAGCAAGCTGGTTCTTAGAGTGACTTTATGTATGTGGTAACACAATGATGAAGGTTGAGGGATAGGTTGAGTGGAGGTGGTAGGTGATAGACACTTGAAGGTGAGACAGTAGCAGATGGATGCAGGAAGGTTTAGCAATGTTGTATGATAGCAGATGATAGAATAGCAGGTGGACATACAAAAGAGATCAACCCAGTGCAGAAAAGTAGCAGTAGTCTCAAAGAGCTAGCAATCTAGTTTATGCAGATGTGATAAACAGTCTCTACTATGCAGAGCTAGATAGTGTAAGCTTAGTAAAAGTTTATAGAGAATTCCCCTGCGGGGTACTTAGCACTATTAGCGATACAGCCGAAGGGTGGTTCAGGAGAGGCGGATGATCCAGTAGCGGGATACAGGGATCAGCGCAGCGAGGTTCCGTCAGCGAAGTAAGCTTGCAAGCATGGAAGCTTCAAGCAAGGTTAGCATCCAGGTAAGGGTGTTTGAACGAACACATGTGAGTGAGAACTGACGCCTTAAATAACCATCTAGTCCGGCGCTGAGTGATGACAGCTCCAGTCTTAAAGGTGTATGCGCACCTTTCCCAAAGTAAATGGTAGGGCGCATACACTTGTGGAAAGTGTAATTTAGGGTACCAAAGGTACCGGAACATTACAATACCCCCCCCTTAAGGCCTGCTCCTGAAGGCCTCTGGAGCTGGTTTGTCTGGGTATCTCGCATGAAAATTGCGGATTAATCTAGGGGCATGTATGTCAGAAGTGTTTAGCCAGGTGTCGTCTTGGGGCCCATAGTTCTTCCATCTAACCAAGTACTGAAGTCTTCTTCTGTAGATACGAGAATCCAGAATCTCTTTTATCTCGTATTCTTCTCCACCTTCAACTTGTACAGGAGGGGGAGGTGGAATATTAGGCCTTATTCCTTGGTCTGGAACATGGGGTTTTAGTAGCGACACATGGAAAATGGGATGGATTTTTAGGTCCATTGGCAATGTAAGCTGCACTGCAGCTTTTCCAATAAGTTTCTTGATTGGGAAAGGTCCCAAGAACAGAGGTCCAAGCTTTTTGCTAGGGATCTTAAGTCTCAAGTTTTTTGTTGAGAGCCAAACGAGGTCCCCGATAGTATACTGTGGAGAAGGTCTTCTACGAAGATCATAGTACTTCTTTTGTTGACTGTGAGCGTGTGCAATGGTAGTATTTAGTAAACCCAGAGAATCCTTTATTTGGGAAAGATAGTCTGAGGCTACTGGGTTATTTGAAGGAAGGATGCGTGGAGGGAGAATAGAGGGATGGAACCCATAGTTCAAGTAGAACGGACTCTGCTTGGTTGTACTGTGAGTTGCGTTGTTGTAGGCAAATTCTGCCAGGGGGAGAAGATCCAACCAATCATCCTGTTGGTAAGAAGTGTAACAACGTAAATACTGCTCGATGCATTGGTTGACTCTTTCAGTCTGTCCGTTGGTCTGCGGATGGTAAGGAGAAGTGAGCTTCCGCTCAATCCGTAGTATGTGACATAGTTCTTGCCAGAATTTAGAAATAAATTGGGATCCACGGTCAGACAGAAGAGTTTTTGGGATACCATGTAATCTGAAGACATGTTTCATCAGGAGTTCTGCCGTTTGTTTGGACGAAGGTAGTCTGCGAATAGCAATGAAATGTGCCATCTTTGTCAGATGGTCCACTGACACCAAGATGGTATTAAATCCTTTGGAAGGAGGCAATTCTACGATGAAGTCCAATGACAGAACCTCCCATGGAGTTTGGGGTATTGGTAGACTGCATAGTAGACCGGATGGTCTCGTAGTGTCAATTTTGGACCTGGCACAGACATTGCATGAAGAGACGAATTTTTGTATAGATGTTTTCATGTCAGGCCACCAGAATTGCCGAGAAATCAAATTGAAAGTCTTTGTCATACCCATATGTCCTGCCATAGGCACATCATGCGATAATTCCAAGATCTTGGTGCGTAGGGTAGGTGGTATGTAAAGTTTGTCGTTGTAGTAGAGGAAGCCTTCTGCATCGGTAGTTAGTTGTGGTGGGGGTGAATCCAACCTTATACCATGCAGAACCTCTTCCTTCAAGGAACGGACAACTCCAATAATGCGTTTGTGAGGTATTATAGGAACGGAAGGAATTTCAAAGTAGTTTTCTTCAGTTAGTCGTGATAGTGCATCCGCCTTTTTGTTCTTATCTGCAGGTGTGTAAGTCGCTAGGAAGTTAAACCTTAGAAAGAATAGTGACCATCGTACCTGTCGATGCGAGAGAGTTTTGCTAGTCTGAAGATATTGGAGGTTTTTATGGTCTGTGTATATAATTATTGGTAATTGGGTGCCTTCGAGTAAATGTCGCCAATTCTCCAGAGCCAATTTTATAGCAAGCAGTTCCTTCTCACCCACGGGGTAATTTATCTCGGGACTGCTCAGGGATTTAGAAAAAAAGGCGACTGGATGAAGTGGTGAAGTGGGGGTAGGTCGTTGGGAGAGTATTGCTCCTACTGCCAGGTTTGACGCATCTACCTCCAGAATGTATTGGAGGGATGGGTCTGGATGGCGTAATATGGGAGCGGAAGTAAACCTTGTCTTTAACAAGTGGAAAGCCTTATTTGCTTCTTCTGACCATTTAAATGGTATTTTTATGCTAGTGAGCTGTGTGAGGGGTCTCACAATAGCAGAAAAGTTTTTTATGAACTTCCTGTAGAAATTTGAAAATCCCAGGAATCGCTGTAGCGCCTTGCGTGTAGTTGGTGTAGGCCAATCCTGAATGCAGGATATTTTACTCATGTCCATCTCGATTCCTGTTTTGGATATGATGTAGCCTAGAAAGAGTACCTCATCTTTATGGAACAAGCATTTCTTCAGCTTCACATAAAGATTATGTGCAAGCAATCTCGATAATACAAGTCTTACATGTCTTATGTGTTCAGACAGGGTCCGTGAATATATAAGTATATCGTCCAGATATACCACAACACAGACATCTAGTAAGTCTTTAAAAATATCGTTTATAAATCGTTGGAAAACTGCAGGGGCATTGCATAGGCCGAATGGCATCACAAGATATTCGAACAATCCGTATCTAGTTCTGAACGCAGTCTTCCACTCGTGTCCATCACGGATTCGAATGAGATTGTATGCTCCTTTCAGGTCTAATTTTGAAAAATAGGTAGCTCCACGCACCTGCTCAATGAGCTCAGGGATAAGCGGTAGAGGATAGCGATCTTTTATTGTGATAGCATTCAATTTCCTGTAGTCGATGATAGGTCTGAGACTTGAATCTTTATTGCGAACAAAAAAGAGTCCTGCTGCTGTGGAAGAAGTGGAAGGTCTAATAAAACCTTTTTCCAAGTTCTCATCCAAATAGGTTTTGAGATGGGCAAGTTCATCCTGTGAAAGAGGATAAACATGACCGAACGGCAATTTGCTATTTGGGAGTAGATCAATGCTACAATCATAGTCTCGATGAGGAGGTAATGCTTGAGCATTTTTCTCAAGAAAAACCTCAGAAAGATCCTGATAACATAGTGGTGCAATCTCATCTGTCACCACAGACAGAATCTTCCCGGAAAACGGGAGGTTACAAGTTTCCTCGCAATAACAAGAAGGGAAGGTCAAGGACCATTTCTTCCAATCTATGGTTGGTTGGTGTGTGTGCAACCAGGGAAGTCCCAACACAATGGGAAAGTGGGGTGATGGTATTAAATCGAAGGTAGAAGTCTCCCTATGAGACTCGTTAATAGTGACTAGAAGTGCTTGTGTCTGATCGGTGATCGGACCAGAGGATAACGGAACACCGGTAATAAGACTTACTGAGACAGGTTTGAGTTTAGAAATAATAGGAATTTTATTTAAAGCAGCAAAACATATATCCATATAATTTCCACAAGATCCTGTGTCAATCATGGCCTTAGTAGTAATCCTGTTCTGGTCCCACTGTAATGTCAAAAAAACAGAAATGTAGGGGTTAGTGAATGAAGTTGTCAATCCTCCTAGAGAGACATGTGAACACTCACCCTTCTTTTTGTTGACTAGGGGACAGACGTTTATCTTGTGATCCGGGGATGCACAGTACAAGCAGAGATTTTCATTTCGTCTTTTGGCTTTTTCCATAGTTGATAGCGGTGGGCGTATGGTTCCTACCTCCATAGGAACGGCCAGACTCCGAGAGGAAACAGATAATGGCATTCCCATCTTTTCAGCCTTTCTTTCTCGTAGTCTTCTATCTATGGTAATACTGAGTTGTATTAATGCATCCAGGGTTTTTGGCAGATCCGCTCGGGCGAGCTCGTCCTTAACGGCTTCTGATAGGCCAAGCCTAAATTGGGTTTTCAGAGATGCAGCATTCCATTCTGAATCAAGGGTCCATCTCTTGAACTCTGCGACAAAGTCTTCCACAGGCCTCCTTCCTTGTTTCAAGGATCTTAACTGAAGATCAGCAGTACTCTGCCTATTGGGGTCATCATATAGGCTAGTGAGCTCTGCCAGGAACAAGGCATAGGAGTTGAGAAGCTGGTCGTTTTTCTCAAAAAGAGAATCTGCCCAGGCTCGAGGATCGCTTGATAGGTAAGAAATAATAGTACAAACCTTAATGTGATCAGTAAGGTAGGTACGAGGTTTTAGCAAAAAAAGTAACTCACATGCGTTTTTAAATTCGCAAAATTTTTTGCGATCGCCTGTAAATACCAAAGGGGGATTTATCTTGGGTTCAGGGGACTGAGCAGAGGTAAGTTGTGTCAGTCTAATTACCTGCTGCGACAGAGCCTGATTGTCTTCTTTTAATTCAGCAAGTGCGTGTATTAACGCAGATACTTGCTGTTTTAATTGTGTCACCTGAGTGGTTATTTCTGGAACTATTTCTGCTGAATCCATTTTTAGGTTCGTTCAATCTGTAACGCTCCTGCGTTTCTTATATGGTGTGGATTTTCAGCTGCAGAAATAGTTCCACGTCAGTAGTCATGTAAGAGATATACTGAGATACCATTCCCAACCTCAATGACTCATCATGTGTGGAAGGTCTTATTTCAGCCAGTAAATACACACAATTAGCAAGCTGGTTCTTAGAGTGACTTTATGTATGTGGTAACACAATGATGAAGGTTGAGGGATAGGTTGAGTGGAGGTGGTAGGTGATAGACACTTGAAGGTGAGACAGTAGCAGATGGATGCAGGAAGGTTTAGCAATGTTGTATGATAGCAGATGATAGAATAGCAGGTGGACATACAAAAGAGATCAACCCAGTGCAGAAAAGTAGCAGTAGTCTCAAAGAGCTAGCAATCTAGTTTATGCAGATGTGATAAACAGTCTCTACTATGCAGAGCTAGATAGTGTAAGCTTAGTATAAGTTTATAGAGAATTCCCCTGCGGGGTACTTAGCACTATTAGCGATACAGGCGAAGGGTGGTTCAGGAGAGGCGGATGATCCAGTAGCGGGATACAGGGATCAGCGCAGCGAGGTTCCGTCAGCGAAGTAAGCTTGCAAGCATGGAAGCTTCAAGCAAGGTTAGCATCCAGGTAAGGGTGTTTGAACGAACACATGTGAGTGAGAACTGACGCCTTAAATAACCATCTAGTCCGGCGCTGAGTGATGACAGCTCCAGTCTTAAAGGTGTATGCGCACCTTTCCAAAAGTAAATGGTAGGGCGCATACACTTGTGGAAAGTGTAATTTAGGGTACCAAAGGTACCGGAACATTACACCTACCCATTAGGTTCTGGCAACTAGCCTGTCATTTTTGGTTGTTTAAACAATAAGGTGGAAGGAACCTTGATAGAGTCGCTAATGAGAAGAGAAGGGCACCTGAGACTATGGGGTTTATTTACTAAAGCTAGAAAGTGCAAAATCAGTCACACTTCTGCAGAGAAACCAATCAGCTTCTAACCCCAGCTTGTTTGATTAGGCTTCAGTAATAAAACCAGGAAGCTGGTTGGTTTCTCTGCAGAAGTGTGACTGATTTGGCCCTCTCTAGCTTTAGTAAATAAACCCCCATATGAGTAACCAGAGCTTGTTGCTTGCCCTTCAAGGGGGGAAGCTGGAGTATTCTCCGGAGTAGGCACAACCAGGATTGCTGGAGGTTACTGTTACCAAAAATATAAAAATGGGGATATTGCTGCGCTAAAATGTAAAGATAAAACCATACATAAAATAAATGAAAGGTCAACAGACCAATTGAAAGCAGCCAGCACCTGATCTAGAATCAGAAATACCAGATCCGAATGGCACTATAGAATGGAAATGGTGCAGCGCTAACAAAAATAAATAAAATCCACAGTCCATACAAATGTTCACAATGGATCAAATATAAAATGCAGTAAACAAAGTTCATCAGAGAGTGCTCCAAAGAGAAGGGAAACTGTCCACCACTTCAAACTTGGAAAAAGCCCCGAGTGCAGGAACCGCCACCAAGATAATAAATGGCCTCTTACCAATATGCAATGACCCCCATTACAAGGATCAAAGCCAGCCTGTGTAATCAAACCGGTGCCCAGATCGACATATACCGATTCCTAATGCTCCCTCAGCAGCTCCAACCGGAAAAAATGCACATAAGGAGAAAAAGGACAACTCCAATAGTGAAGTACGTTCACAGGTTTATTTAGGTAAAAGCAGAGTGGCAACTCACATTTGTATGAAGAAATCACAGCATGTCTCGGAGCTATACTTGATAATAGAAAGGAAACTCTATTTGAAAAAAGAGCTTCAAAAAGGGGAAACCGATAGGTTACCAAGGGAACAATGCTCTACTCAGTCGTACTGGACTTTGCAGGAAAACATCGCCATCTAGCGGCCAGAAACAAGAATTCCCGAGAGTGCTCCATTACATAACATACATTAACATGAAAAAGAAAATTACATTAAAAAGACTAAAAATGTGAACTAAATATTATGATACATATCAAATATGACAGTTTAATAACATCACAAAAATAAAAATAAAATAAAAATAAAAACACATAAAATTTTCCCCAAGCGTAAAAAATACAAGATGAAAATCTGATTCCTTTCTATTATCAAATATTGATTAGAAATCCTTTGAAATATAAGGTATACACAATTTTTGTGAAATTATATTAATATTTGATTGCTATATCGTCGCTTGTGAGACCCAATTCCGGGTTGAGCTCCGGATGTTGACATGCAAATGGCACATTTCCGGTTCCGGGTTTTGGTTGGTCTCCTTCCTGTTGGTGGTTTGGGACGACCTCTTCCTGATGGCTCCGGATTGGACGTAGCGCGTCCCGCCCTGTCTCACCCAGCATATAAATAGAGACGTTCTGCCGTAGGCCACACCCCCTGACGATGTCACGTGTTGACGAAACCGGTCGGAGGAGGAACCTGCGGTACGTCGTGCTGAGGCCAGCAGGGAGACACGGCGGCCATTTTATCGGTTGGAAACAAAGTTCCTGAGAGTATAGCTCCGAGACATGCTGTGATTTCTTCATACAAATGTGAGTTGCCACTCTGCTTTTACCTAAATAAACCTGTGAACGTACTTCACTATTGGAGTTGTCCCTTTTCTCCTTATGTGCATTTGTTCCGGTTGGAGCTGCTGAGGGAGCATTAGGAATCAGTATATGTCGATCTGGGCACCGGTTTGATTACACAGGCTGGCTTTGATCCTTGTAATGGGGGTCATTGCATATTGGTAAGAGGCCATTTATTATCTTGGTGGCGGTTCCTGCACTCGGGGCTTTTTCCAAGTTTGAAGTGGTGGACAGTTTCCCTTCTCTTTGGAGCACTCTCTGATGAACTTTGTTTACTGCATTTTATATTTGATCCATTGTGAACATTTGTATGGACTGTGGATTTTATTTATTTTTGTTAGCGCTGCACCATTTCCATTCTATACTGTTACCAAAGTAATTCCCTATTGTGGGCAAGAAATCTACATTTTTGTCAACAATGTACTATTATTATTATTATTATTATATTATTATTATTAATAATAATATTATTATTATGATAATAATACAGGAGTTATATGTTGCCAACACTTTAGGCAGAACTTTACAACATGATGGTAGACAGTACATTTACAATACAATTCAATACAGTAGAAATCAGGGGGCCCTGATTTTTAGAGCTTACAGTCTAAGGAGGAGGGTCAACAGATACAAAAGGTAATCAGTGTGTAATGAGCTGATGGAGAAAATAAAAGTACAGTTGTTAGGTAGGGGCAGATAGGCCTCTCTGACGAGAAGGGTTTACAGGGATCACCTAAAAGTGGACAGAGTAGGAGATAGTAGGACAGATTTGAGTAGGGAGTTCCATAGGATGGGAGAGGCTTGGGAGAAGTCCTGGAGGCAAGCATGGGAGGAGGTGACAAGGGAGCTAAAGAGGAGGAGGCTTTGGGAGGAACAATTAGGTTGGTATTTTGAGACTAGGTTAGTCATGTAGCTGAGTTGTGGGTGGCCATGTAAGTTGTTGTTAGTATTCTGAATTTAATTTGTTGGGTGAGTGGAAACCAGTGGAGGGATTGGCAAAGAGGGGTAGCAGACACTGAATGGTTGGTAAGGTGGATAAATCTGGCAGCAGCATTCATGATGGACTAAAGGGGGGAGGTGAGAGATAACCATGGAGTGAATTAGAAGCTTTGTGGTGTCATTGGTGAGGAAGGGGCATATAGTAAAGAAGAGATAAAGGAGGATGTGGACTGAGTATCTTTATTCCTATGGGACTGTACTTAAACCTATGCCTTGGGAGCAAAGGTAGAGACTGAATCAGTTAGGAAACCTTTGGTGGCCAGGATAAAGAGGGTAAGCCAGCTTGGCGGTGCTGATGAGTTACTTACCTAGACCAGGTGCCTTGTACCCCGTGACCTTGGTGTCAATTTGAGCTGGGTGTTTGGCATGACCCCCAATGGATCTGGCCTGAGTGAGGTTCCTGACCGGCCTGTAGGCCAAGAAGAGACCAAGGTTTCCTTGCTGCAAACTTTACAGGAGGTCCTGGGGGTGGAACTGGCTAAACAACCACTATCCACAAGCGCCTCCTGGGATAGATGGACACTCCCAGACCATTGCAGAAATGCATTCTCACTGGATTTTGAGTGGCTAGGAGGAAGAAGTGAGGGGCAATGAGGTCACCCACACCTCCCACTGATTTAGGTAGTATTTTTTATATTTCTTGTGAAATCTATATTTTAAAATGATTATTTACATGAAAAATCCACTTGAATAACATACTGAAATGAAAGACAGTGTAGAGTGATGCAGAAGAGGACAGAGACGCATTCAGTCATAATAATAAAAATCTAGCTGATCTGTAATTGTCTCAACATCATTATAAATCTGTTTATCCAGGCGGACAGTATATGACATGTAATCAAACATTTGTTTTTGGATATTTATGGCACATGTAATTGTTTTGTTTAAATTCCTGAAATCCCTGCCAAATCCTTTGAAGCAATAATGTTTAGGTTTGTTCATGCATGGTCTCTGAAAGCCTACATTTATGAAGCTAAATTGCAGATCCTGCTGTTTGACAAGGCTCTGCACTCTAAGACCGCTGTGAGATTCTGTTTTTAAGATCATTTAATAAATATACTTAATTGACGGTTTACCTCCTTTTAACCTTGCACTACAGGGTTAAAGATGAAAGGTTCAAGATGCAATTATTGGTAAAGTGACAGTTGTGTGTCATCAAAAATATTTGATTACCTATCCTATTCACATCATTAATTATTCATAATCTGAAGGGACTCTGGGCTGCAGTGCTAAATCTGATAGGTGGATCCACACTTTGCAATAGTTTAAGAAGAGTATGCCATTGTGGGAGCCTGTCATATAAACAGGAAAAAGTATTTTTCCACATGAGGTGTTCCTGCACTGCTGGTTTGCACACTTGTATGTATTGGTATCAGGGCCGCTGATAGGGGGGGAACCACCAGCCCTCTTGTAGGGGGCCCGAGACACAGGGAGGGGGATTAGTGATGGACAACAAATACAGAAATCTTCCTCCAGCACCTGAATCTGATCTGTCCCTCTCCCTGCTATCAGCTTTCATCTGCTGAGAAAGACGGTTGTCCCTCACTAATCCCCCTTCCTGTGTGTGCCCCCCTCCCAGCACTGGCTATAATGTTATCTCTGCTCAGGAGTTTATTTGTAACTTTGTTTCTCTCCCTCTGTCTCTCTGATCCAGGAGCTCCAACTGCCCAGCCTGTATATTTTTTTAATCTCCTCTTCATTTTTATTTATTAACATAGTTTTTTTTTTTTAGATTTAGCAGGAATTATGTGAGTTATGTTATATTTGTGTCTGCTAATAGAGATTTTGTTGTAATTTTAGCTAAATATATCTTTAATATTTTTTTGGGGGGGCCCTGCCAGGTATTCTGTACGGGGCCCCGCGATTTCTAAAAGCAGCCCTAATTGGTATACATGCAGTTTGTTGGGCTTGGTAATCATATAGATCTCTAAACAACAGATATTCTCACCTTGATATTACACGGTATATTAATCCACAGGAAACTGACCGCTTTATGTAAAATTGAAAAAGATGTAATTTAATCAACTTCAATATTTGTATTTTTGTGTGATGTACAAGTTATGCCTTATAGATAAGGAAGTAATGAGTTTTATGCTGAACCACAATTCGCTCAATTGATTCTATTTCTATTGTCTCGATGTTATTATCATTAATTATCATGAACATTACCTTCACCTCCTGAGCACCATTAAAAATGCTTCTTTGAAGTCTTTCTGTTCTGATGTATGAATCAATTGCAATCACATGTATAGATTTTTTTTGGCTTTCTTTTAGTTTAATTTATTGGCATGGTACCACCACAGTGCCTTAATGTACTCAAGGGGAAACTTGTTTAATCTCAAAGAGAAATATGTACAATCCCTGAATAAGAAAAATAGATTTAATAGATTAAAATAGATTTTCAAATGTGCCATGCTAGACTTCATTTGAAGTAACAGCAGCTTAAGAATCTGCTCCAATCCAACTGATTTCTTCTGATAACGGGGAATTATCAGGCTGATGCCTAACTGAGATTTTTGTACCCACATTTCGAAATTAAACAGTATTTCTATTAGTTAATTTGCTCTAGCCGATGGTAGACTGTGACATTGCAAGCAACTTATTACATTCTTTATTACTTTTAAAAACCAGAAAGCAAATATTGAAATTTTCCATTTTTATGGGAAAAAAGTTGAGTGAGCAAAAAAAATGGATAAAGAAGTGCACTAAGGCTAGGTCACTTTCTCGCCATGGTGTTTTGGTGTGCAACTTAAATTGGCAAATTTCAAAGCAAATTTCTAGCAAATTTCATTAGCAAATCACTTTCCTTAAGGAAAAATTACAAACATAAAATACTCCAAAAATGTGTTGGAAAAGCAGTGTGCTTAAAACGCACAATGGACTAAATTGGTGTTGACAGTGAGTCTATGCCATGGCAGGTGTCCCAAGAAGATATAAGTTATCAACGGCTGGTTCAACACTCCAGCATGTATTTATACCATTCTGAATTCAAATGAAAACAGATTAGCCAGTGCCCTTTTTTGTTTTTGTATGTGTTGTTTGGAAGAGTATGGTGGGTAGGAAAGTGTGCTGATTCAATATAGGGTGTGCTGCTACCTTAGAGTGTATGTTGTAGAATAGGTAAAGAAATCAGGTGCGCTGCCCTAGTGCATATGTGCAACATACAAAATGATGTAAACAAATAAACCAAAAATGCAATAATAATGCAAAAAAATGAAAACGTATGCAAATCGTGTAAAACAAAAAATGTCCAGAAGGTGACTAGTGATACACCAATGTGCAATAAACGTCCATATTATAAGTCCATAAATAAAGTGCAAAAAATGGTGACAAAAACTTCCAGCTTGGGGAAAGGTGAACTGTGATTGGAAGGTGCAAAGTCCCACCACCAGCTTGGCCTCTTACCAGAAGTTAAACGTTAAGGGCATATATGAATATGACCGCTCCAAAGGTCATGCAGCCAGGTAGAAAAGTTCCCAGAAATACAGAAGGCACTCTGACACACTCGTGCTCCCTAGACTCTTACCGGACAAAAGCCAAACAAGAAGCCTGGTTCTATGGTGATGAGTGGTCCTGCCGGGGGTTACTGGACTCTAGGATGGCTGATGTAGTTGCTTGTGTCCAAGAGGAACAGACCCAGTCAGAAAGCCTGACGAAAGAAGATCCTGCCAAAGGTGGCTAGACTCTGATTGGCTGCTGTAACTCCTTAGTCTGGTCGACCTCAATAATAGGGGACACAACAGAGGGGATCGCAATGGTGCATTACCAACAGTAGATTTTTATTAAAACAAATGGTTGCACTTACAGTTGTGAAGACAATAATAGCGAGTTCCCTCACGGAGGAGCTGTATGGCGGGGTCCGCCTGCAGTGCGGACCGCTGCCTGGTCTAGATGTGATGACGCGGCGCCTCCTCTCTGACGCGTTTCTCCCGATAGGGCATCCACTTAGATAGGAGGTAGAGCCAGCGCCATCACTACCGCCATTATATATGCCCTGTAGCAAGTACTTCCGGGGTTCGGGACCCTCCCCTTCTTACCTGTAGACTGGCCACTTATCATACTCTTTACTAGCAAAGTCCAAATCAACCAAAAGGGGATAAGGGGACTCTTGGGCATCACCAAATATTGTTATGATGTGTGGTTACAGTCTGGAAGGTCGGGATGTCCACCGGAAGTACTTGCTTTGTTTACTTCCTGTCGTCTCATATCTATGATGCTGCTTCCTGTGCTGATGACAAGGGCATTTCCTGTGTAAGCAGAGTATGTATTCCTCTCCCCCACAGGCATAACAGCCAATAGGAAGAGGAAGCGGACGATCTCCACCTACTACTTAATATACAGAATATTGTTATGCCGCATATCTTCTACAAACTTTCATATCATTGCAGCGAAATAGATAGGAGCCTTGAGGAACATTGAAAAAACATTAAAACATACAAACTTTTAATTCCATTGAATTGACCGGGCTACTTAACCCTTTCTAGTGTATGATGGTGTATAATGCTTTTATAAAAAATCATAAAAAAGCTGTGGGGTAACTACTAAGCTTCCCGCCAGCTTGGGTGTATTAAAACACGAAATTCTGAAAGAAAAATGAATAAAAATTCCTACCAAAAGTGGAATTGGAATTAAAATAGTATACTCAAAAAATAAAATAAAATTAAAATTAAAAAGGAGGAAAAAGTTTTTCGATTTGAATGTCTTCAAAACTAGCTATTAGAATGTGGAAGAAGATCCTAGTCACAAATGTTGTAGCTCCATGCAGAGACCCCCACACTTCTAACTAATAGAGGAAACATGAAGGAAATGGGTCAAATTTCCAGTAAAGGGAGCATGGGACATAAATGTCAGCTGTTATTAATAAACGCATTTATGTCCCATTCAATGTTGTGTCCTAGGGGCTTGTAACTTCTGAGCTCATAGATCCAGAAGGTTTCCCTTCTGGAAATTGCTCTTTTCATATTACTCCCCCGCCAGTGGGGTTGATACTTCTCGATTACAATAATCTTCAGTTTGCCCGGATTTTTATGGTGGTGGGTGGCAAAATGTTTCGAAAGACTGTGACCAGGGAAACCTTTCCGAATATTGGCCAGATGTTCGCCTATTCGGATGTTGGCAGTCCTAATCGTCCTCCCCACATATTGCTTCCCACATTCACAGGTGACCAGATATACTACCCCTTTGGTGTGACAGGTGATAAAATCCCTAATGGGGTAGCTCTTTCCTGTGGTGGTAGAGGTAAATTGCTTGGTCTTAATGGTAGTAGCATTTAGACAGATATTACACCTCCGGCACGGGAAGTATCCTTGAAGGTTAGGGAAAAATTTAGGAGTTGCAGGTTTTTCAACGGGATTCCTAGCTATAATTTGTTTTAGGTTCTTAGCCTTTCGGTAGATCATTGTTGGTTTGGATGGAAGCGAAGGACCCAATAACGGATCTTGTTGTAAGATTCCCCAGTGCTTCCGAAATATGTGATTCAGCCATCGATAGTGGCTGGAGAATTGAGTTGTGAAGGCAAACTCAAATTTTCCCATAGCAGCTTTTGATTTATCTTTCTCCCTAGGGACAGATAATTCGGATTGTTTGAGAGTTGCAATTTCAGGTATCTCTCCTTCTAATTCATTCCGGTCATATCCCTTCTCAATAAACCGATTCTTCAAAAGCTGAGCTTGTGTTTTGAAGTCTTCATCTTCCGTACAGTTGCGTCTAATTCTCCTGAATTGCCCTTTGGGCACAGATTTTAACCACATGGGGTGATGGCAACTGTCGATGGAGATGAAGCCATTTCGGTCTGTCGGTTTTTGGTATGAGCTGGTAATGAATCTTTCTCCTTTCCTCCATATAACAAGGTCAAGGTAGCTTATAGAGGTGGTACTCCATTGGTAGGAGAAACGTATACCCCAGTTGTTGCAATTTAGCTTCCCCATGAACTGGTGTAAGCTTGCTTCCTCTCCTTTCCATATGATTAGGGCGTCGTCAATGTAACGCCGCCACATCACTAGCTCGTTAGTTTTCTCCGCGAAGATGTTCCTATTTTCCCATAGAGCCATGAACAGGTTGGCGAGGCTGGGGGCAAATTTGGCCCCCATAGCCACGCCAGTCCGCTGTAGGTAAAATTGTTGATTATGGTAAAAATAGTTGTGTTCCATACCAAATTGGAGAAGTTCTAAAATGAATTTCTTCTGATTTAACGGGATGTGATAATCTTGGTCTAAAAAGGTGCTGACAGCCTCGTAGCCTAACTCGTGGGGAATAACGGTATATAATGAGGCCACGTCGGCTGTGACCATTATCACATTCCCTGGAACTTGGAGTTCAGTGATCTCTTGGATACATTGGGTGGTATCCTTCAGGAACGCCGGTGTCTCCTGAACTAACGGCTGGAGGAAATGGTCCACATACTTCCCTATCCGGGATGTAACCGAGTCAATGCCACTAACTATCGGTCTCCCCGGTGGCTTTATGAGGCTCTTGTGGACCTTTGGTAGGTAGTATATGGTAGGAATTCTATAAAAAGCAGTTAGAACGCATTGTGTCCAAAGGTCATAAGGATGGCATTTTAAGTAAAAAGGAGAAAGAACACCTAATACCTCTTGCACCTCGAATTCCTACCATATACTACCTACCAAAGGTCCACAAGAGCCTCATAAAGCCACCGGGGAGACCGATAGTTAGTGGCATTGACTCGGTTACATCCCGGATAGGGAAGTATGTGGACCATTTCCTCCAGCCGTTAGTTCAGGAGACACCGGCGTTCCTGAAGGATACCACCCAATGTATCCAAGAGATCACTGAACTCCAAGTTCCAGGGAATGTGATAATGGTCACAGCCGACGTGGCCTCATTATATACCGTTATTCCCCACGAGTTAGGCTACGAGGCTGTCAGCACCTTTTTAGACCAAGATTATCACATCCCGTTAAATCAGAAGAAATTCATTTTAGAACTTCTCCAATTTGGTATGGAACACAACTATTTTTACCATAATCAACAATTTTACCTACAGCGGACTGGCGTGGCTATGGGGGCCAAATTTGCCCCCAGCCTCGCCAACCTGTTCATGGCTCTATGGGAAAATAGGAACATCTTCGCGGAGAAAACTAACGAGCTAGTGATGTGGCGGCGTTACATTGACGACGCCCTAATCATATGGAAAGGAGAGGAAGCAAGCTTACACCAGTTCATGGGGAAGCTAAATTGCAACAACTGGGGTATACGTTTCTCCTACCAATGGAGTACCACCTCTATAAGCTACCTTGACCTTGTAATATGGAGGAAAGGAGAAAGATTCATTACCAGCTCATACCAAAAACCGACAGACCGAAATGGCTTCATCTCCATCGACAGTTGCCATCACCCCATGTGGTTAAAATCTGTGCCCAAAGGGCAATTCAGGAGAATTAGACGCAACTGTACGGAAGATGAAGACTTCAAAACACAAGCTCAGCTTTTGAAGAATCGGTTTATTGAGAAGGGATATGACCGGAATGAATTAGAAGGAGAGATACGTGAAATTGCAACTCTCAAACAATCCGAATTATCTGTCCCTAGGGCGAAAGATAAATCAAAAGATGCTATGGGAAAATTTGAGTTTGCCTTCACAACTCAATTCTCCAGCCACTATCGATGGCTGAATCACATATTTCGGAAGCACTGGGGAATCTTACAACAAGATCCGTTATTGGGTCCTTCGCTTCCATCCAAACCAACAATGATCTACCGAAAGGCTAAGAACCTAAAACAAATTATAGCTAGGAATCCCGTTGAAAAACCTACAACTCCTAAATTTTTCCCTAACCTTCAAGGATACTTCCCGTGCCGGAGGTGTAATATCTGTCTAAATGCTACTACCATTAAGACCAAGCAATTTACCTCTACCACCACAGGAAAGAGCTACCCCATTAGGGATTTTATCACCTGTCACACCAAAGGGGTAGTATATCTGGTCACCTGTTAATGTGGGAAGCAATATGTGGGGAGGACGATTAGGACTGCCAACATCCGAATAGGCGAACATCTGGCCAATATTCGGAAAGGTTTCCCTGGTCACAGTCTTTCGAAACATTTTGCCACCCACCACCATAAAAATCCGGGCAAACTGAAGATTATTGTAATCGAGAAGTATCAACCCCACTGGCGGGGGAGTAATATGAAAAGAGCAATTTCCAGAAGGGAAACCTTCTGGATCTATGAGCTCAGAAGTTACAAGCCCCTAGGACACAACATTGAATGGGACATAAATGCGTTTATTAATAACAGCTGACATTTATGTCCCATGCTCCCTTTACTGGAAATTTGACCCATTTCCTTCATGTTTCCTCTATTAGTTAGAAGTGTGGGGGGTCTCTGCATGGAGCTACAACATTTATGACTAGGATCTTCTTCCACATTCTAATAGCTAGTTTTGAAGGAATTCAAATCGAAAAACTTTTTCCTCCTTTTTAATTTTAATTTTATTTTATTTTTTGAGTATACTATTTTAATTCCAATTCCACTTTTGGTAGGAATTTTTATTCATTTTTCTTTCAGAATTTCGTGTTTTAATACACCCAAGCTGGCGGGAAGCTTAGTAGTTACCCCACAGCTTTTTTATGATTTTTTATAAAAGCATTATACACCATCATACACTAGAAAGGGTTAAGTAGCCCGGTCAATTCAATGGAATTAAAAGTTTGTATGTTTTAATGTTTTTTCAATGTTCCTCAAGGCTCCTATCTATTTCGCTGCAATGATATGAAAGTTTGTAGAAGATATGCGGCATAACAATATTCTGTATATTAAGTAGTAGGTGGAGATCGTCCGCTTCCTCTTCCTATTGGCTGTTATGCCTGTGGGGGAGAGGAATACATACTCTGCTTACACAGGAAATGCCCTTGTCATCAGCACAGGAAGCAGCATCATAGATATGAGACGACAGGAAGTAAACAAAGCAAGTACTTCCGGTGGACATCCCGACCTTCCAGACTGTAACCACACATCATAACAATATTTGGTGATGCCCAAGAGTCCCCTTATCCCCTTTTGGTTGATTTGGACTTTGCTAGTAAAGAGTATGATAAGTGGCCAGTCTACAGGTAAGAAGGGGAGGGTCCCGAACCCCGGAAGTACTTGCTACAGGGCATATATAATGGCGGTAGTGATGGCGCTGGCTCTACCTCCTATCTAAGTGGATGCCCTATCGGGAGAAACGCGTCAGAGAGGAGGCGCCGCGTCATCACATCTAGACCAGGCAGCGGTCCGCACTGCAGGCGGGCCCCGCCATACAGCTCCTCCGTGAGGGAACTCGCTATTATTGTCTTCACAACTGTAAGTGCAACCATTTGTTTTAATAAAAATCTACTGTTGGTAATGCACCATTGCGGTCCCCTCTGTTGTGTCCCCTATTATTGAGGTCGACCAGACTAAGGAGTTACAGCAGCCAATCAGAGTCTAGCCACCTTTGGCAGGATCTTCTTTCGTCAGGCTTTCTGACTGGGTCTGTTCCTCTTGGACACAAGCAACTACATCAGCCATCCTAGAGTCCAGTAACCCCCGGCAGGACCACTCATCACCATAGAACCAGGCTTCTTGTTTGGCTTTTGTCCGGTAAGAGTCTAGGGAGCACGAGTGTGTCAGAGTGCCTTCTGTATTTCTGGGAACTTTTCTACCTGGCTGCATGACCTTTGGAGCGGTCATATTCATATATGCCCTTAACGTTTAACTTCTGGTAAGAGGCCAAGCTGGTGGTGGGACTTTGCACCTTCCAATCACAGTTCACCTTTCCCCAAGCTGGAAGTTTTTGTCACCATTTTTTGCACTTTATTTATGGACTTATAATATGGACGTTTATTGCACATTGGTGTATCACTAGTCACCTTCTGGACATTTTTTGTTTTACACGATTTGCATACGTTTTCATTTTTTTGCATTATTATTGCATTTTTGGTTTATTTGTTTACATCATTTTGTATGTTGCACATATGCACTAGGGCAGCGCACCTGATTTCTTTACCTATTGTTTGGAAGAATAGCATTTCAAAAAGTAAGAAAGAAATAACCACATACTTTTTCTGTGGATAAGTTGTAGTCAGGAAGCACAATCAGGTTATGTGTTATTAACCACTTTACCACCGGAGGATTTTGCTGTCTTCCGTCCAGACCACTTTTTGTGCTTCGGCACTGTGCGACTTTAACTGACAATTGTGCGGTCATGCAATGTGGTACCCAAACGAAATTTACGTCCTTTTTTTCCCACAAACAGAGCTTTCTTTTGGTGGTATTTGATCACCTCTGCGCTTTTTATTTTTTGCGATATTAATAAAAAAACAGCGAAAATTTTGCAAAAAAATGACATTTTCAACTTTGTCTTTTAAAAAATATCCAATATACTCAATTTATGTCATTTTTTTTGGCCAAAATATATTTAGCTACATGTCTTTGACAAAAAAAAATTCAATGAGCGTATTTTTATTGGTTTGCGCAAAAGTTATGGCGTCTACAAACTATGGTGTAAATACTGAAATTTTACGCAGCTTTAATTTCTGACTGCCTATCTCAATTCATGAAGTGCTAAAATGGCGGGGCAGTACAAGACCCCCCCAAATGACCACTTTTTGGAAAGTAGACATCCTAAGGAATGTTCTGAGAGGCATGTTGAGCTCATTGAATATTTCATTTTTTTGTCACAGGTGTTTGAAAAATGACTAAAAAAAAAAAATTTTTTTTTTTAACACAAAGTTGTCACTAAAAGATAAATTTCTCACACATGCCATAGGTATATGTGTAATTACACTTCAAAATATATTCTGCTGCTTCTCCTGAGTACAGGGATACCACATATGTGAGACTTTTTGGGAGCCTAGCTGTGTACGGGACCCCGAAAATCAATCTCCATCTTTAGGTTTTCTAATGGCGTAAATTTTTGATTTTACTCCTCACTACCCATCACAGTTTCGGAGGCCCTGAAATTTCAAGATAGCACAAAACCCCCCAAATGACCCCATTTTGCAAAGTAGACACCCCAAGCTATTTGCTGAGAGGCATGGTGAGTCCATGGAATATTTTATATTTTGCCACAAGTTTTGGGAAAATTACAATTTATTTATTTTTTTTTTTTTTAACACAAAGTTGTCACTAAAAGATAAATTTCTCACACATGACATGGGTATATGTGGAATTACACCCCAAAATACATTCTGCCGCTTCTCCTGAGTATGGGGATACCCCATGTGTGAGACTTTTTGGGAGCCTAGCTGTGTACGGGACCCCGAAAATGAATCTCCATCTTTAGGTTTTCTAATGGCGTAAATTGTTGATTTCACTCCTGACTACCCATCACAGTTTCGGAGGCCCTGAAATTTCAAGATAGCACAAAACCCCCCCAAATGACCCCATTTTGCAAAGTAGACACCCCAAGCTATTTGCTGAGAGGCATGGTGAGTCCATGGAATATTTTATATTTTGCCACAAGTTCTGGGAAATATATTATTATTATTTTTTTTTTTGTTTTTTTACACAAAGTTGTCACTAAATGATATATTGCTCACACATGCCATGGGTATATGTGAAATGACACCCCAAAATACATTCTGCTGCTTCTCCTGAGTACAGGGATACCACATGTGTGAGACTTTTTTGCAGTCTAGCCGAGTACAGGTCCTCGAAAGCCAACCCCCACTTTCAGGCTTTCCAAGGGCGTAAATTGTTGATTTCACTCCTGACTACCTATCACAGTTTCGGAGGCCATGAAATGCCAAGACAGCACAACCCCCCCCCAAATGACCCCTTTTCGGAAAGTAGACACCCTAAGCTATTTGCAGAGAGGCATGTTGAGTTTTTTGCAGATCTCACTTTTTGTCAAAAAGTTTTGGAAATTGAAAAAAGAGGAAAAAAATGCATTTTCCTGTTTTTTCTTCATTTTCCAAAAAAAAATGAGAGATGCAAAATACTCACCATGCCTCTCAGCAAATAGATTGGAGTGTCTACTTTGCAAAATGGGGTCATTTGGGGGGGTTTTATACCATCTTGGCATTTCATGGCCTTCAAAAGTGTGATAGGTAGTAAGGAGTGAGATCAACAATTTACGCCCTTAGAAAGCCTGAAGGTAGGGAGTGGTTTTCCGGGTCCTGTACGCGGCTAGACTGCAAAAAAGTCTCACACATGGGGTATCCTTGTACTCAGGAGAAGCAGCAGAATGTATTTTGGGGTGTCATTTCACATATACCCATGGCATGTGTGAGCATTATATCATTTACTGACAACTTTATGTAAAAAAAAAATAAAAAAAAAAATAATAATAATTTTCCTGAAACTTGTGGCAAAATATAAAATATTCCATGGACTCATCATGCCTCTCATCTAATAGCTTGGAGTGTCTACTTTGCAAAATGGGGTCATTTGGGGGGGTTTTGTGCCATTTTGGCATTTCATGGCCTTCAAAAGTGTGATAGGTAGTAAGGAGTGAGATCAACAATTTACGCCCTTAGAAAGCCTGAAGGTGCGGATTGGTTTTCCGGGTCCTGTACGCGGCTAGACTGCAAAAAGTCTCACACATGGGGTATCCTTGTACTCAGGAGAAGCAGCAGAATGTATTTTGGGGTGTCATTTCACATATACCCATGGCATGTGTGAGCATTATATCATTTACTGACAACTTTGTGTAAAAAAAAAAAAAAAAAAAAAATAATAATTTTCCTGAAACTTGTGGCAAAATATAAAATATTCCATGGACTCATCATGCCTCTCATCTAATAGCTTGGAGTGTCTACTTTGCAAAATGGGGTCATTTGGGGGGGTTTTGTGCCATTTTGGCATTTCATGGCCTTCAAAAGTGTGATAGGTAGTAAGGAGTGAGATCAACAATTTACGCCCTTAGAAAGCCAGAAGGTGCGGATTTGTTTTCCGGGTCCTGTATGCGGCTAGACTGACAAAAAGTCTCACACATGGGGTATCCCTGTACTCAGGAGAAGCAGCAGAATGTATTTTGTGGTGTCATTTCACATATACCCATGGCATGCGTGAGCAATATATTATTTAGTGACAACTTTGTGTAAAAAAAAAAAAAAAAAAAAAAACAAATTGTCATATTCCTGAAACTTAGGGCAAAATATAAAATACTCCATGGACTCAATATGCCTCTCAGCAAATAGCTTTGGGTGTCTACTTTCCAAAAAGGGGTCATTTGGGGGGTGTTTGAACAGTCCTGGCATTTTATGCTGAATTTTAGCAACACATCACCCACTCTTCTAACCACTTGAAAACCAAGCCTTTTCTGTGAGTTTTTGTTTACATGAAAAAATATTTTTTTTTCACAAGAAAATTACTTTGAACCCCCAAACATTATATATTTTTTTAAAGCAGAGGCCCTACAGAACAAAATGGTGGATGTTGCAATTTTTTTTGTTACACGGTATTTGCGCACACATTTTTCAAACGCAATTTTTGCGTAAAAAAACACTTTTTTTATATTTAATGCAAAAATACACTATATAATTCCAAATTGTTTGGTAAAATTTAAAAGATGATCTTATGCCGAGTTCATAGACACCTAACATGACATACTTTAAAAATTGCGCACGCCCGTGCCGCGGCAACAAACTACGTACGGTTTTAAAAGCCTTTAAAAGTCTTTACAGGTTACCACTTTGGACTTACAGAGAAGGTCTACCACAAGAATTACTGCCCTCGACCTGGCGTTCGCGGCGATACCTCACATGCATGCTGAAATTGCGGTTTACATATGACACTAGACCAACGCTTGTGTGCTCAGTTGCGCGCAAGCACGGGGGGACAGGGGGGCTTGATTTTTTTTTTTTTTTTTTTTATTTTTTAATTTGCTTTCTTATGTTATTTTGACACCTTTTCTTTCATTTTTTTTTTCTTTATTAATTTTTATTGTTATCACGGTGAATTTAAATTTCCCCTATGATAGCAATCTGTAGTGACAGGTACTCTTTTTAAAAAAAATTTGGGTCTTTTAGACTCTAGATCTATCCTCTGACCTTAACGCATCTGACCATACCAAAATTGGTGTGACAAAATACTTTCCCAATTTCCCAATGGCGCTGTTTATTTCTGGCGAAACAGAAGTCATGAAATGCTCGTAGCCTCCGGCATCTTAGGCCATAGAGATGATTGGAGCCATTCTCATCTCCAATCAGCTCTATGGTTAGATAATTGAACCACCGGCTGCACTCTCGGGTTAACCGGTGGGACAGGAGAGCCCGAGAAAAACCGTGGAAGGCAGCGGAAGGCGGCAGGAGAGGGGGGGGGAGTCCCCTCCCACTGCATGTAAAAGCAGTCTAGCGGCCAATTATCCGCTAGGATTGCTTTTACATGTAAGCCGACCGCTTGCTGTAAAAAACGATACCAAGATGATGCCTAAATCTGCAGGCATCATCCTGGTATAACCACTCAAAGTCCAGCAACGTACCAGTACATTGCTGGTCTTTGTTTGGCATATAGGTTTTTTTTTTTTTCATGCAGCCTGTGGGCTGAACGAAAAAAAAGAGAACCTATCAGAAATCAGCACAGGAATAATGCGTAGTATTACTCATCATTAACCGCCCAAACAACCACCCACTGAATTTAATGATGGGTATACACGGCACTATCCACGTATACCAAAATAGGATTTTAACTGCAGTGCTGAAATCAGAAAATCACCACAGCTGCTATCAGCAAAGGTATCCATATATGCTGAGCGCAAACACTGTTTGTGTCAGAATATATAAAATCAATGCGTGGTAGCCGACGAGTACCTGCAAGAAAAACAGGTCACAAAAGAATGAAAAAAAAAAGTACATTAAAAAAAGTACATTAGGAAGAGTAGAAGGACATATAAAATGACTGACACAACAAAAGTTTTTGGATTCTCATCATTAACCGCCCAAACAACCACCCACTGAATTTAATGATGGGTATACACGGCACTATCCACGTATACCAAAATAAGATTTTAACTGCAGTGCTGAAATCAGAAAATCACCACAGCTGCTATCAGCAAAGGTATCCATATATGCTGAACGCAAACACTGTTTGTGTCAGAATATATAAAATCAATGCGTGGTAGCCGACAAGTACCTGCAAGAGAAACAGGTCACAAAAGAATGAAAAACATACAAAGGACATTAAAAGTACATAGGAAGTGCAGAAGAACATAAAAAATGACTGAGACGACAACTATTTTTGGCTTTTATGTTTTTTTTTTTTTTCTTCAAACGTCGAGTTCCAGGTTCGGGTCTCTCAAAATGACGATAGCCATCGAACATCTTTTGAGACCCTGTGTAAATGTGCCCTAAACCGTGCCATGCTGTACCCTACACTAAAAATCTAGTAGTGTGTGGTAGCGACGGAAACAGTCACCGTGGCAAAGACCAGGTTGGTCAGGACAGTCGGGACAATAATTCCGGGTGTCACGCCTAAATCCGCGCTTGCTGCAGACACGGCATCTTTTTTGGGGGTATCGTTGGGTACGGGTACTCGGGAGGAATTTCGGAAAATGCCTCTCATGCAGCCGGCTCACTGCATCTGGTTGGTGAATTGGGGCAGGAGCACCAGCTGGATACAGAAGGGCTCTGATTATCTCTTCTTGGAATTGAAAGAAGGATAATGTTCCGGCAGACGCTTTGTATAACACAAAAGCGTTGTAAACAGCCAACTGAAATAGGTATACAGACACCTTTTTGTACCAGCGTCTGGCCTTACGGGCAATTAGGTACGGTCCCATCATCTGGTCGTTGAAGTCCACCCCTCCCATTTTACGGTTATAGTCGTGGACACAGAGGGGCTTCTCAACAACACCAGTGACCGTAGTAATTTGGACTGCCGTGTCTGGGTGAATGGAGGACAGCACGTAAACGTTTCTTTTGTCCCTCCACTTCACTGCAAGCAATTCCTCGCACCTCAAGCAGGCTCTCTCCCCCGAGCTCAGTGGGGCATTTACTAGCCGTTGGGGGAAGCCCCGGCGATTAGATCGCACGGTGCCACAAGCGCCAATTTGCAATTGAAAGAGGTGTCTAAAAAGTGGCACGCTTGAATAGAAATTGTCCACGTACAAGTGGTACCCCTTTCCGAATAAGGGTGACACCAAGTCCCAGACTATCTTGCCGCTGCTCCCTATGTAGCCTGGGCAGTCGGGGGGCTCCACAGTGCTGTCTTTTCCCTCGTAGACACGGAAATTAACTGTATAGCCTGTGGCCCTGTCACAAAGCTTATACAACTTGACCCCGTATCTGGCACGCTTGCTGGGGAGGTACTGTTTGATAGCAAGACGGCCAGTAAACTTAATCAGGGACTCGTCAACGCAGACATCTTGTTGGGGGGTAAACAAGGCTGCGAACCGCTGATTGAAGTGGTCTACGAGGGGCCGAATTTTGTGGAGCCGATCATATGCAGGGTCTCCCCGAGGACGACA
This sequence comes from Pelophylax lessonae, assembly GCF_965119305.1. Classification (NCBI taxonomy): domain Eukaryota; kingdom Metazoa; phylum Chordata; class Amphibia; order Anura; family Ranidae; genus Pelophylax; species Pelophylax lessonae. The sequence goes on along the minus strand of NC_138771.1, from coordinate 244,482,209 downwards.
GAGTTCATTGTCGTTGAAATGCATGAACCGAAATATTTGTTCGTATCGAGCCCTGGACATAGCAGCAGAGAACACGTGCATTTGATGAATTGGGTCAGTGGACCAATATAACCGCAATTCATTCTTTCTTGTAATGCCCGTGTTGAGGGAAAGGCCCAGATAGGTTTTAAACTCCTGAATCGTAATAGGATTCCAGGCAAATGGTCTGGCAAGGGGTGAATTTGGGTTGGCGGCGATAAATTGTTGAGCATACAAATTTGATTGGTCCACAATAGATCTGTAAAGATCTTCAGTGAAAAACAGCTCAAAAAAGTTTATGGGATTAAAACCAGCTGTTTCCACTTGGATTCCGGGTTGGGCGGTGAATGGGGGAAGTACTGGCGCTGTGGAATCTGTGGGCTGCCAATTAGGATATGCCAGCGCTTCAGGGAGGACACTATGGGCTCTACGGGCCTGTCTTCGGATACGCAGTGGCTGCGGGCCACGACTCGTGCTAGCCACCGCACCAGCTTCAACTGCACTCAGGTGACTCGCCACGTCACCAGGTGATACTGCAGCGCTGGTTGAAGGTCCAGGGTGTACTAGGCCGCTCGTGCTTGCCAGTTCACGAGAAGTGTGAGCGGCACTAGTACTGGCACTCTGCTGCATACGAGAAACCCCCGGTTCTTGCAAGTCAACAACTCCAGAATGGGGTCGGGTACGCCTGACCCTAGCAGGGACCCCTCTGTCGGAGCTATCTGTCAGGGAGCCGCTGCCATCATCTGGTTCGTATATTGACCCTGATTCTGCCAGTGAGGCTTCCCCATCGCTCTCACTTGACATGGCCATTATACTGTATATAGCATCATCACTGAACGAACGTTTTGTCATTTTGGTAGCTAAATTTACCCGTACAGTGATGCGACTACTAGGTAATAAAAGCACCTGGTTGTCGAGGACTATTTGGTCGCTACAAAAAAAAAACTGCTAGTGCTAACAGAGATCAGGCCTGACTCTGCTAACGCAGCGGTTTTGTGTGATGTGTTTTTTGGAAGTGTCAGTAATCTATTGATTACTACACTTGCCTGGGTAAGGTGGTCTGGGCAAGGGGGCTAAACGCAGGTGCTAGCAGGAATCAGTGCTGATTGTGCAAACACTGCGTTTGGGGAACACTAAATTATGAGGACGCTAGTATAGTTCTGATCAGATCAGATATTGATCTGTTCAAACACTATACTAGTAACGGTGGTGTGTGTGTGTTAGTGTACTTGACTAACTGACGCTAAGTAACGATGGTGTAGTGGGACCCTGACGCTAACTAGCTAGCCTAAGTTGTGTCACCCGTGACGCTAATACAGTGATCGGTAATCACTGTATATAGTGAACACTGTGACAGGGAAGTGAAGGGGTTAAACTGGGGGAGATCAAGGGGTTAAACCTTTATAGAGGATAGATGGCGGGTGGCCTAGCGCAAGCGCAAATTAGGATCACAAGTGACACTAAATACAGTGATCAGTAGTTATCTGATATACTGTATATATTAGTTCACTGTGTGATAGGGAGTGAAGGGGTTAACTGCGGGAGATCAAGGGGTTAAACCTTTATAAGGGATAGATGGCGGGTGGCCTAAACCTATTCGGGCTTAGCGCAAGCGCAAATTAGGGTCACAAGTGACACTAAATACAGTGATCAGTAGTTATCTGATATACTGTATATATTAGTGCACTGTGTTATATGGAGTGAAGGGGTTAACTGGGGAAGATCAAGGGGTTAAAAGTTTATTACGGGATAGGTGGCGGGTGCCCTAACCCTATATGGGCTTAGCGCAAGCGCAAATTAGGGTCACTAGTGACACTTATACAGTGATCAGTATTTACCTATATACTGTATTTAGTGCACAGAGTAATAGGTAGTGAAGGGGTTAACTGGGGCTGATGAAGGGGTTAAAACTTTATTAGGGGATAGGTGGCGGGTACCCTAACCCTATTTGGGCCTAACGCAGGCGCAAACTACGCTCACAAGTGACACTTATACAGTGATCAGTAAAATATCTGTATACCACTGTATATAGTGTTCACTGTGAGGGGTTTTGGGGGTGATCAGGGGGTGATCAGAGGTGATGAAGGGGTTAAATGTGCCTATGTGAGGTGTGTCAGTGTAGTGTTGGTGGAACTCACGTTTTTGGTGTGTCTCTGTCTCTCTCCTGGAACCGAAAGGACTCCAGGAAGGACAGTGACATCACTTCCCCTGTCTGTGTTTACATTACACAGACAGGGGACAGATTGTCATTGGTGGGGACCGATCGCCAGACACTGACCAAAAATCATTGGTCAGTATCTGGTGATTGATCGGTTCCCTACCGAATCCGATCGGAATCGGGACCCGCGGCGCGCGGGAGCGCGCTCTGGGAGCCGTGAACCCGCCCGACGTAGGCCTACGTCGCTGGACGGGAACGCGGCACTTTGCCGCAGTAGCCTCCATGTGAGCGGAGGTGAAGTGGTTAAAATCCTTTTTTAACCCCTTGGAGCCGTTTAGGATGCCGAGAGGTGTTTTTTTTTTAACATGTGACTGTCCTAATTGGCTGTCATGGCGGTCACATTATCGGAACACTCCCAATTGCAAGCAGTGATTGGGAGCTTTCCATTAGCTGCTGGTAACTGTGTCGGGAGCACGCACTCTCCACACAGCTGTTTTTTAATTATTGCACGCAAAAATGCAGCTGCTCAGCACCAAGGCCCACCCGCTGAGAGGCCACGTATTTGTGTTTGGCTGGTGCCAAGAAGGTGAAATAATACCTGCAATTTTAGGCAGGTGCAGTCTATTTTCTCCATTGCAGATGGCATGCGTTCACAGCAGTAAAGCAGGTGGAGCAGGATGTCGAGAGGAACCTAACTCCTGTATATTCTCCCCGGTCACAGAGAGGAATATATCTGATTGGATGCTGACACCCCATGTGACTTTGGTGGCCATCTTGGGTCAGGCAGAGTCTTTTTAGGAACCTGGATCATGGGTTTGGTGTGTGAGTAGGCACAGGTCCCCAGTCTATCAGGGACAATGCTTAGCATCAAGGAAAGGTGCTGGAGAAGTAGGGAAAGTGTAGGGACATGCCATCCTTCGTGGAAGTCTTCCTGTTTGGGTGCAGACTGGACAGACGCTGTAAGCAGCTCTGATCCACCACTCTACTGATGCTTTGCTGTTACTTGTGAGTGCTCCCAATTGAGTTGATTTCCTACTGGGCCTTTTTTGTATTGCTGGACTTTTGGTATAATAAATTTCTGTTACTGCACCTGGACTGTGTGTTTTTTGTTGCCGCATCACCCTGCACCTTCCCACATAATCACGTCTACAACATTCAATAAAGACATGAATTTAGCTTGCAAGCAGAGAAGGAGTGCACAAAACTTGATATTATGTATGATGTATTTTTTTCCTAACAGGAGTATTTACTTATTCCGAACAATCAGTGAAGGCACTTTTAAACTAGTTTCACACATGGAAACCTAGCCTAAAGCCCTCTTTTATCTTTGTATCTTTAAGCATTGTGGAAAAATAAAGTGTTACTAAACTGCGGACACTGCATTCACTATATCTGGTCTACAGTACACAGAACATGGAAATACAGCTATTTTAGTAAATATAAACTAAATACCTTTTCTCATCAGCAGTATATAGCAGTCTTGTGACTTCTATCAGTGCACAGCTGAGCACTGGTTAAAGCTTGTAGGAGGGGTTTATATTCTCCTCTGACAATCCTATGAGGCTACATGACCCCTGACCCTCTCTCTTGACTGGCCCTGTGCCGATCACATGTACACTCCCAAAAAAAGAAAAACTCTCTAGAAATACTGTACACAACAAACTGAGCATGTGCAGAGTGCCCTCAATGTTCTGTACTATCAACAAAATGATTGGGGGCAGTGGAAGAAGGGGAGGATCAGAGAAGACAGGCTCCAACAGCCTTTTTACACAATGCACAGGATTAACCCCTTAGGTTCCCCAGTGAGTATAACCAGCATGTACAGACTGATTTTTCTGTTGTGGGGTTAGTAAAACTTTAATTTTCAAAATTCACAACACAGGCAGTGTGCTTGTTATATGAGAATGGAATCTTGGCAGCCTGACAGCCATCTAATGTAAACAAACAGCAGGTATTTTAACCCTGTTGGAAACTAACTTAGGCCCCTTTCACACTTGCGCTCTGATCCAATCCGCCTGTCAGTTTTTCAGGCGGATCTGATCGTATGCACCATGCATCCCTATGGGGCAGCGGGTGTTAGCGGAGATATCTCCGCTGACATCCCCTGCTATCTGATCCGATCCTGTCCTTGAAATCCGGACGGATGGAAACCCTATTTTCCATCCGTCTGGAGGATCGGATGGGATCGGATGGGATCGGATGAGATTGGACAGGCGGTCCATTCTCATCCGATCTCCCATAGAGGACAGCGGGGATCTGACAGCTCCATCTCCGCACACAAAGCAGAGATGGAGCTGTCATCTGCCTGCTCATCGGGAATCGGCAGATCGATCCCCCGCTGAGCAGAAAGGACTCCGTTGGGCGGTGTGTCCATGTGAAAGGGGCTTTAAAGAGTTTGTAAACCCCGGGGGAAAAAAAAAACCTGAAGGACAAAGGCACAATGAGCTAGTATGCATCACATATGAAATACTTACCTTAGAGCAGTGGTTCTCAACCTTCCTAATGCCGCGACCCTTTAATAAAGTTCCTCATGTTGTGGTGACCCCTAACCATAAAATTATTTTCGTTGCTACTTCATAACTGTAATTTTGCTACTGTTATGAATCGTAATGTAAATATCTGATATGCAGGATGTATTTTCTTTGTTACAAATTGAACATAATTAAAGCATAGTGATTAATCACAAAAACAATATGTAATTATATATATATTATATTATTATATTATATATTATAATATATTATTATTATAACAATAGCTTTAATAAAACAAAAGAGGATACAGGGCATAGTTCAGTCAATACATTAAAGTTTCCTATGATTTACAATTCTCTGTGTTGTTTTTTTTACATACCTGTTATTGTCACAAGGGGGCAGTATTCACATCAACCACAGCTGAATATAAAAAGACCAATCAGCATCCAGACCTCCAATACTGCTGCTTTCTACATAGTAGCTGCTCTCTACACATGTGTGACTGGTCCACATAAGTACATTATGGCACCAACCCTGTCACATAGTCCTGTGTTTGTACGGGGTGTATGTGATGGGGTTGGTGCATGTGGGTGGACGCGCCTGGAGATGGATAGAGGAGCAGTGTCTCGGTTCCTAAGACCATCAGAAATATGTGTTTTCTGATGTAAAAAATAGAGGAGAATCTGCGCTCGGACAGCAAAATCACAATAAGGATCAATGAAGATCAAATACAAACAGATAAGTGAAGGCAGCCAACTAAGTAGTGGATTACAGACTAGATAAGCATATAAAAAGGATGTAGTAGCACCAATCACTAAGTGATAAAATACCAATAAAAATCAATATGTTATCAATGTGGAGTGTCCACAGAAAGTCCCAATAGTCCAAGAGATGGAGGGATAGTGGAGACCAATTCCCAACTTCCAACTGTGTAGATGAAAGAGAGCCAACACCCAAACGTGGAGTAATACCAACTGCTTACCAGATGTTAATGGATATAAGGCGGTGAAACAGACTCAGATTAGGCCATCAAACAAAGGATAGTTCAAACCATGTAGTCTCATTAACTCCAATATACCAAATGATCATGGGTACAGGGCGGTGAAATAGGCTCAGATAATACCACCAGGCAAGGGATGATTCAAAACGTATGGTCTCATCAACTCCAATTCACCTCGATATAAAAGGCAGGACAATAGTGCAGACTGTACGAACACTCATTTATTTCATATGCAGAAACATACTCACACATTGGTGGATACATAAAGGCATCATCATAGGATAAAAACCGCGGTATAAGGTGGCGTGCTGCTCGTTTCCAGGTCGCCTGACGCGTGTCGTCAAAGTAGTGACATCATCAGAGGCAGACTCCTGGTCTTAGGCGAACCCCTGTGAAAGGGTCGTTCGACCCCCAAAGGGGTCGCGACCCACAGGTTGAGAACGGCTGCCTTAGAACAAAGCCCTCCAAAGGCGCTCGCTCACCGTTGACACGGCTGACAGCTTCCCCAGTGTTTCTTTCGATTTTGCGGGCTCCGGCACGGTGTGCAGCCAGAGCTGTGATGACGTCACTCCTGCGCACACACGGGGGAGCTGCCATTTACAGCACAAGCTCTGAAGAAAGTGTTAGGACTGCAGGTAACACAGGGTGCCGTGTAGTGGCCCTGCAGCTTACACATGCGTTTGCAAATGCGTGTCAACTAAACCCCTGTTCTTTATTTATATCATGAGACAGGTCTACTTGGTTGGTGGCAGACTGTAGGGTGAGTACATCAGACCGGGGGCTGGCTGGCTTCCATGCACCTCTTGTAATCCTTTTCAACTTTCGTGTTTACATGTACAAGAAATGAAAGGTACAGACATCACTATGACAGAAAGGCACAAATAGCAATAAAAGTATTGTCAGAGTTTTAATTTATCCTGATTTTACTAAAAATGTGCTTTTGTCTTGTCTGTATTCCTGTTAGGAATATTTCTTATCACTTCCTCTCCTCCTGGCAGAAAGTGGTGGGAAAATCACCAACAGCAATACAGACAGCAATAAAAAAAACCAGCAGAGGCTCTAAGCTTTCTCCATGCAACACATAACATTTTGGCTGTAGTTGAGCATCTAAAAGTGAATGGCGGTCAACAAATCTGAGTTTAAACAATGTATGAATAGATTAAAAAGTTAGAATTTAATAAACATGATTTTTTTTTTGGACAGCAAACTTCCAGAAAAAAACAGATTACCACATACAGTATGCCAAGGTTTACAAAGAATATGCAAATAGTATATTGCCTATAGTCTGTGCATAGGCGCATATTAAAGTAGAAGCATAGCAAAGCTATTTTGGCTATGCTTCTCCTATGGATCACAAAGATACAGTTCGTTCTGCACTCCTGTGAGGCTGCACTGTGCAAATGTATCTACTGTATATGTTTTATTTAGATATGGTGACTCCCGTCTCTACATTTAGACAGACAGTTGTTCTGGAACATAAGTTAGCACTGCACAAACTCTCTAAACTATGCTAATGTTTGGTACAGAACCTACACATTTATTATCTATGCACTTCAGTACCACTCGCAAGCAGCCTATTATTGTTTTTTCTCTGCAACAATCTATATTTACTTAATTATTTATATGATTTAAGGCTCAGTTTGGAGGGTATTCAAACTCTTGGTGTATATACTGTATGTATTTTTCTCAATCAATACAATGGAATTTAATTTCTAAGACATGAAGAACTGCTGGTGACAAACCAAAGCCTATAATAAAATAATAAAAATGCATCTGTCTGTATGTAGAATTACAACCATCAGCAAGTTAAGCTAATGCTAATTCCTGATTTAAAGTCGTTCTAAAGGGTGAAGGTTTTTTACTTTCATGTATTCTATGCATAAAGGTAAAAACTTTGAGTGTGCAGCTCCCCCCTCAGCCCTCCTTATGCTGGGCCCAATCCAGCGATGTGCACGAGAGCTGAATCTCTCCCGGGTCTCTGCCCCCTCATTGGATGACACACAGTAGCGGGAGCTATTGCTTCCCACTGCTGTTAAACACAGCCAGTGAGTTGAGAGTGGGGGCGGGGTTGAGCTGTGCTCTGTGTGTCTCATAGAGACACAGAAACAGTTTGTTAGCGTGCATGCAGGAGGGCCCCCAGAGCAGGCGGATTGCTATGGGGGCACTCAGCAGGGAAGAGGGGCCAGGAATGCCAGAGGGGAACCCAAGAAGAGGAGGATAGAGGCTGCTCTATGCAAAACCAGAGTATGACATGTTTTTAATTAAAAAAAATAAATAAATCCGATCCTTTGCAAACACTTTAAGCGATTTAGGAGTTGATAATAATATATTAGTTTCATTATTTTTTTTGGTTGAGTAACATAGATAGCAAAGTATTAGAAAGACCTAAATAGACAGTGAAGGTCTGGTAAGTTATGATACCTAGAATAATGCATAAAAACACCACCTAAATGTTTTTGATTTTGGCATGTACCAATGCATTTTTCTTATACATAATGTATAATATAAATGATGAAGTCACGTGTGTTAGTGCCGTCGCGTGTAGAGGTTGAGCCTGGTGGCAGGAGTATTTTACTGGACCACATGAGATTATGCTGGATTTTAATTAAATGCTTATTTGTAATAAATAAATGTGAGCGCATTTTATGAAGTTGGGATTGGGCAGTTTGTTAAGTCCTTTAACCTAGGAACTGCGCTATTGGAGGCTGCTTTCTCTTTTTATGTTGCCAGACCTGCTTGTGAACTGTGATGAGCCATTCTGGAAGGGGAACCATATCTCTTTTAAAGGAACCTGAGCACCATTATCTGGTTTATGAGATTGATCTCTTTCTATGCAATATTGACTCTTTATGAGTCTAAGATGAAGGTGAGCTTGCACTTCACCTGGTGAATGGAACACAGGCTGTGAAGTGGCGAAACACTGCGTGTGTATTTGTGAAGCAACTTAGTGATTAGAGACTTTCTTTTTTGCACAATTTTTAAGAAGAATTACTACCAAAGCACAATTTTCAAGTGGACTCTCCCTTTTTGCACTAATATTATTACCTCTCATGTTTTCACTGATGTATTGTTTGCACTAGCATCTTCATTATGAAATGTGTTTTTTTTTAGTTATCTGTTGTCACATTTATAATTACTACACTCATTTATTTACTTGGGCAACGCTATCACATATTTACATAATGTATAATATACAATTTTAATAAGCAAAGAGATAAAAAAACAATCTATATTTTGGCTTATGCTTCTGCAAAGTCAATCATTGAAGAATAAGCCATTTTTAATATTTTGTTTTGACAATTTATTTTTTGCAAGGTAATTTTTGTGCCATGAGTTGCAAGTTTTCTTACTATAGTATTTCAGAGTTTTTTTTTTTTTTCTTTGTGATAAAAGTAGAAACATAATCCTCTCTTCTGAGTCATCCCTCCTTGGCATGAGTTCACATTTAAAAATAAGTGTCTAGAAAAAAGTATTGTAGGAAAAAGTGTGTTTGCTAAGGGCATTGCTAAATTTTTCTAGTTAGCCAAATGTCTGTCTTTTGAGGAAGAGGAGGAGGCATAGAGACATTTAGACGATTGTTTTTGCCATCAGTTGACATGAAAACGGGAAAATGTATACTCACCTTTCTGTCATTTTACTTTCCTGGTGCATCTTCATGGCAGCATACAATGGGGTTGTGACTTCACCCCCACAACCTGATAGGACTGGTTAACTCTAAATCAAAGACAGACCTGGCTTGCAGAATTCTCTGTAACTCTCACCATTTGGGTGGGAATCTGTATGCTGCTATGAAGATGCACCAGGAAAGGAAAATTACGGTAAGGTAAGTATGCAATTTTCCATTTTCCTGGCGCATCATGGCAGCATACAGTGGGAACTAACTCGCCATACGGGAGGGTACAAGAAACATTTTGTAATTGTCAGTAGCGTATGCATTTTCCTAATTTTACTGTCATGAGCCGGGTTAATCAAATAAAGTGTAATGAAGGTTGTCCTAGGAGGACCATATTGCTGACTTGCAAATAGCCTCAGGAGACACGCGGCACTGCTCTGTCCACAGATTTGGCACAGCCCTAGATCAACATTGCCCTGATGTCTGCTCTTAGATGGTGACTTGTCTTGGCCTTTAGAGGGCTTCCTCCATCTTGAGGTCCTTACAGGGCTGTTAATATTGCCTCTCTTTTTCTAAATTTTTACTACTAATCCTTAAAAGCAATGGGTGGTCTGACTGGGCAGCGTTCCCCATAGAAACAGAGCAAAGCAGCAAAATGAAATGAAAAACTGCATGACACAGTGATTCCAGAGCAAGCATTGAGAAGGGGATAGGAAGATCCAAGGTGAAATGCCGTAAACAGCACAGTGATCTTAGAGCAACACTGAGAAGAAGATAGGAAAATCTCAGGTGAATGCCATAAAGAGCACAGGGATCCTAGAGCAACACTGGGCTGAAGATAGGAAAAGCTCAGGTGAATGCCATAAAAAGGGAAAACATACCTGCAAACAATAACCACATAAGCATCCAGCATGCGTGAGTAGAGATCTCTACCATGTGTTGCCCAAAAATGGCATAAAACCATTTAAAACTATAACATTTGCCATTAGTGAGGATATCAGTACCTGAGAATGCTCAGATCGCACTCTTGGAATAGCGCTAGCCAGGAAACAGGCCACAGGGGCCACATCACTTCCTGCCTTTCATACTCAGAGTTTTCTTGCACTGCTGCAGCCATCTTGGAAACGGCAAACGCCCACATAAAAGATTAAAGAGAAGTGAAAAGCATATGGAAAGCATAGGGAAAACACTGTCACTTATGTCAAAGCTTGTTTGAAGCTTTCACTGACAGGCCTGCCAGAATGGGACACCAACCATAAAGCTCATTTAGAGACTGTACAGGAAGGACTTCCACTCAGTAGAGGCTGAACCTGGTTGGGGCGACAAACGGTAAGGAATACCTTGCAAATCCAGTCCTGATCGGATGAGGACAAAAAGGAGAATGCTGCGAGCAGGGGCTGTCTTTAAATTATAGTTAACCAGTCCTATCAGGTTGTGGGGGCGGAGCCACAACCCCCTTGTTTGCTGCCATGATGCACCAGGAAAGCATTTTTTGAGCAACAGAGTCACAGTAACTGGAGTCACTGGAGACGCGTACAAAAAGATATTGATAAGATAGAACGAGTCCAGAGACGGGTAACAAAAATGGTTAAAGGTCTGGGGGATAAATCATATTGAGAGCAAATACAGGAACCTGATATGTACAGTCTGGAGAAAAAAAGGGAAAGGGGAGACACGACTGAAACCTTTAAATACATCAAGGGGGTGAATAGGGTTCAGGAGGGCGGTATTTTCAAAATGAAACCAAAATCAAGAACATGGGGACATGACCTCCAACTAACTGGAGGGAAGTTCAAAACTAATCTTAGAAAGTATTATTTTACTGAAAGGGTAGTTGATTCATGGAATTAACTTCCAGCAGATGTAGTGAGCCAGTCAACAGTAAAAGGCTTCAAACATGTCTGTATCACGTACCTGGTGAAGACTGGAATGTTGTGGAGGCCTCTTATGCTCCTCCTGTCTGACACTCCTGAAGGTGGGAACAGAGAGTGTAAGGCAAGGAGTGGCACGAGTGCCGTAGCGGCTAGCTGGTGGTGTTCACTCCGTAGGTGGGTACAGCTGGTAGTTGCAGTCCTTGGAACAGGGTGCAGTGGCAGCTTGGCACCAAAGCGTGGGAGCAGTAGCCAGCAGAAACCGGGCAGTGAGGTACAGAATCAGCAAGCAAGCAAGTCCAGAAGATAAGCCAAGGTCGATAACAGCCGGGCAGCGCGGTACAAGGTAAGCAGGCAGATCAGATCCGTTTAAGCAAGCCAAGGTCAGGATAGTAAGCAACAGAGCAGAAGCATGGGCAGAGGCAAAGTCCAAAGGCAGGCCGGGTCATACACAGGTGAGAAGTAACAACAGATCAGGTCTCAGAACCACGGGAACAAGCTGAAGACCATTCAGCAACTGCTCACAGTATTAGAGCAGTTTAAATAGGCCACTGGGAGCCAAATGCTAATTGGTGAGTGCAGGTGTGCAATGTGCACGGGTGTGAGCGAAAGTCCGTACTGGCCTTCTGGTGGAGGAAATCCGGTTTACCTTACATTGCCCCCCCTAATGGGCAGCCTCCGGATGCCCATCTGAGACATCTTCGCAGGATGAGCTTGGAAAAAGGTTTTCACCAGTCTTGGGGCATGAACATTAGCTTCAGGCTCCCACGAGTTTTCCTCAGGACCATAACCTTTCCACTTGATTAAATATTGGGTACCTCCTCTCCCTCTCCTACAATCCACAATGGCCTCAATTTCATACTCCTCTTCATCGTCAATCATGATTGGTGCTGGAGGGTCCGGATTATGGGCAGGAAAGGGATCTGGTACAGCAGGCTTTAGCAGGGACACATGAAAAACTGGGTGAATCTTGTACTTCTCAGGTAGAAAAAGTTCATAAGCTGTCGGATTTATCATTCTTTTTACAGCAAATGGACCGATGTACTTGGGGGCCAATTTCTTGGAAGGACAGGCCATCTTCAAATTAGTGGTTGATAACCAAACCCTGTCCCCTGGCTTGAGATCCAGATCACCCCTTCTCTTTTTATCAAAGTATTTCTTGTTGTCTTGTTGAGCCTTGGCAATAGCTTCCTGCAGAAGTTTATTGTTGCTTTGTAGAAACCTCAGTCGCTCCTGAACCGCTGGAACAGGTGAATCAAAGACAGCATCAGGTAAAAAAGAAGGATTGAATCCGAAGTTCGCAAAGAATGGAGTTTGACCAGTAGCCGAGTGGACAGAATCATTGTAAGCGAACTCTGCTAGAGGAAGGAGCGAAGCCCAATCATCCTGTGAGAAAGAAGAAAAACACCAAAGGTATTGCTCTAGGGTCTGGTTGGTTCGTTCCGTCTGACCATTCGTCTGGGGATGATATGCTGAAGAAAACCATGTCTCAATCTTAAGTGCCTTACAAAGTTCTTTGCAGAATTTGGATGTAAACTGGACTCCTCGGTCAGACGTTATGCTCCGAGGAACCCCATGCAACCGCACTATTTCTTTGACAAATGCTTTTGCAGTCTCTGGAGCAGATGGTGTTCCAATCATTGGTACAAAGTGTGCCATCTTTGATAGCCTATCAATGATCACAAAAATAGAAGTAAAGTTTTCAGATACTGGGAGCTCGACAATAAAGTCCATATTAATCATTTCCCAGGGCTTGGTAGGAATGGGCAAAGGCCTTAATAGGCCCCAAGCTTTAGTCTTGTCTCCTTTGCTTCGGATACAGGTTTCACAAGTCTTCACGTATTCCTGGCAATCTGCCCTCAGGCTAGGCCACCAAAAGGACTGTTGTAAAAGTTCCAGAGTCTTGCGCATCCCAAAATGCCCTGCCAAAGGGTGGTCATGGCACAAATTTAAGACTGACTGGCGAAGACTTGAAGGTACAAAAACTTGTTGCTCATGGATGAACAATCCATCCCGTTCTTGCAATTGTGAATCACATGGTGGACCTTCCTCCTCGGATGCTTGTTTGAGCTGTGACACAAAATCTCCTTGCAGTAAAAGAAAATTTTGCGAGGATAGGATGGTGTCAGGTTGAGTAGCTTCCTTTTCTTCCAGAAACATACGTGACAGGGCGTCAGGTTTCCCATTCTTAGAACCAGGTCTGTAGGTTATGTGAAATGAGAATCTTGAAAAAAATAAGGCCCACCTGGCCTGACGGGGTCTTAGACGCTTAGCTGTACGGAGATACTCTAAATTTTTGTGATCCGTGAAAATCAGGATTGGATGACTTGCTCCCTCAAGCAGATAACGCCATTCCTCCAGAGCGGACTTGATGACGAGTAACTCACGGTCTCCCACATCATAATTTCTCTCTGATGGACTGAGTTTTCTTGAGAAGAAAGCCACGGGATGTAGAAGAGACTTAGCGCCTTGTCGCTGAGATAGGATAGCACCAACTGCATTTTCCGAGGCATCGACTTCCAGGACATAAGGTAATGCAGGATCAGGATGTTGCAGAATTGGTGCTGATGTAAAGAGAGCTTTTAATTTATCAAAGGCAAGTTGCGCTGCCGGAGTCCACTGAAATCGGGTGTTTTGTTTAGTAAGCTGTGTGATGGGGCTGATGATAGCTGAGAAGTTCTTGATAAATTTACGATAAAAGTTAGCAAATCCAACAAATCTCTGGACTCCTTTTCGATCTGCTGGCACTGGCCACTCAAGAATGGCACTAACTTTTTGTGGGTCCATTGCAATGCCTGATGTTGCGATAATAAGCCCCAGAAACTGGATTGTTTCTTTCTCAAATTCACACTTCTCAGCCTTTGCATATAACTGATGTTCCCGGAGACGGTTGAGGACCTTTTTAACGTGCAGCCGGTGTTCTTCAATGGAAGGGGAGAATATGAGTATGTCATCAAGGTACACAATCATAAAAAGGTCAAGGAAGTCCCTAAAGATATCATTGACGAAATGCTGGAACGTTGCTGGGGCATTACACAGTCCAAAGGGCATGACTAAATACTCAAAATGCCCAAAGCGGGACCGGAAAGCTGTTTTCCATTCATCCCCCTTCCGGATCCTTACTAGGTTATATGCACCTCGAAGGTCAAGCTTTGTGAACACTTTCGCTGTTCTGAACCGCTGGAAAAGTTCTGGAACAAGAGGAAGAGGGTATCTTTTTTTAATTGTTATTTTGTTTAGCTCTCTATAGTCCACACAGGGTCTCAGGGTGTGATCCTTCTTTTCAACAAAAAATATTCCAGCCCCAGCAGGGGATGTGGATGGATGGATGAATCCCCTTTCTAGGTTCTCATTAATGTATAGGCGCAATGTCTCAAGCTCAAGTTCTGATAGGGGAAAAATACGTCCAAATGGAATCTCGGCCCCGGGTAACAGTTCAATTGGGCAATCGTACGCCCGATGGGGCGGTAAGGTCTCAGCATTCTTCCTATCAAAAACATCTAAGAAATCATGGTAAGTTAATGGAACATATTGTGAAACTGAAGTCTCTGGTTGCATTTCCATAAGGGGGGCCGAGGTGGTGACCGTATTAGGAAAACAGTGCTGCTGGCAGTAGGTGGTAGGGAATGAAACAGCTCCAGACTCCCAGTTTATTTGGGGATTGTGTGCCTGCAACCACGGAATGCCCAGGATGATGGGGAACAAAGGTGATGGGATAATGTCCAGGGTTAGGTATTCTGAATGATTAGAGGAGGTTACTGCCAGTAGCGGACACGTTTCTTGTGTGATAGGACCTGACTTGAGATTCGAGCCATCCGCCAAATTAATCTTCAGATGCTGCATTTTAGCTTGCAGTGGGACCTTGTGTTGTTCAGCAAATGAATAGTCCATAAAACAACTGCAGGCCCCGGAGTCAATAATGGCTTGAGTTTGGATGCTCCCTCCAGGTAGCTGCAGGGAGAGAGTCAGCGAAAGGTGAGAGGAGATGCTCTTCAGAGGATATCTGGGAGTATCAGAAACAAAGACAGTCTTACGTGGTCTTATCAGGCAGTCACGCAGAAAGTGATCAATGCCCCCACAGTAAAGGCATAAGTTGTTCTGCTTGCGTCTAAGTCTTTCCTTGGCTGACAGAGGTGGACGAGAAAGTCCCAACTGAACAGACTCAACCTTGAAAGAGGATGGTGGCGGAGCTGGGGATACAGGTGCTGCTGGTGTCCATGTAGGTGGAATGTTGCCAGATTTTTCTGCCCTCCTCTCTCGGATTCTGCGATCAAGCTGAATAGCAAGCTGGATCAAGTTTGAGAGCGTAGTTGGTGGATCTATTCTGGCAAGTTCATCTTTAAGAGCCTCTGAAAGACCCAAACGAAACTGGTACTGCAAGGCTGCATCATTCCAGGCAGTGTCAGAACTCCATTTGCGGAACTTAACAACATAGTCCTCCACAGGCTGAAGCCCTTGCTGGAGTTTATGTAGAATAGCTTCTGCTGTGGAGGTCCGTTGGGGATCATCATAGATCTGGGCCATGGCTTCAAAGAAGGAAGAGACTGATGCAAGAACTGGGCTGGCCTTTTCCAGAAACTGATGAGCCCATGACTGTGGTTCCTCACACAAAAGAGAAATGACAAAGCCCACCTTAGTAAATTCAAGGGAGAAAGTTCGTGGTTGTAACTGGAAATACAACTGGCAGGCATGGCGGAAGGCCCGAAACTTATAGCGATTTCCTGAAAAGCGTTCTGGGGTAGGTACCCGAGGCTCTGGAGGAGGAACCATTACTGTAGATGCAGTAGCTGGAGCAGGAACAGTAGCTGAAGTGCCAGGTACAGAAGCTTGAGATACAATGGGCAGGGAGCGTAAATGACCTTCAATCCGGAAGTAATTCTCCTGGAGTCCGGTCACCACTTGGATTAAGGCCGTGATTTGTTGGCACACCGCTTCAAGCAGAGAGGAGCCTCCTCCAGTCTCAGTCATGGCTGAATGGTACTATCACGTACCTGGTGAAGACTGGAATGTTGTGGAGGCCTCTCTTGCTCCTCCTGTCTGACACTCCTGAAGGTGGGAACAGAGAGTGTAAGGCAAGGAGTGGCACGAGTGCCGTAGCGGCTAGCTGGTGGTGTTCACTCCGTAGGTGGGTACAGCTGGTAGTTGCAGTCCTTGGAACAGGGTGCAGTGGCAGCTTGGCACCAAAGCGTGGGAGCAGTAGCCAGCAGAAACCGGGCAGTGAGGTACAGAATCAGCAAGCAAGCAAGTCCAGAAGATAAGCCAAGGTCGATAACAGCCGGGCAGCGCGGTACAAGGTAAGCAGGCAGATCAGATCCGTTTAAGCAAGCCAAGGTCAGGATAGTAAGCAACAGAGCAGAAGCACGGGCAGAGGCAAAGTCCAAAGGCAGGCCGGGTCATACACAGGTGAGAAGTAACAACAGATCAGGTCTCAGAACCACGGGAACAAGCTGAAGACCATTCAGCAACTGCTCACAGTATTAGAGCAGTTTAAATAGGCCACTGGGAGCCAAATGCTAATTGGTAAGTGCAGGTGTGCAATGTGCACGGGTGTGAGCGAAAGTCCGTACTGGCCTTCTGGTGGAGGAAATCCGGTTTACCTTACAGTCTGGGACAAACATAGGTCTATACTCAGACAAAAAAGTTAACGAAAAAATAAAAACGGGTAGACTGGGTGGACCAAATTAACAACAGGTGCACACACCACTCATGCCAACTAGGAAGGCTCCAAATAACTGTGGGTTCTCACCTCTGCTCACCACCGCCAAACTTGAAAATACCAACGGTATGTACAACAGAAGGTGGTGAACAGCACCACTTTATGTGCGAAAGGCGTCTACCTTTTTGTATCCTGTATTGACTGTCCGTTGGTTCAATAAAGAAGCATCATTATATTTGTTGTAGTGCAGCAATTTTCGTTGGTATTTTCAAGACTGGGTGGACCTCTGCCTTTTGTACCGATACGTCGGTTCACATAATAGAGCCGACCTGCTGCAGTAAAACTATGGCGGCTGGTTGGCAAATGGTTAAACAGAATTTCCTAAAACTTTTCTTGTGTCAAAAAGCAAAGGTTGCTGTATGCAAAGAAGTGAAGAGCAGGCATGGCCTAAGCAAGGTGCTGGTCAGTCAATTGTGATGGGGTGTTTCAATAACATATTAGGATTTATGAAGAAAAACAATAGTGACCAGTTATGTGTTATTGTGCCACAATGAATCAATCCAGTATTACCTGACACTGGGAAAATGCAGTAAATGATAGGGGAAGAGGCTGGTTGGGTGTCATCCCGAGGAAAAAGAGAGAAGTGTTGAAGCTGTTATAGCTGCAAAAAGGTGGCCCTACTTAATATTGAACCCTATTGACTAAGACTGGGATGCCGTTAAAGTTCATATGCGTGTAAAGGCAGGCGTCCCGATACTTTTGACAATATAGTGTATGCAGTATATATACTGTATCCTTATATAAACTATATAAATATTTATATAAATTATGTATATACACTTTATTACCAAAAGTTTTGGGATGCCTGCCTTTACACACACATGGACTCCCAGTCTTAGTCTGTAGGGTTCCATATTGAGTTGGCCCACCTTTGCAGCTATAACAGCTTAAACTCTTATTGGAAGGCTGTCCACAAGGTTTAGGTGTGTCTATGGGAATGTTTAACTATCCTTCCAGAAGTGCATCTATGAGGTCAGGCTGCAGGCACTGATGTGGACAAACAGGCTTGGCTTGGAGTCTCTGCTCTGATTCAGCCCAAAGATGTTCTATCGGGTTGAGGTCAGGACTCTGTGCAAGCCAGTCAAGTTCCTCCACCCAAAACGCACTCATCCCTTTCTTTATGGGATTACAAAGCTGTAATATTTTTAGTTTCCCCTCACTTTCTGTTCTGGTGACAATGGTCTCCAGGACACATAAAGCCAATCAGGAGGGAGAGTCCCAGATAGCCGAGGGACTCTGCAACATTGCTGGACAGAGAGGGGGCACAGGTAAGTATTAGGGGGTGCTGGGGGCTGCTACACTAAGAATGCTTTTTATCTTAATGCATAGAATGCATTTAGATAAAAAACCTTCCTGCCTTTACAACTCCTGCATGTACTGATTTTTTTATGATGTGGGTTTAGTGACACTTTAAACTCCACACCACTGCTAAGAGTTCCAGATACAACCTTATTGCAATAAAAGTCAGGATGACAATCCAAAAAGTAGCCAACATGTTTTGGGTGTCAAAAAATGTCCCTTCATCAAGGCTTGATTGGAATCAATGTTAATGGACTGGAAGTAAACTGGACCTTAAGCCCCAGTTCACAATGCCGTGATTTGTCATGTAACTGGAGAGACTCAAGTCACTCCGACTTTGAAAAAGCTTTCTGCACTACTTTTGGTGCAACTTCAACATGACTTGCATTGACTTCTGTTAAAGAAGTCATATGCAAGCCACAATGACGTCACGCAGGGATGTCAGTTTCAAAGTCCTGCGACTTTGAAGCCGTGCAGTGTGAACAATGGTTTAATGCTTCATTCTTCCACTGTGATTACAAGCACAGGCCTTGTCAGCAGCTGGTTTGCAACATAAATGATAATTGCCCCTCATTGTCTGAAAACATCTGGCAGTAGCTGCAGTAATCCAATGTCATCTAAAGAATAAGTGCAGATAATCCCCTAAGTGCAATAGAAGTCAATAGGGATCGACTGTGCAGGAGCAGATAATGAAAAAAGCATTTTGGCTGCAGGCTATCAAAATATTCTTTAAATGTCCCATGTAAATAGAGTGCGGTCAGTTTGTAGGGTCACAAGAGTTGTCTTACAACACATATTTAAAGCAGGAAAATTTCAGTCACTAGGGATTTTCATGTAGATACTATCTGACTACTGCGGTTTGTTAATTTAGGACCAACACTGACTTACTGACATACAGTAGTGAGTACTTGCAGTTTATAGATGCATTGTCTGTGAGAAATGTCCAGAGGATGTGCTGGAACTGGAGAAAGTCCAGAGAAGGGCAACAAAAATAATTAGGGGAATGGAGGACATCAGCTATGAGGAAAGACTACAAGCACTGAACTTATTCTCTCTGGAGAAGAGACGATTGAGGGGGGATATGATATCAATGTACAAATATTATACTAGCAACCCTAGCATATGGAAAAACCTATTCAGAGAAAGGAAATACAATAAGACACGTGGCCACTCACTAAAACTAGAGGAAAGGCGGTTTAACCTTAAAATACGCAGGGGGTTCTTCACTGTCAGAGCAGTAAGGATGTGGAATTCTCTTCCACAAGCAGTGGTATCAGCAGGGAGCATTGATAGTTTCAAAAAACTATTAGATGGGCACCTTAAAGACCACAACATACAGGGGTATACAATGTACGGTTAACAGCAAACACACACACATCATAGGTTGAACTGGATGGACTGGTGTCTTTTTTCAACCTCACAAACTATGTAACTATGTAACTATGTAACTATGTTGAAAATGACATTATGACACTGAGAGAGGCCCCACTGCATTGTTGAAGATGGCACTGTGCAACACTGAGTGGAAGCGTCCAGCGCCAATGGGCACTGACTGCTGGGTATAAGAATGAGGAGGCAGCCATTGTGAAAGATGAGAAGACATGCACAGCAATCTTGGACAGGCCACTGAACATTATCAGAAACTAAAATGCAAACACTTTTAAAACTACAACAGACTAAAAGATGCAATCATAAATTAATGTGGATCTATGGTAATTTTTTTTGTTTATTTCTGTTAATAATTTAACTGGATGGGTAATCGGCCAAATGACCAGACAGAACATAACTGTAACTTGCAGTTTAGGAAGTTAGGCTGGATACACACTATACAACTTTTGTTGTTAGATTTTCTTTAGATTTACCTTCAACTATGTAGTACAAGGGCCTGCCTGATTGCATACAAATTGAAAGTGTTTAGGTTTGACCTCCTATTATATGGTTTTGGTAAATCTAAAGGAAAAAATCTAAAGAAAGTTGTATAGTGTGTATCCAGCTTAATGTTCAATAGTACAAAACAGATTCAAGATGATAAAAATAAGCATACCGTGCAGAATAATGAAATCGGTACAAATATAGACTCTTTAACCGCTTGCCGACCAGCCGCTATACTTATACTGCAGCAGGTCGGCTCTGTCTCTCAAAACAACGTACCTGTATGTTGTTTTGCGGGACCGCTAGTGGGGCGAGCGCGCACATGCCGATTGGCTACAGGGGAAGCCAATCAGCGGGTCTGGCAGCCGTTGCGCTACAACAGCCCGTAACGCAACGCGTCAGGGACAAGCCGTGTCTACGTCACTTCCAGTCTTCGGCCGAGACCGGAAGCATCAGAACTCGCCGCATCGGCGGCTGCTGCATTACTGTTCTGCTGACTTACCATCACCGTCTACACCTGATAGATGTACGGAGAGAGATTTGTATTCATCTAAGCCGGGATTACCAGATTTCTGCTTACAATACTGGGTTTAAAGCATTGGAGACCGAATTCTTTGCTGATAATTAAGAGGTTGGAGAGGAGTGAATAAACACTTCATATAAACGCTCATTCCGAGTGTTGTGGAGGTGAGCGGCCACTGCACTCGGTGTTGGATTGCGTGCTCACCTGTGCACATTTGCTGGGCTATAATTGGAAGTTTGAATGCACCCTGTTTACTCACCCGGATTTCTTCCTTTTTTGGGAATTTCCTGAGCACTCTGCACTTCAGTCACTTTAAAAATATTTCTTTCCAAAGGAATTATGGACATTATGCACTTTATGTAGCACCATTGCACTTTGTAATCTACTTATTTATGTATGATTTTTTTAATGCCACATTGATCAATATTCATTGCCTTTTTAGATTTTTTTTTTCATTGATTATTTTATGTTTACCACTGAATATTGTCTTTAGATTTGCACATCAATATATGTTCTACACTGACACAGATCACTTTATTTAACTATATTGAACATCATTCCAGCACTTTTTTGCATTAGTTTGGGAAACCAATATTTATACATTTCATTATACCCAAATTTTCCACATCGGTTTTAAATAGAATTTCACTTTGATTTATTTTTTCCATTATCAGCTGCTACACCTTTACGTCTTCTGAATTGTTTTTGAGTTTTTTTATGAAGATTGGATGAATTATTGGATTTATATTATCCCCAATTGTGAACTGACCTTTTAGGAATACTGATTTCAGATTCACCCACTGGTTTTTATGCATTTGCGTTTTTTTAGAATTTGTAGTTGTGTCTCCCGCATTGAAACAGCTAGAATGGTTCATCTGAAGAGGAGAGCGCTGATTTCTTGCTTTTGAAAACTTTTGATAATATAGCATGTGTTTCACTTACAAAATATCTCTGTTTTTCTATTTTCTACATCAAGTGTGGTCCTTAGAGGAGTTGTTTAAATACAGTATTCTTATACAGATATTTTCCAATGTCCTGCCCAATGGTTGGATTTAAGAGGTACTTTCTTATCCTTCTGAATTTACCAAATATACTTATGTATGAAACTTTATACTATGCAGGGGCGCAGATAGGGCAGTACAGCCAACCCTCCTGTACCAGGCCCGAGCTCTGTCACTTCAGAAGAGGAGAGCCGGTTGTACTGCTTTGTAACACTTGTGGATCCCCTGCAACTATGCCAGATTTCTCCCTCCAGCAGCTCTGCAGAGAAATCAGTTCTATAGATTTGCAAAATGTCCCAATTGGAAGCAGAAGGAGACAGCTGCAGAGTCTCTGCCTGTGCCTCTGCTGGGTCCTGAAACTACCTCTCCGTCTCCTCCTGGCCGTAGTCAGCAGTGTTATCTCCTGTCATCTGTGATAAATGAGCAGGAAGCGTGCTCCCTCAGATTGTGCTCTCACTGCTCTGTGTTCACGGTGAACTCCAGGGTTTGGATGCAGCAGTGCTTCTTTTGAAGAGGGTGATTTTGTGTGAGGGTTGCTGCTGAAGTGAAGGGACAGAAACTTCAGGATTTTGGAGAGGGGTGATTATGGAGCCAGCCTAGAATTGCAGGTAGCTGACACTGCAGTGCTAGAGCTAGGAGCCAGTGGACACATCTCTCTCTCCAGCTGACAGACATCTCTGCCCAGCCATCTCTATATACCACCCCTAAGGCCCCCTTTACTTTGCGTAGTGGGAACACACATTCCTGCTCGTGTTTTTTTTTTGCTTGTTTTTCGCACATAGGGTAGCCCATTCACTTGAATAGGTTACCATACGTGTGACAAACACATGATATAGGTTCTGGAACCCTTTAACCACTTAAGCCCCGGAGGGTTTGGCTGCTCAAAGACCAGGGTCTATTTTGTGATTCGACACTGCGTGACTTTAACGGACAATTGCGCAGTCATGTGACGCTGTACCCAAATGAAATTGGCGTCCTTTTTTTCCCACAAACAGAGCTTTTTTTGTGGTATTTGATCACCTGTGCGATTTTTACTTTTTGCGCTATAAACAAAAAAAGAGCGACAATTTTGAAATAATAACAATATTTTTCACATTTTTTTATATGAAATTCCCCCCCAAAAAAATATAAAAATCAAAATTTTTTTAAATTTTAGGCCAATTTGTTTTCTGCTACATATTTTTGGTAAAAAAAAATCGCAATAAGCGTATTTTTATTGGTTTGCGCAAAAGTTATTGCTTTTACTAACTATGGGAAAGATTTATGTCATTTTTATTGTTTTTTTTTTTTAACTAGTAATGGCGGCGATCTGCAATTTTTTTTTCCAGACTGCGACATTGCGGCGGACAGATGGGACCCTTGACTGACATTTTTGACACTTTTGGGAGTACCAGTGACATTACTACAGTAATCAGTGCTATACATATGCACTGTTACTGTAAAAATGACACTGGCAGGGAAGGGGTTAACTTTATTAGTGATCAGTGGCTTAAATACATCCCTAGGGGCATGCTTCTAACTGTGAGGGGGCGTGGCTAGTGATGTAACCACAGAGACATACGATCCTACATAGCAGGATCGTGTAGTCTCTGCAGTTAGATCAGGGAGAATGACAGACGGCTTTGTTTACATCAGCCGCTTGCCTTTCTCCCTCTCCAGCTGCAGATCGCAAGTGACCGGCAGACATCAGAGCCGCCGGTCACTCGCGCGGGGATGTCAGGGAATGAGCGGGGGCGGGATCACCAAAATACTGACACAAGGGAGTGGGGTGCACTGGTGCAGTACAGTAATGTCTGAGCTACTGATATAGGCTGCTTTCTCTGTATGTATTTCAAGGTTTCATTCTCAGATCCCCTGAGATGCACCCTTAAAGCCCAACTGCAGGACATTACCAATCTCCCTGTTATATACCCCCCGTGGGCGTCAGCAAGTAGGGGCAATGGGGGTAAATGCCCCCCCCCCCGGAATCTCAATTTCCCCTTTAAAGTAGTTGTTAACCCACTTTATACCATCCTATGTGGTCAGTTTATTAATCCTGTGTACCCCTGTGTCTGTGTTTTAAAAAAAAAAAATAAGGAATTCTTTACCGCTCACTGACCCGTCGGCTCTCTCCTCTCCCCGTTTGACAGCTGCCTGCAGCAGGCGGGGCCGAGGATTCCATGCTGTCATCAGTCAGGAGGAGAGAAGGAGGGGAGGGGGAGAGGCGGGGAGAGGCAGCCAGTCACGTGAGCGGCGATTGGCGCTCTGAAAACTTGTAAAAAATGGCTTATTTTTATAAAACACAGACACAAGGGCACACAGGATTATTAAACAGACTGTAGACAGGATATGAAACTTTAAATTAAACTACAGCAGCAGGAGGAGCACAGACAGGCGGGGAGGGAGGAGGGAGAGAGGACAGAGGACAGGTGAGTTGCGAATGATGGAGGCTTGTAAACTGACCATTGTGCCAGGGCTCAGCAGCCATGGTATACCGTGGTCAGTTTACAGAGGGGAGGACATAGCCAGGCAGGATCAGCCAGATATTTTAGGTGATACGGGGGGGGGGGGGGGCAAATTACACAGCACAAGCACTGTGCTGTATAACATGCTTTAAGGGAACAGGATCCATTTTTTTTTCTTTTAGGTTAACAAATGCTTTAAAAATAAATGCTGTGGACACCCATGGCCCCCCCTCCCCCCACAAACTCACACAAATCACCGCTACCCCTTGTAACTAGCTGCTGGTACAGTATTTAGGGAAAAAAACCTGTTAAAATGCCCATTGTACTTACCTGAAGCCTTTGTCACATGACAACCTTTCTCTCTTCTTCTGTGTACTTCCTAAGGACATATCACTGCCTGCACAATGTGGACACCTCATATTGTTGGAGGTGACACTTCCAGCTTCCAGGTCCCCTTTCATGGGCTCTAGAGGCAGGAGAACTCGTGAGGACAGTGAGGGGACCTGTGCTCAAGAAAATAAATACCAGGAAAAAATGCCTGGCCCTCAGGGCAGGAAATTTGTTTGACTAATCGGGGTAACTGTGACTTTTATTTATTACGGTACACTGCAGGATGGCTTATGAAGAGGGATTTGGAATCAAGACTAAGGAGGAGTAAGTTAATTGATGTACAATGCAATCTTTCAGTTTCACGTTTGCCTGGAGTTAGACATTAAGTATGCTCGAGCATTAGCCACTTTACGACCGCTCGCCGCAGTTATACTGCAGCAGGCAGCCGCGTAGGTATACATCAGTCGCGCACAGGGAGCTAGGCGGCGAGCGCACGCCGCCGCCGGCATGCTCCCGCCCCCGCTCGTCAGCAGGGAAGCTGATGCAAGGGGCTCCGATTGCCGCCTGACACCCGCCTGACACCCACGATCGTTCCCCGCTGAGAGAGAAAGACAGGCAGCTGTTGTAAACAAAGCTGATCGTTCTTCTCCCTGAAATGATCACAGAGCTCCGATCTGTCCGCCGCAATGTCACAATCCCACAAAAAATCGCAGATCGCCGCCATTACTAGTAAAAAACCCCCAAAAAACAATAAAAATCACATAAATCTTTCCCATAGTTAGTAGACGCGATAACTTTTGTGCAAACCAATCAAAATACGTTTATTGCAATTTGTTTTACCAAAAATTTTTAATTTTTATTTTTTGGGAATGTTATACAGCTGAAAGTGAAAAATATAGATTTTTTTTCAGAATTATCGCTCTTTTTTTGTTTATAGCGCAAAAAATAAAAATCGCAGAGGTGATAGAGAAAGCTCTATTTGTCGGAAAAAAGGACATACATTTCATTTAGGTACAGCGTCGCACGACCGCGCAATTGTCCATTAAAGTAAGGCAGTGCCGAATTGCAAAATATGGCCTGGTCATTAGGGGGGCAAATCCTTCCGGTCCAGAAGTGGTTAAAGAGTAACTCCACTTTTGTTGAGAAAAAAACATTCCCCTCTGGGTGATCTATGTACATTACAAGGATTTTGACAAACTTTGTTGCAGATTCCTAACTTTTGTTATTCTGAAGAAATCCCTGTTTGTTTGTCTGTGCCGATGTTCAGAAGTGTGTCTAATTGGGGTTGGTTCATAATTATCAACCAGCTGCTGCACCTGCAGGGCTCTAATGAGGAAAATTGCAGGGTCTGCATCCCTTTAGATGTGATTTCCTTTTGGGAATATCTCACCAAAAATGAAATTTTTGTTGCGGGGATGCCTGAAATCTGAATTGTATCTTAGTGGAGACTTCTGGGAAAATCAGTGAGCCAATCACACAAGCAGGAAATTATGTTTCTGGGGAGCATTCTTTACACATTCTGTGTACAGAACACCTTTAGGTAGCCATATTGCATTTCACAGAAAATGAGAGAGCTTCAGATTAGGGCCCCTTTCACACTTGTGCGACTTATCCTGCAACTTGGGACTGCAAAGTCACAAGACAAGTCATACGCCATGATTTCCAATGAATACCGTTCATATCTTTGCTACTTCAAGTCGCAACGACTTTAAAGTAGTCCCTGCACTACTTTGGTCCCACTTTGATGCATTTTGAGGTCCAAAGACATAGGCATTGCTTCAAGTCCAGTCAAAATCGCAGCAAAATAATTGCGTTAAAATCGTGTGACTTTTAGGTCGCACAAGTATAAAAAGGGCCTTAAAAAGAAAAGGTAATTTTTTTTAATATCATTCAATTACAATATGATTTGTGTCGCAATTGTATTAACTTTATTATTTTTTTTTTCATTTGCTATTTTTTTTCTACGAAAGTGGAGTTACCCTTTAAGTGAATCAATAACACCCTGCCAAGAATTTTTTACTAACTTCCTACTATAGGGGGTTTATAGCCATGACCAAAGGTTTTGAGAATGACACAAATATTAATTTTCACGCAGTCTGCTGCCTCAGTTTTTATGATGGCAATTTGCATATACTCCAGAGTGTTATGAATAGTGTTCAGATGAATTGCAATCAAATGCAAAGTCCCTATTTGCCATGAAAATTAACTTAATCCCATAAAAAACATTCCCACTGCATTTGTGAAGAAGGCTTCAGGGCGCCCAAGAAAGTCCAGCAAGCGACAGGACCGTCTCTTACAGTTGATTTAGCTGTGGGTTCGGGGCACCACCAGTGCAGAGCTTGCTCATAAATGGCAGCAGGCAGGTGTGAGTACATCTGCATGCACGGTGAGGCGTATACTTTTGGAGGATGGCCCAGTGTCAAGAAGGCCAACAAAGAAGCCACTTCTCTGCAGGAAAAACCCCAGGGACAGACTAATATTCTGCAAAAGGTACAGGGATTGGACTGCTGAGGACTGACTGGGGCAAAGTCATTTTCTTTAATGAATCCCCTCTCCGATTGTTTGGGGCTTCCAGAAAAACCTTGGGCGGAGAAAAAAAGGGGAGTGATACCATCAGTCCTGTGTCATGCCAACAGTAAAGCATCCTGAGACTATTCATGTGTGGGATTGCTTTTCAGCCATGGGAGTGGTCTCACTCAGAATTTTGCCTAAGAACACAGCCATGAATATAAAATCGTACAAGAACATCCTCCAAGAGCATCTTCTCCCAACCATCCAAGAAGAGTTTGGGGAGAAACAATGCCTTTTCCAACATGATGGAGCACTTTTCCATAAGGCAAAAGCGATAACTACAGCTTGGGGAACAAAACACCAAAATTATAGGACCATGATCAGAAAATTCTCCAGACCTTAATCCCATTGAGAACTTGTGGTCAATCCTCAATAGGCGGGTATACAAAAAACCCCCACAAATTCTGACAAACTCCAAGCATTGATTATACAAGAATGGACTGCCATCAGTCAGGATGTGGCCCAAGAAGTTGATTGACAGCATGCCAGGGCGAATTGTAGAGGACTTGAAAAAGAAGAGTCAACACTGCAAATATTGACTCATAAACGTAATATAATTATCAATAAAAGCTTTTGACTCTTATTATATGCTTTTAATTATACTTCAGTATACTATAGTAACATCTGACAAAAAGATCTAAAAACACTGAAGCAGCAGACTTTGTAAAAATTAATATTTGTGTCATTCTCAAAACTTTTGGCCATGGCTGTAGAATGCATGGCTAGTCTACACAAATATTTTCAGAGCCACCCAATAGGAAAACATATCATCAAACATAGGGAATTCACAAAATGGATACCATGATTAAAATAAAAATCACTCACTGGGATTCTGCAGTTACTAAGTTTAAATCCTTATGTTGGGCTACAGCGCCAAATTATAAAACCATTAGTATAACTGAACATGTTTTTTAATGTTACTATTACTGGAATGCCAAAATGACACCAATCCACTTTCACATTCTTACTATGTCCATGACAGTGAAACAGGTATCTAGAAATGGATCTTACTGATTAATAATAGTTCATCAGCATCTCTTGCTGGCAACAAAGCTGAAAGAACATGTTATTACAGAAGGCATTATTTAGGAATGTAATATATCTTTTAAGATGAAATAGCAATACAGTTGTCAGTTTGTTAAATTACAGCTTTAACAACAGTAAGAAAACAGTAATATCCAAGATGTCTTGATCTAGTGTGCTTTCTAAGGTATGAGTGCCAGGCAGAACACCGTCAGGAATACAAGTCCCTGGAGCAGGAAAGCACAACTCATACTTGTTTTTATTACTCTAGGGACTGCAGCTTTCCACAATATGTTGCCGCTTGGTTGTTCTAGTTCTGAGAACAAATAATAATTGTGAAGTGAATCCCATGTAACAAAATATTGAATTCTAATGAAACATTCCATCCAGCGTGTTCTTTGACCTTTGACTCTTTTTTTTAGGTGCGTGGAAGCTTCAGGATAAGTTTCAAATTACCGAGAGATTGTTGTAATCTCCATTTTTTTTCCAACCGCCTAGCTTTCTAGTCTCATTTATTTCCCCAGACACCTTAACTACTAAATGTCAACACAAGAAGGATACACACACAGAAGAAATAACTTAAAATTCCAGCATGTAATCGTTTTGTTAAAATTGTGTTATATGGTTAGGTTCTAAGCTTTTTACCCACTGTTGTATTTTCTGTACAGTGTTTGTTTTTTTCTGACACCAGCTAAGGCATTTAATCAGATATTCTATACTTATAGAATATCTTTGTCTTTTATAAATACAGGTGCATCTCATAAAATTAGAAAATATAATCAAAAAGTTAATTTATTTCAGTAATTCTATTCAAAATGTGAAACTCATATATTTTATATTGATGTGTTACACAGAGTGATATATTTCAAGCACTTCTTTCTTTTAATATTGATGATTATGGTTTACAGCTAAAATTCAGTATCTCAGAAAATCTGTGCTCTAGAATTTCCTGCTAGAGGGCTGCGTTGAATTGGGACTTAAAAAAACAGAGTGGACCAACACCAGCAGATGACATGGCTCCCCAAATCATCACTGACTGTGGAAACTTCACACTGGACCTCACACAACTTGGATTCTGTGCCTCTCCACACCAGGACCTTGATTTCCAAATGAAATGCAAAATTTCCCACAGTCCGCGATTATTTGGGGAGCCATGTCATCTGCTGGTGTTGGTCCACTGTGTTTTATCAAGTCCAAAGTCAGTGCAGCCCTCTACCAGGAAATTCAAGAGCACTACATGCTTCCCTCTGATGACCAGCTTTATGGAGATGCTGATTTAATTTTCTAGCAGGACCTGGCACCTGCCCACACTGCCAAAAGTACCAATACCTGGCTTAATGATCATGGTATCACTGTGCTTCACTGGCCAGCAAACTCGCCTGACCTAAATCCCATAGAGAATCTGTGCGGGTATTGTCAAGAGGAAGATGAGAGACACCAGACCCAACAATAGAGATGAGCTGAAGGCCACTATTAAAGCAACCTGGGCTTCCACACCACAGTGCCACAGGCTCTTCACCTCCATGCCATGACGCATTGATGCAGTAATTCACGCAAAAGGAGCCTTGACCAAGCATTGAGTGCATACTATACTGTACATGGACATACTTTTCAGTAAGCCAACATTTCTGTATTAAAAATCCTTTTTTTTTTATTGGTCTTATGTAATATTCTAATTTTCTGAGATACTGATTTTTGGGCTTTTACTACCTGTAAGCCATAATCATCAAAATTAAAAGAAAGAAATGTTTGAAATATTTCACTCTGAGTGTAATCTGCATCTGCATCTATATAAAATGTATGAGTTTCACTTTGTGAATTGAATTACTGAAATAAATTAACTTTTTGATGATATTCTAATTTTATGAGATACACCTATGTGTGTGTGTGTGTATATATGTATATATACTGTATATATATATATATATATATATATATACACAGCTGTGCAAAACTGACTATTCAAGTTTCAGAAATGAAATAAATAGAAATAATTATATGTATCTCATCAGTGTATTTGGCTCTTTGCCCGGAGTTCAATTTTAATATCCTAATGGTTGTTTTTTGCAGGTTATATCTGAGCTGTTGGTGTATTAACAACTGACAGACATCCAAAGATTTTTGACCTTTTCAAAGGGTTGGTGCTCTGGGTTTTATGAGAAAGTAACATGTTCAATGGGTTGAGGCAGATGGAGAGGCTAAGCCTTTTAAACTTACAAATCAAAGATGATTGCACATGCCACCAACTGTGATATAGGTTGTTTTCATTGTATTGTGCTTACCTTTTTTCTTTGTTCGAATAATCATTGTCCACATTTAATACACACAAAGCATTTATCTGATGTTTTTTCTTTTTTATTGTAACATTTTCTCTTTTCCACATAAGGGAGCCAGTCCCTTTAAAAGAGACCTAAAAAAATAACAATTCATTAAAGCCAAATTCAAGGCAAAAATCTTATACTCGGGATCTCTATACTCTCCATATATACCATGGCCTACATTCTCTGAAATAATTTGGCACAGAGGTTTTGTAATAAAAATCAAAAGTTCTTTAAAGGCAGCAAAGCCCATAGCGGTGTGCAAAAGGATCCATTACAGAGATATAATACAAAGCTTCAGATCTCTTATAGATCCTTTATCAATCATATAATACTCAATGCTCAGAAAAAGACCTGGGAGGTATCTGAAACATTGTATCATTATCTGCGTAATGAAGCCTATTACACACACTGGTATGAGGACTGCTGCTTTTAACATGTTCTAATGAAGAAAAAAAAGATTTTCATTCCAAGACCTTGGGGCTAGGTAGAAGAGAATAAAGGTAAGAGGCATTTGTACTGTCAAAGCTGATTTTTCATCAAATCCATTTACATGACTTTTATGTCCTACCATTATAGCTGCAAACATTCTCAATGTGAATATCATGGTAATGGCGCTTGATCGTTTGGGTGACTTTATAGACAAAAGGCTAACAAAGTTCCCCATTTAATTCTTTCCTAGCAACCTGCTGATTGGACAATAAAGAAGCAGCAGTACATTGAAGACATAGTCCCTTTTGTGCACAATGCTCACAGTATTACACTAACACATGATTAAGACCAGGCCGTTTCTGATACTTTTTGTTTACAAGTAAAAATCTGTATTTTTTGCTAGAAAATTACTCAGAACCCCCAGTTATATAGCAAGATTCCCAGCCGTTTTGCTGGATATGGGTCCGCCAGGGTTACCACTAGCAACAGTAGCACAATGAGGCATATTCTCCAAGTGTGAGCACTGAGACAAAAATCAATCCCGTATCTTT
The DNA here is from genome assembly GCF_965119305.1 of Pelophylax lessonae. Taxonomy (NCBI): domain Eukaryota; kingdom Metazoa; phylum Chordata; class Amphibia; order Anura; family Ranidae; genus Pelophylax; species Pelophylax lessonae. Next base: position 244,450,995 of record NC_138771.1, on the reverse strand, counting down.
GGGTTTCTTTGGTTTATTGAGAACTTGGATGAGAGAAGGGATGAACTGGATACTCTTCTGGCTCAACTATGCACAATATTAGGGGGACAACCAAAAAAATGCCTGCTGACGCTAACTTGATGCTGGCTGAATGCCGGTCAATGCCGGTCAATGCCGGTTGGCGCCAATGAACGCTGACTTGCGGTCTATTAGCACTGAACTGACTCCTGTCACTTTCCTGTGCCACAAAGTCCTTGTAGAAGCTCCCTGAACACTTTGCTTTGAGGTAGCTACTTGTACATCTACTGCAACGCTTAACACTTCAGGGCCCGCACCGGCACCCTCTTTACACACACACTTCTCTTCAGAGCTTAGACTCGGGCACCCCCTTTCTAAGCTTCCTCCTGGTTAGCTGGCTCCTGGATCCCTCTGACCTTCTGGAGTGGTCCCCTCTCCTAGGCAGACTCCTGGGCAGTTTACAGTACTCACAACACTGCTTTGCTGGAAACTTCTGCCCCAGCAGCTCCACTCGGTACACAGCACACTGCATCCCTCTCTGCAGCTCAGCTCAACCTTCTGTCCTCTGGGGCGACTGCCAAGGACACCTTTTCTGACACTGACAGGAGGAGAGACAGCCGTCACCCTCCTCCTGGGACTCTGCTTCCCGCCAAAGACACCCTGTCATGTGCTCCCCTCAGACATATATCCCCTCCCAGGATGCACTGTGGCAGATTCTGCCCTCTGGGGTAGATACAAGCCCTGGTGTGCTATTGGCCAGGTTTCCTCCACTGTCCAATGAGAGCCCTCATTGGATATAGTGGGGAGACTCCCCAAGCTCAACAGTCACACCTAGAAACATATGACAGCCTGCTGAACAATTAGGACCCCCTGATACATTAGATAGACCCCCTCTACATTACACCTTGATAAAAGAGGGACAGAGTGGTCTGCAGAAAACAGTGACAGTGCTGGAATCAGTTCTTTTTTTAGTTTTGGACAGCGTATGAAAGGGCTAGAACCTCCATCAGGTCTGCGTTCTAAAGTGTGTGGTTTTAAAGAGTCTCCTTAATGTAAGTTTGTTCTTTATATCTCTTGAACTATTCATATCAGTGCCATTTCCAAAGGAACTTGCAATCTAAAGCATGTACTATAGCCATACAGGCAGAGTAGGAAGCTCAGTGGTCAACCAAACATATTTTGGATCATGTGAGAAAAGCCAAGCACAGGGAAATACTACAACCTTGATGAACCTTGAGCACTCCAACCTAATGGTTGGGCCACAACGAGCTGGCCAGAAGATGAAATAGGATAGCATATTACTGACTTGTATTGCGATGTGGCTGTTTAAATAGTCGTAAAAGACACTCCGCTCCCTCCCTCTTCCTCCATGTCCTCCTATTGCTAAACACTGGGGGGAGGATATGGTATGCTGATTGATTACATTCACTAAGAAACTCACAAAAAAGCTTAGTTTTAATATAAATCAGTATTAAACATATCTAATGTAATTTCTAATACTTGTAAAGTATAAAAAGAACCTTGGATGCAGATGCTGTCTGAACAAAATTAAAGCTAGCGTCTAACATCTTTGACTCTGCCTATACCATATTAATGTACACAAGATACACATTTGATGATCAATAAAAATGTATTGCGAGCTGTAAAACTTTGTTTGATATTTATAATTGAATTTGAATTTCTCTTCTGAAACTGTTTTTTTTTCATGTGACTGGCACAAAACCAGCCAGGGCTTTTTATTTGACAAGTACCCGCTCCCACTTTTCTAGCCTGAGAGCCGTCTCTCCCCACTGCCCATTGCCTTCTGTGATATAGCACACAGTCCAGGAGGCTGCAGGGCCAGTCTCGTAATGCAGGGAAGGGGGGGGGGGGTGCCAGCTGTGTGATATCAGGAAGTCACAGCCAGTTCCCACATTCAAGATTGAGGTGCCAAGGATCAGAAGCCTGGCGAAGGATCAGCTCTGGAATGCGTCAGCTGACTACATGGGGGAGTAAGCATCTTAGTTAGAAGACAGCAGCTACAAATAGTTTCCATTTACCCTCTACATATTGGAATTTTACATATTACAATCCTAATATGTTGTAGGTAAAAGAAAGCTAATTTAATATATCAATTATTATATTATTAATATTATTATACAGGATTTATATATTGTCAAATGGTTTGCGCAACATTTTACAATATACACTGTAAAAGGAGAGAGAACAGTTACAATACAATTCAATACAGAAGGATTAGGGGAGTCGTGCTCATGGCGCTTACAATCTATTCTAAAGGGAGGTTTTTTGTTTTTTTTTAAAAACAGAAACTTGTTTAATAAATACACAATTGCATTAATAGGTGTTATTTTTTTTTTTTTTGCATGAACCTTAGCTTTAATTTATTACATTATTAGATAACTATACATATTACTAAACCAATTAATTAATACTGTATTCGAACATAACCTTATATGTAAATACCCTTGCAGTTCACAATCAATGAAGTAGTTATTCTATAATGTAAGTATACTGACAATTTTTCTCATGATTCATTCATTGTGGATAATTCCACAAGAGTTACAAGAGGTTAGTCTGCATACTGTTTCCATTAAATATTTCTAAAAGCTCTTTTTGCACTTGATTAAATTATTACTGCAGTTTGTGCTATATGTGATATATAATAATAATAATAATAATAATAAACAGTAACATAAATGCTACCCACTGTGGGCTTGATTCTCATAAATCCCTGGATGTTCCATAGTTTCATAAACACTTTTACTTATACCACCACTTCATCTGAGTGCTAAATAAAGATAGAATTCATATGGAACTTGATTTGTTTTGTGCAAGCAATGTATCTTAAATATAAAAAATATTGAGCTAAAGCAGATGTTTAAACCACATTTTTAGTTAGTGTTTAACTACTCTTATAATTTTATCATTTAAAGATATTGCACAACTATGTTTACTGAAGCAGCATACTTATAAAGCAGTGACTATAACATTCATCAGACATTTACTAATGGCCAATTATTCACTGTTTTTTTTTAACCCATGCAATAGAAAGATTCACCTGCAGTGATTGTTTAGTGAATGTGATATTCACTGCTTTATAAATATGCCCCTTTTTTTATACCCCTTTATTTACAGCATTTGGGAAAGTTCATCTTTCACTAATCTGACTTCTGTAAACTAAAACCGGATCCAGCTGTGTCTTTTAGCCCAGTGTTTTGTCCATACAGGAAAAACTTGGTTGAGTGAGCATTCTTGTTTGTGCAATAGAAAAAATTATTGGGAGGAGCACACTTACGAGTGTATGTATAAAAAATTCACATAGCTGTTAATCTTTTAAAACTCCATTTCATTTTTTTCTATGTAAATGGGACGACATAGTATGTTCTCAGGCTATATTTTCTTCAGATCGAATATGTGAATATGGAAAATACTGCATTATGTCCACTAGATGTAGCTGAGGTGCATTTGTATTTCCTATGATAGTCAGCGCCATCATGTGACTACATTGCAGTATTTTCCCCAGGTACACATTCTTAATCTGCAGAGAATATGAATTGGGAATATTCAGTTTTACGCCATCCACACAGAATGATTTGCATGCAGTACTGATGAACAAACAGCTATGCAAACTTTTTTGCAATTACACCCCTTATTGTTCTGGCATGGAATAATTAGGTAAAAAAGAATACGATTCTGGCAAGATTTTCTGGCCTTAATATTTGTTTCCTAGAAATGGTCATTCACGACTTTCAGCTACTTTTACATATCTTTTACCCATTTGAAAACAGGCTGATCAGGTATCTGTTAGCTGGTGTTTAAAGGCACCATTACTTCTTTGTGCACGTCACATTTTTTATGTACTACTTTAAGGAATATTTCTGTGTAGAGAGTTATTTTTTATTTTTTATTACCTGCCGTGATGCCCAAGAAGAATTAATCTATGATTAAACATTAAGGGCGGTGCTGTGTGCTGATGTCATCGCGTTTACACTGATCCCAGAAGCGCAGGTTTATTGTTTTGCTGACAAGAAAGACTGTAAAGTTAGAGTATATATCTCCTAATGAATGCAAGTGCTACTTTGAATTGTTTTGAATAAATTAGTAAATGATTTTACACTATTGGAGCATATCTTTCTTTTTATACATTTGTCCATGTGAATTGACGTGGTTGGTCTGGAGTGGAGGAGAGACAGTCCAAGGTCCATAGAGGGGCATACAACATCTCACCAATGGTTGTCATTATTGCTAACTTAACCTTTCTAGAGATGGAAGGTCAATAAGATCTGGTAAGCGCCCTTATTATCATAAGTGGTGGTATTCACACAAGGAGTCTTTTTCACCTGAGGTGCTGGAGCTCTGAATTAACTTTTTAAAGAAGATTGCTTTGTCAGAATATTTATACTGCTTTGAATATAACAGTGTCTCCATTTATGTAAATAAGCAAAGATCTGTAAGGTAGGAGAATCTTAACTTATTTCCACAAATCAATATGAAGCAAATTATTTTTAATTGATTAATTCCTTTTTAAAAGCATATACCAATCTTAGTGAAAACAGTCTACAGTATGGTATATATAAGTATATTTATTCACAAGACATGTATTCACAATAAATGATCAGACTTGAGATGACACAAAAAGATAACCTTACATAAAATACAAACTTCAAACAATAAATGCAATCTGATTTGTAGCTCAATAATGAAAGTAAAAATAAAGCAAGATTACGTTTTTCCCATATGTAGTAGCATAAACCATAGATAAGGGTACTATATAATTAGACCACAATTGTCTGCGAATTGCGCAGCCGACAGTCACTCCACTGCAGATGGAGTGAGAAAAGGCCATGCAAAACGTCAGACTAATACGCCAACATGCGCTAAATCTGATATTAATAAAAACATATAAAAACAAAAATCAGTTTTTAAAGAAAAATCTACATGGTTCATTCGGCTGGGATTGTAATCTCATTACCCTTTAGCATGAAATGTAAAACATGTAAGGAAGGAAATAAAAAATATTAAATATTAATCAAATAAACAGCAAGGTATATTTACCATATTTAAAATGGCTGCTAGCTTAAAATGGTCGTTACCAGAGTCCTTAAGATGGCTGCCTTCCTAAAATGGTGGCCAGTTAGGGAGGAGTTTCGTTTGGCGTCCTTCAAACTTTCAGATGAATGATGGAGCAAAATGGAGTATATATAGATGAGTATATGTATGGATGTGAGTAGTGTGTGTGTTGTATGTGTAATGAATGTTGTGTAATGTGATGTGTGTCTCTCTCATCTGGGATTCCCTTTTTATATTGTATTGAACAAAAGGGCTGTAAAATTACCATAAGTCGAACCCAGAAGGAGTAACTTTATCCCCATTGGTTGGGATAACTTCTCCATTAACTGGTGAGGTCATTGGGTGACACCTCTTGGTTGTCCAGTATATCGGATATTAAAACTATATGATTTCTCCATTTAAGAATATCATAAAACAACATAAAAATCTATCAATACTCTCATCTATTACATGTCCATCTAATATCTCCATATGTATTTAGGTAAGGATTGAATCTGGTAACACCATAATATATTATTAATATATATATCTAGATATATTGGAAATGACTTTCTAAACCAAAGACTTCACTTAGTATCAGTCAGTCACCAAAGATGGCAGTATTGTATTGCTCTTAGATTCCGTAATAAACTTTGAACCTATATTGAAAAAGACAATAAAAAGAAAAGAGAAGGCGCCTGGCCCTTTAAATAAAAGATTGTTGAACCTGCTGCCCTTTTAATTGTAATAAAACAATAAATAGGTATATATCATAGGTAAAAAGGCGCTGGTAATCTTAATATATCACGTGTTATAAAAATTAATAGGTGATTTAAAGTGTAATATATGTGATTAAAAATTGCTACAAATATATATATGATCTACTATTGGTGCAATTAGCAAAGAAAAGTGCATACCAGTGCAATTTCAATTCAGAAGTGTTTGTGCTTCTCAAAGTAAATTAATCCACAAAGGTGTGGATCAGTGAACCAATAAATAGATATATAAAGAATTCCATACAAAAATCACATAAGAATATATAAAAATATAAATATATAAATGTGCTCCAAGTAGTGTTTAAAAGTCCAGGCAATAGCATGCAATCAAAATTGTGCTTGGTGGATTCTTATTAATCCCTTCACAGTGCTCCAGGTGCTGGGATGTGACAACCGTCAATTAAGAAGTGCTTGTGCTTCTCAAAGTAAATTAATCCACAAAGGTGTGGATCAGTGAACCAATAAATAAATATATAAAGAATTCCATACAAAAATCACATAAGGATATATAAAAAAATCACATAAGAATATATAAAAAAATATAAATATATAAATGTGCTCCAAGTAGTGTTTAAAAGTCCAAGCAATAGCATGCAATCAAAATTGTGCTTGGTGAATTCTTATTAATCCATTCACAGTGCTCCAGGTGCTGGGATGTGACAACCGTGGCCTCTTACCAGCTAGCAGCAGGTCACAAGGACCCCCAACGCCTGTGATCCCTTTATTGGGTGGATCAGACCTCTCCTCGATTGCTTGGATCTCTGGCTCCTATATTACTCGAGTTGGACCATGTAGTCCCCCCATACACATAAAGATATAGAAGAACAAATAGCCTCCAATAGTGAAATACTGTTTTATTCTCCAAAAAACATACACTATAAGGTGACAATTAGCCTCTTACTATTTGTTGTGCCCTCCTGGCACTGGGCAATTCGGCAGTACAAAATCGTTTTTTTGGGTCTTAGGAAGATATTCTCCGGGGATCTGCAGCACCCTGTATCTCCTTTCCCCCTTTCTTTGTATTGCAGCGGTGGATGTGTATCCCAGCCTCTGTTCCGAATGCTCTGTGTGTTACTTCCGGGTTAGCATTGACCACAATGCATTTCGCTTAACGAGCGTCCTCAGGCAGTTAAGCTCAGGCTCGCTCGTTAAGCGAAATGCATTGTGGTCAATGCTAACCCGGAAGTAACACACAGAGCATTCGGAACAGAGGCTGGGATACACATCCACCGCTGCAATACAAAGAAAGGGGGAAAGGAGATACAGGGTGCTGCAGATCCCCGGAGAATATCTTCCTAAGACCCAAAAAAACGATTTTGTACTGCCGAATTGCCCAGTGCCAGGAGGGCACAACAAATAGTAAGAGGCTAATTGTCACCTTATAGTGTATGTTTTTTGGAGAATAAAACAGTATTTCACTATTGGAGGCTATTTGTTCTTCTATATCTTTATGTGTATGGGGGGACTACATGGTCCAACTCGAGTAATATAGGAGCCAGAGATCCAAGCAATCGAGGAGAGGTCTGATCCACCCAATAAAGGGATCACAGGCGTTGGGGGTCCTTGTGACCTGCTGCTAGCTGGTAAGAGGCCACGGTTGTCACATCCCAGCACCTGGAGCACTGTGAATGGATTAATAAGAATTCACCAAGCACAATTTTGATTGCATGCTATTGCTTGGACTTTTAAACACTACTTGGAGCACATTTATATATTTATATTTTTTTATATATTCTTATGTGATTTTTTATATATCCTTATGTGATTTTTGTATGGAATTCTTTATATATTTATTTATTGGTTCACTGATCCACACCTTTGTGGATTAATTTACTTTGAGAAGCACAAGCACTTCTTAATTGACGGTTGTCACATCCCAGCACCTGGAGCACTGTGAAGGGATTAATAAGAATCCACCAAGCACAATTTTGATTGCATGCTATTGCCTGGACTTTTAAACACTACTTGGAGCACATTTATATATTTATATTTTTATATATTCTTATGTGATTTTTGTATGGAATTCTTTATATATCTATTTATTGGTTCACTGATCCACACCTTTGTGGATTAATTTACTTTGAGAAGCACAAACACTTCTGAATTGAAATTGCACTGGTATGCACTTTTCTTTGCTAATTGCACCAATAGTAGATCATATATATATTTGTAGCAATTTTTAATCACATATATTACACTTTAAATCACCTATTAATTTTTATAACACGTGATATATTAAGATTACCAGCGCCTTTTTACCTATGATATATATATATATATTGAAAAAGAGCTTACAATCCCAGACCTTCTAGACTAGACTTCTGGCAAGGTCAGAAAAGTTTTATGACCACTCTTACAATTTACAAAGGTTTACTGAAGCCTTTCTTGACATGCAGAGATGAGTCATCAATATCAGTTAAAGCTAGAATTTAGCAAGATTAACCACTTTCCCACCGGAGGATTTTGCAGCTTAAAGACCAGACCCCTTTTTTCAACTTGGCACTTCGTGACTTTAACTGATAATTGCTCGGTCATGCAATGCTGTACCTAAACGAAATTTACGTCCTTTTTTTCTCACAAACAGAGCTTTCTTTTGGTGGTATTTGATCGCCTCTGCGCTTTTTATTTTTTGCGATATTAATAAAAAAAGAGCGAAAATTTTGCAAAAAAATGACATTTTCAACTTTGTCTTTTAAAAAATATCCAATATACTCAATTTATGTCATTTTTTTTTGCCAAAATATATTTAGCTACATGTCTTTGACAAAAAAAAAATCAATGAGCGTATTTTTATTGGTTTGCGCAAAAGTTATAGCGTCTACAAACTATGGTGTAAATAGTGAAATTTACGCAGCTTTAATTTCTGACTGCCAATCTCATTTCATGAAGTGCTAAAATGGCGGGGCAGTACAAAACCCCCCCAAACTACCACTTTTTGGAAAGTAGACATCCTAAGGAATGTCCTGACAGGCATGTTGAGCTCATTGAATATTTCATTTTTTTGTCACAGGTGTTTGAAAAATGACTAAAAAAAATTTTTTTTTTTTTTTTTACACAAAGTTGTCATTGAAATGATATATTGCTCACACATGCCATGGGTATATGTGTAATTACACCCCAAAATATATTCTGCTGCTTCTCCTGAGTACAGGGATACCACATATGTGGGACTTTTTGGGAGCCTAGCTGTGTAGGGGTCCCCAAAAACAAATCACCACCATCAGAATTTCAAAGGGCGTACATTTTTCATTGCATTTTCTCACTACCTCTAACGGTTTAGGAGGCCCTGAAATGTCAAGATACCACAAAACCCCCCCAAATGACCCCATTTTGGAAAGTAGACACCCCAAGCTGTTTGCTGAGAGGCATGGTGAGTCCATGGAATATTTTATATTTTGCCACAAGTTTTGTGAAAATTACAATTTTTTTTTTTAATTTTTTTTTTTTACACAACGTTGTCACTAAAAGATAAATTTCTCACACATGACATGTGTATATGTGGAATGACACCCCAAAATACATTCTGCTGCTTCTCCTGAGTATGGGGATACCCCATGTGTGAGACTTTTTGGGAGCCTAGCTGTGTACAGGACCGCAAAAGCCAATCAACACTCTCAGGTTTTCTAATGGCGTAAATTGTTCATGTCATCTCTGCACTACCTGTCACAGTTTCGCAGGCCCTAAAATTCCAAGATAGCACAAAACCCCCCCAAATGACCCCATTTTGGAAAGTAGACACCCCAAGCTATTTGCTGAGAGGCATGGTGAGTCCATGGAATATTTTATATTTTGCCACAAGTTCCGGGAAATATATATATATATATATTTTTTTTTTTTTTTTACACAAAGTTGTCAGTAAATGATATATTGCTCACACATGCCATGGGTATATGTGAACTGACACCCCAAAATACATTCTGCTGCTTCTCCTGAGTACAGGGATACCCCATGTGTGAGACTTTTTTGCAGTCTAGCCGAGTACAGGACCCCGAAAACCAACCTCCACTTTCAGGCTTTCCAAGGGCGTAAATTGTTGATTTCACTCCTGACTACCTATCACAGTTTCGGAGGCCCTAAAATTCCAAGATAGCACAAAACCCCCCCAAATGACCCCATTTTGGAAAGTAGACACCCCAAGCTATTTGCTGAGAGGCATGGTGAGTCCATGGAATATTTTATATTTTGCCACAAGTTCCGGGAAATATATATATATATATATATTTTTTTTTTTTTTACACAAAGTTGTCAGTAAATGATATATTGCTCACACATGCCATGGGTATATGTGAACTGACACCCCAAAATACATTCTGCTGCTTCTCCTGAGTACAGGGATACCCCATGTGTGAGACTTTTTTGCAGTCTAGCCGAGTACAGGACCCCGAAAACCAACCTCCACTTTCAGGCTTTCCAAGGGCGTAAATTGTTGATTTCACTCCTGACTACCTATCACAGTTTCGGAGGCCCTAAAATTCCAAGATAGCACAAAACCCCCCCAAATGACCCCATTTTGGAAAGTAGACACCCCAAGCTATTTGCTGAGAGGCATGGTGAGTCCATGGAATATTTTATATTTTGCAACAAGTTCCGGGAAATATATTATTATTATTTTTTTTTTGTTTTTTTTACACAAAGTTGTCAGTAAATGATATATTGCTCACACATGCCATGGGTATATGTGAAATGACACCCCAAAATACATTCTGCTGCTTCTCCTGAGTACAGGGATACCCCATGTGTGAGACTTTTTTGCCGTCTAGCCGAGTACAGGACCCCGAAAACCAACCTCCACTTTCAGGCTTTCCAAGGGCGTAAATTGTTGATTTCACTCCTGACTACCTATCACAGTTTCGGAGGCCCTAAAATTCCAAGATAGCACAAAACCCCCCCAAATGACCCCATTTTGGAAAGTAGACACCCCAAGCTATTTGCTGAGAGGCATGGTGAGTCCATGGAATATTTTATATTTTGCCACAAGTTCCGGGAAATATATTATTATTATTTTTTTTTTGTTTTTTTTACACAAAGTTGTCAGTAAATGATATATTGCTCACACATGCCATGGGTATATGTGAAATGACACCCCAAAATACATTCTGCTGCTTCTCCTGAGTACAGGGATACCCCATGTGTGAGACTTTTTTGCCGTCTAGCCGAGTACAGGACCCCGAAAACCAACCTCCACTTTCAGGCTTTCCAAGGGCGTAAATTGTTGATTTCACTCCTGACTACCTATCACAGTTTTGGAGGCCATGAAATGCCAAGACAGCACAACCCCCCCCCAAATGACCCCTTTTCGGAAAGTAGACAACCTGAGCTATTTGCAGAGAGGCATGTTGAGTATTTTGCAGATCTCACTTTTTGTCACAAAGCTTTGGAAATTGAAAAAAGAGGAAAAAAAATGCATTTTTCTGTTTTTTCTTCATTTTCCAAAAAAAATTAGAGCTGCAAAATACTCACCATGCCTCTCAGCAAATAGATTGGAGTGTCTACTTTGCAAAATGGGGTAATTTGGGGGGGTTTTGTGCCATCTTGGCTTTTTATGGACTTCAAAAGTGTGATAGGTAGTAAGGAGTGAGATCAACAATTTACGCCCTTGGAAAGCCAAAAGGTGCGCATTGGTTTTCCGGGTCCTGTACGCGGCTAGACTGGCAAAAAGTCTCACACATGGGGTATCATTGTACTCAGGAGAAGCAGCAGAATGTATTTTGGGGTGTCATTTCACATAAACCCATGGCATGTGTGAGCAATATATCATTTACTGACAACTTTGTGTAAAAAAAAATAAAAAAATAAAAAAAATTTTTTTTCCCGAAACTTGTGGCAAAATATAAACTATTCCATGGACTCACCATGCTTCTCAGCCAGTAGCTTGGAGTGTCTACTTTGCAAAATGGGGTCATTTGGGGGGGTTTTGTGCTATCTTGAAATTTCAGGGCCTCTGAAACTCTGACAGGTAGTCAGGGGTAAAATCAGCAATTTACGCCATTAGAAAACCTGAAGATGTGGACTGGTTGTCGGGGTCGCGTACACAGCTAGGCTCCCAAAAAGTCTCACACATGGGGTATCCCTGTACTCAGGAGAAGCAAAAGAATGTATTTTGGGGTGTCATTTCACATATTCCCATGGCATGCATGAGCAATATATCATTTAGTGACAACTTTCTGTAAAAAAACAACAACAAAAAAAATAATAATAATTTTCCCGAAACTTGTGGCAAAATATAAAATACTCCATGGACTCACCATGCCTCTCAGAAAAAAGCTTTGGGTGTCTACTTTTCAAAAAGGGGTCATTTGGGGGGTGTTTGAACTGTCCCGGCATTTTATGCTCAATCTTAGCCACACATCACCCACTCTTCTAACCACTTGAAAATCAAGCCTTTTCTGTGCCTTTTTGTTTACATGAAAAAATATTTTTTTTTTACTAGAAAATTACTTTGAACCCCCAAACATTATATATTTTTTTTAAAGCAGAGGCCCTATAGAATAAAATGGTGGATGTTGCAAATTTTTTTGTCACACGGTATTTGCGCACAGATTTTCCAAACGCAATTTTTGTGAAAAAAATACATTTTTTTTTAATTTATTGCACAAATACACTATATAATTCCAATTTTTTTGGTAAAATTTAAAAGATGATCTTATGCCGAGTTCATAGACACCTAACATGACATGCTTTAAAAATTGCGCATGCCTGCGCAGCGGCAAAAACATACGTACATTTTTAAAAACCTTTAAAAGTCTCTACAGGTTACCACGTTAGACTTACAGAGGAGGTCTACTGCAAGAATTACTGCACTCGATCTGGCGATCGCGGCGATACCTCACATGCATGCTGCAATTGCGGTTTACATATGACACTAGACCACCGCTTGCGTGCGCCATTGCGCGCAAGCACCGGGGGAAAGGGGGGGGGCTCAATTTTTTTTTTTTCTTTTTTCTTTTGCTTTTTTATGTTATTTTGACACCTTTCCTTTCATTTTTTTTTTTTTAAATCATTTTTATTGTTATCACAGTGAATTTAAATATCCCCCATGATAGCAATCTGTGGTGACAGGTACTCTTTTTTAAAAAAATTGGGGTCTTTTAGACTCTAGATCTCTCCTCTGACCTTAACGCATCTGACCACACCAAAATTGGTGTGATAAAATACTTTCCCAATTTCCCAATGGCCCTGCTTATTTCTGGCGAAACAGAAGTCATGAAATGCTCGTAGCCTCCGGCATCTTAGGCCATAGAGATGATTGGAGCCATTCTCATCTCCAATTAGCTCTATGGTTAGACAATTGAACCACCGGCTGCACTCTCGGGTTAACCGGTGGGACAGGAGAGCCCGAGAAAAACCACGGAAGGCTGCGGAAGGCGGCGGTGGGGGGGGGGGAGGCCCCTCCCACTGCATGTAAAAGCAGTCTAGCGGCCAATTACCTGCTAGGATTGCTTTTACATGTAAGCCGACCGCTGGCTGTAAAAAACGATACCAAGATGATGCCTAAATCTGCAGGCATCATCCTGGTATAACCACTCAAAGTCCAGCAACGTACCAGTACATTGCTGGTCCTTGTTTGGCATATAGGTTTTTTTTTTTTCATGCAGCCTGTGGGCTGAACGGAAAAAAAGAGAACCTATCAGAAATCAGCACAGGAATAATGCGTAGTATTACTCATCATTAACCGCCCAAACAACCACCCACTGAATTTAATGATGGGTATACACGACACTATCCACGTATACCAAAATAGGATTTTAACTGCAGTGCTGAAATCAGAAAATCACCACAGCTGCTATCAGCAAAGGTATCCATATATGCTGAGCGCAAACACTGTTTGTGTCAGAATATATAAAATCAATGCGTGGTAGCCGACGAGTACCTGCTAGAGAAACAGGTCACAAAAGAATGAAAAAACAAAGGACATTAAAAAAAAGTACAGTAGGAAGAGTAGGACATATAAAATGACTGACACAACAAAAGTTTTTGGATTCTCATCATTAACCGCCCAAACAACCACCCACTGAATTTAATGATGGGTATACACGGCGCTATCCACGTATACCAAAATAGGATTTTAACTGCAGTGCTGAAATCAGAAAATCACCACAGCTGCTATCAGCAAAGGTATCCATATATGCTGAGCGCAAACACTGTTTGTGTCAGAATATATAAAATCAATGCGTGGTAGCCGACGAGTACCTGCTAGAGAAACAGGTCACAAAAGAATGAAAAAACAAAGGACATTAAAAAAAAGTACAGTAGGAAGAGTAGGACATATAAAATGACTGACACAACAAAAGTTTTTGGATTCTCATCATTAACCGCCCAAACAACCACCCACTGAATTTAATGATGGGTATACACGGCGCTATCCACGTATACCAAAATAGGATTTTAACTGCAGTGCTGAAATCAGAAAATCACCACAGCTGCTATCAGCAAAGGTATCCATATATGCTGAGCGCAAACGCTGTTTGTGTCAGAATATATAAAATCAATGCGTGGTAGCCGACGAGGGACCTGCAAGAGAAACAGGTCACAAAAGAATGAAAAAACAAACTAAGGACATTGAAAAAAGTACAGTAGGAAGGAGAAGGACATATAAAATTACTGACACAACAGTTTTTGGATCCTTTTATTTTTCTAACTGTTTCTTGATTTGGGACTGCGATCTTCTGCGATCTTCTCTTCCAGCTTGGGTCTCTCAAAATGTCGATGGACATCCAACATCTTTCGAGACCCTGTGTTTATGTGCCCTACACTGTGTCGTGCTGTACCCTACGCTAATACTCCACTAGTGTATGGTAGCGCTCGAAACATTCCCCGATGCAGAGACCAGGTTGGTCAGGACATTTGGGACAATAATAACGGGTGTCACGCCTAAATCCGCGCCTGCTACAGACACGACATCTTTTTTGGGGGTATCTTTGGGTAGGGGTACTCGGGAGGACATAAGGAAAATGCCTCTCATGCAGCCGGCTCACTGCATCTGGAAGGGGAAGTTGGGCAGGCATGCCTCCTGGGTACAGGTAGGCAAGGATGATCTCTTCCTGGAATTCCCGGAAAGATCCAGTTCGTCCTGACGCCCTGTATAGGACAAAGGCGTTCAGCATAGCCAATTGGTAAAGGTAAACAGACACTTTTTTGTACCAGCGTCTGGCTTTACGGGCAACTAAATACGGCGCCAAAAGCTGGTCGTTAAGGTCCACCCCTCCCATGTTAAGGTTATATTCGTGGACACAGAGGGGTTTCTCCACAACGCCAGTTGCCGTAGTGATTTGGATCGTCGTGTCTGCGTGAAGGGAGGACAGAACATAAACATCCCGTGTATCCTTCCACTTCACCGCAAGCAATTTGTCCGTTTTCAAGCAGGCTCTCGCCCCCCGACTAAGACGGGAATTTACAAGC
The DNA here is from genome assembly GCF_965119305.1 of Pelophylax lessonae. Classification (NCBI taxonomy): domain Eukaryota; kingdom Metazoa; phylum Chordata; class Amphibia; order Anura; family Ranidae; genus Pelophylax; species Pelophylax lessonae. The sequence goes on along the minus strand of NC_138771.1, from coordinate 244,435,774 downwards.
CGTTGGGGGAAGCCCCGGCGATTAGGTCGCACGGTGCCACATGCGCCAATTTGTAAATCGAGAAGGTGACTAAATAGTGGCACGCTTGTATAAAAGTTGTCCACGTACAAATGGTACCCCTTTCCGGATAAGGGTGACACCAAGTCCCAAACGATCTTACCGCTGCTCCCTATGTAGTCTGGGCAGTTGGGGGGCTCCACACAGCTATCTTTTCCCTCATAGACCCGGAAACTAACTGTATAGCCTGTGGCCCTGTCACACAATTTATACAGTTTGACCCCGTACTTGGCACGCTTGCTGGGGAGGTACTGTTTCATAGCAAGGCGGCCAGTAAATTTAATCAGGGACTCGTCAACGCAGACAACTTGTTCGGGGGTAAACAAGGCTGCAAACCGCTGATTGAAGTGGTCTATGAGGGGCCGAATTTTGTGGAGCCGATCGTATTCAGGGTCTCCCCGAGGACGACAGATTTCATTGTCGCTGAAATGCATGAATCGCAGAATTTGCTCGTATCTCCCCCTGGACATGGAGGCAGAGTACATGCGCATATGGTGAACTGGGCTAGTGGACCAATATAGCCGCAATTCACTCTGTTTAGTTATGCCCATGTGGAGGGAAAGGCCCAGAAAGATCTTAAATTCGGAAACCGTTATAGGTTTCCAGCCGAATTGTCTGGCAAGGTGTGAATTTGGGTTGGCGGCGATGAACTGTTGTGCATACAAATTTGATTGATCCACAATCGATCTGTAAAGATCTTCCGTGAAGAACAGCTCATAAAAGTTTAGGGGCGTAAAACCAGCTGTCTCCACGTGGATTCCAGGTTGGGCGGTGAATGGGGGAAGTACTGGCGCTGTAGTATCGGTGGGTTGCCAATTAGGATATGCCAGCGCATCAGGGAGGGCACTATGGGCTCTACGGGCCTGTCTACGAATACGCGGTGGCTGCGGGCCACTACTTGTGCTAGCCACCGCACCAGCTTCAACTGCACTTAGGGGACTCGCCACGTCACCAGGTCTTACTGCAGTGCTGGTTGTACTAGGTCCAGGTTGTACTAGGCCGCTGGCGCTTGCCAGGTCGCCAGAAAAATGAGCGGCACTAGTACCCACACTCTGCTCCATACGAGCACCCTGCGATTCCTGCATCTCAACAACTTCAGAATGGGGTCGGGTACGCCTGGGTCTAACAGGGACCCATCTGTCGTCGGAGCTATCTGTCAGGGAGCCGCTGCCGTCATCAGGTTCATATACTGACACTAATTCGGTCATTGTAGCTTCCCCTTCGCTATCAGATGACTCGGTCAGCATATAACTGAGAAGCTCTTCATCCCTGTACGAACGTTTGGTCATTTTGGCAACTAAATTTACTCGTACAGTGATGCGACTCACAGGTAATAAAAGCACCTGGTTGTCGAAGATTATTTCAAGCGCTACAAAAAAAACTGCTAATGCTAGCAGGGATCAGGCCTGACTCTGCTAACACAGCGGTTTTGTGTCTTGTGTTTTTTTGCAAGTGACAGTAATCTATTGATTACTACACTTGCCTGGGTGAAAGGGTTAAACGCAGGTGCTGGCCGGAATCAGTACTGATCGTGCAAACACCGCGTTTTGGGAACCCTAAACTATGGGGGCGCTAGTATAGTTCTGATCAGATCAGATATTGATCTGTTCAAACACTATACTAGAAAGGGAAGTGTAGGTGCGTGCGTGCGTGCGTGTGTGGCAATCAAGGGGTTACTTCTAAACTATGCGCTGGGGATCTGGGGGGGGTGGCGGGGACCCTAAACCTCCTTTGGGAAAGAAACTAGCTAGCTAGCGCAACCTCAAGTCACAATGACACCAATACAAAATACAGTAAAAACAGTATATTATGTGTGTATTAGTGCTAATGTGACAGAGGGTGTAGGGGTTAACGGGATGTGATCAGGGGGGGATCAGGGGTTTAAATCTTTATTGGAAGGGGCTGGCGGGTATCCTAAGGATAAAAGGAACGGTGGCAAGCGCTAAACCTGGTCACAAGTCACACTTATACAGGTATATAGAAAATGCTATATACTGTATACAGTGTGTGTTATGGCAGGGGGTGTAGGGGTGATCAGGGGGGGATCAGGGGATTAAATCTTTATTGGGCGGGTGGCGGGGACCCTAAACCTCCTTGGGACACAAACTTAGTCGCCTGCGCTAATTCTGATCACAATCACACTAATACAAAAATACAAAAACACTGTATATTACGTTTGTATTAGTGCTGATGTGACAGAGGGTGTAGGGGTTAACTAGCGGTGATCAGGAGGGGATCAGGGGGGATCAGGGGCTTAAATCTTTATTAGGGGGGGTGGTGGGTAATTCAAGTGGAAAAAGGGGGGTCGCAAGCGCTAGACCTGACCACAAATCACACTTATACGGGTATATAGCAAAATGCTATATACTGTATACGGTGTGTGTTATGGCAGGGGGTGTAGGGGTGATCAGGGGGGGGTCAGGGGCTTAAATCTTTATTGGGCGGGTGGCGGGGACCCTAAACCTTCTTGGGACAGAAACTTAGTCGCCTGCGCTAATTCTGATCACAATCACACTAATACAAAAATACAATAACACCGTATATTGCGTTTGTATTAGTGCTGATGTGACAGAGGGTGTAGGGGTTAACTAGCGGTGATCAGGGGGGGGTCAGGGGAGATCAGGGGCTCAAATCTTTATTAGGGGGGGTGGGGGGGTAATTCAAGTGGAAAAGGGGGGGTCGCAAGTGTTACACCTGTTCACAAATCACACTTATACAGGTATATAGGTATATGCTATATGCTGTATATAGTGTGTGTTGTGTCAGGTGCTGTAGGGGTTAATCGGGGGGGCGATCGGGGGTGAAATGTGCCTATCTAACTGTGTGTGGGTGTGCTTGGTGCAGTACTCACAGTAAGATGTGCTCTCCTCTCACGCTGGATCCAAAAAGACCGTTGTGGGGGGAGGGCACATCTCCTCTAAGCCTGTGTTTACATTTCACAGGCTTAGAGGGAGATCTGATTGGGCAGGACCGATCAACAGGTCCAGACCAAAAATGATTGGCCTGGACCTGATGACTGATCGGTTCTGAACCCAATCGAGCCATCGGTGTCGGCGGGCACGCGCGGGAGCGCGCACAGGACCGGCAGGAAGTAGCGACGTAGACCTACGTCACTCTGCCTGGCCGGGGCCGACTGCCGCAGTAAATATACTGTGCGCAGTCGGCAAGTGGATATGAAATACACTATAATATAGAAAGTTGTCCTACATATCTATGTATGTTATTCATATATATATTTCATTGTTAATATTGCTTTACATAGGATTATAATATATCTTTAAATCTTATTTTTAAATGGGTCTAAACACAGAAAATACTGACTAGTGTTCTATGGACACACACACAGATAAGATTACCTTGGTATAGCGTCAGCTAGACTTTATCTAAAGAAAGTCAACAGGCTATCTATTTATTTATTACCTTAAGTCAACACAGCATGTCTGTTGAAACTTTTTAAGAATCTCCTGAATAGGCATATTGCTTAGAAGGAGATTTGAACTTTCAGTGACCTTCTACAACATGGACGCCACTGCTCAAAATTTCTATATAAAACAGAATATGACATATTTCAATTTTTCTTTTATTTAATCTCCCCCAATAATCCTGACAGCTTTAATATTTTTGTCACCATTTCATGTGGACTCTATTCCTTATATCACATTTTTTAAATTAATTTATATGTAGTGTGACTTTGTTGATTTATATATTTTTTTACCAAGCATGAGCTTATTTGGGGTTTAATGTGTTGTTTTGGGACACAAAGAGGTAACATTGCTATTGACTTAGTTCACTTCTAACCTAGATTGGAAGAGAGTTACTTTAACCTAAATGCATATGTAGAAAGATTGTCAGGACCCATACTTGAACCAGGGACTTTGTCTGGCGATGACTCTGCTTGCTGAGCCGCCTGGAATGCTGGACAGTTCCCTGGACAAATCCTTGAATGATCCTGCCATGAATCTTAATTGCCTTGAACCTTGAACCCTTTGCTCCTTCCATGAACTTCCTGATTTAAGCCATGTCTCTGCACTTCCTGGTTGTCAGAATATTGTGTTTTCACCGGCCAATATCTCACTTGTCTCTCCTGCTGCTGTCCATATCTTCACTATCATTTGTTATCGACATTTAGCTTGTTCCTCAACTACGCTTCTGCTTAATCCCAACCTGCAACTACTCGTTATTAGTGTTGAGCGAACACGGACTGTATTATTCGTGTTCGTACCGAATAATTGGATTTTTTGTACCCGAACACGGACACGGACACTTTACTGTATGTTCGGGTAAAAATCCGTGTTCGGTCGTTTTATTTCCGGGTTTTGCATGCTTTGGCGCTCTTTTCATGGCGGGCTTTCAACAGCCAATCAACAATCGTTTAACTGGTGTGCCTTAAGCCATCCCAGCCATGCCTGCAAATGTCTCAGTAGCTGTGATTGGCCGTCTGAAGCATGTGACCAAGTCTTTATAAGTTCGAGGCAGCCGCAGCGGCGTCATTATGCTGCTTAGATTCAGGGACAGAGCACACATCAACGTGCTGGCTGCTGATTAGGGAAAGATAGGCAGGAAAAAACCATTTGTGTCCGGATAGAATTGAGGGACAGGTCGGAGTGTTTAGGCAGGGCGAGTTGTAGGCATTTTAGGGATAGAGTCTGCTGAATTATAGGGTCAGTGTCTTCTACAAACTACAATCGATATTGCTGTGTGGGGGGTGGGGTCTGCACTCAATCCTGATCTACGATCTCTTCTCAATCCTGTTAGGGACAGAGTCTGCTGAATTTTAGGGAAACTGTGTTCTACAAACTACAATCGATATTGCTGTGTGGTGTGGGATTGGAGATAGGCAGGTGTCAGTGATCCACATCCATTTTTCTGTGTGTGAGCTGCAGTGAACACAATCTTTTTGGGCTGCAGTGAACACAATCTTTTTGGGCTGCAGTGAACACAATCTTTTTGGGCTGCAGTGAACACAATCTTTTTGGGCTGCAGTGAACACAATCTTTTTGGGCTGCAGTGAACACAATCTTTTTGGGGTGCAGTGAACAAAATCTTTTTGGGGTGCAGTGAACACAATCCTTTTTGGTGTGCAGTGAACACAATCTTTGTGGGGTGCAGTGAACAAAATCCTTTGTGGGGTGCAGTGAACACAATCTTTTTGGGGTGCAGTGAACAAAATCCTTTTTGGGGTGCAGTGAACAACATCCTTTTTGGGGTGCAGTGAACACAATCTTTTTGGGGTGCAGTGAACAAAATCCTTTGTGGGGTGCAGTGAACACAATCTTTTTGGGGTGCAGTGAACACAATCTTTTTGGGGTGGAGTGAACAACATCCTTTTTGGGGTGCAGTGAACAAAATCCTTTTTGGGGTGCAGTGAACAAAATCATTTTTGGGGTGCAGTGAACACAATCTTTTTGGGGTGCAGTGAACACAATCTTTGTGGGGTGCAGTGAACACAATCTTTTTGGGGTGGAGTGAACAACATCCTTTTTGGGGTGCAGTGAACAACATCCTTTTTGGGGTGCAGTGAACACAATCTTTTTGGGGTGCAGTGAACACAATCTTTGTGGGGTACAGTGAACAGAATCTTTGTGGGGTGCAGTGAACACAATCTTTGGGGGGTACAGTGAACACAATCTTTGTGAGGTGCAGTGAACACAATCTTTGTGGGGTGCAGTGAACACAATCATTGTGGGGTGCAGTGAACTCAATCTTTGTGGGGTACAGTGAACACAATCTCATACTTCTGAAGGTTTGAGGGTGCTGCCTGTTCCATACTCCCCCTACTCCTCATCTAGCCTTTTAGGGGTACAAACAATAGTAATTGGGGCCTAGTGTGGTTGTGTACGTGTGATATACATACACTTTTTTGGGATCATATTTTCTATTCCGCTATTTAATCAAAAACCTTTGGGGATCAGTTAAATTGGGGGATAGTCTGTGTTGGTACGTGTGAGAGAGATCCACCTTTCCAAGTTGTTGGGGTTCATCTCATACTTCTGAAGGTTTGAGGGTGCTGCCTGTTCCATACTCCCCCTACTCCTAGCCTTTTAGGGGTACAAACAATAGTAATTGGGGCCTAGTGTGGTTGTGTACGTGTGATATACATACACTTTTTTGGGATCATATTTTCTATTCCGCTATTTAATCAAAAACCTTTGGGGATCAGTTAAATTGGGGGATAGTCTGTGTTGGTACGTGTGAGAGAGATCCACCTTTCCAAGTTGTTGGGGTTCATCTCATACTTCTGAAGGTTTGAGGGTGCTGCCTGTTCCATACTCCCCCTACTCCTAGCCTTTTAGGGGTACAAACAATAGTAATTGGGGCCTAGTGTGGTTGTGTACGTGTGATATACATACACTTTTTTTGGATCATATTTTCTATTCCGCTATTTAATCAAAAACCTTTGGGGATCAGTTAAATTGGGGGATAGTCTGTGTTGGTACGTGTGAGAGAGATCCACCTTTCCAAGTTGTTGGGGTTCATCTCATACTTCTGAAGGTTTGAGGGTGCTGCCTGTTCCATACTCCCCCTACTCCTAGCCTTTTAGGGGTACAAACAATAGTAATTGGGGCCTAGTGTGGTTGTGTACGTGTGATATACATACACTTTTTTGGGATCATATTTTCTATTCCGCTATTTAATCAAAAACCTTTGGGGATCAGTTAAATTGGGGGATAGTCTGTGTTGGTACGTGTGAGAGAGATCCACCTTTCCAAGTTGTTGGGGTTCATCTCATACTTCTGAAGGTTTGAGGGTGCTGCCTGTTCCATACTCCCCCTACTCCTAGCCTTTTAGGGGTACAAACAATAGTAATTGGGGCCTAGTGTGGTTGTGTACGTGTGATATACATACACTTTTTTGGGATCATATTTTCTATTCCGCTATTTAATCAAAAACCTTTGGGGATCAGTTAAATTGGGGGATAGTCTGTGTTGGTACGTGTGAGAGAGATCCACCTTTCCAAGTTTTTGGGGTTCATCTCATACTTCTGAAGGTTTGAGGGTGCTGCCTGTTCCATACTCCCCCTACTCCTAGCCTTTTAGGGGTACAAACAATAGTAATTGGGGCCTAGTGTGGTTGTGTACGTGTGATATACATACACTTTTTTGGGATCATATTTTCTATTCCGCTATTTAATCAAAAACCTTTGGGGATCAGTTAAATTGGGGGATAGTCTGTGTTGGTACGTGTGAGAGAGATCCACCTTTCCAAGTTGTTGGGGTTCATCTCATACTTCTGAAGGTTTGAGGGTGCTGCCTGTTCCATACTCCCCCCTACTCCTAGCCTTTTAGGGGTACAAGCAATAGTAATTGGGGCCTAGTGTGGTTGTGTACGTGTGATATACATACACCTTTTTGGGATCATATTTTCTATTCCGCTATTTAATCAAAAACCTTTGGGGATCAGTTAAATTGGGGGATAGTCTGTGTTGGTACGTGTGAGAGAGATCCACCTTTCCAAGTTGTTGGGGTTCATCTCATACTTCTGAAGGTTTGAGGGTGCTGCCTGTTCCATACTCCCCCTACTCCTAGCCTTTTAGGGGTACAAACAATAGTAATTGGGGCCTAGTGTGGTTGTGTACGTGTGATATACATACACTTTTTTGGGATCATATTTTCTATTCCGCTATTTAATCAAAAACCTCTGGGGATCAGTTAAATTGGGGGATAGTCTGTGTTGGTACGTGTGAGAGAGATCCACCTTTCCAAGTTGTTGGGGTTCATCTCATACTTCTGAAGGTTTGAGGGTGCTGCCTGTTCCATACTCCCCCTACTCCTAGCCTTTTAGGGGTACAAACAATAGTAATTGGGGCCTAGTGTGGTTGTGTACGTGTGATATACATACACTTTTTTGGGATCATATTTTCTATTCCGCTATTTAATCAAAAACCTTTGGGGATCAGTTAAATTGGGGGATAGTCTGTGTTGGTACGTGTGAGAGAGATCCACCTTTCCAAGTTGTTGGGGTTCATCTCATACTTCTGAAGGTTTGAGGGTGCTGCCTGTTCCATACTCCCCCTACTCCTAGCCTTTTAGGGGTACAAACAATAGTAATTGGGGCCTAGTGTGGTTGTGTACGTGTGATATACATACACCTTTTTGGGATCATATTTTCTATTCCGCTATTTAATCAAAAACCTTTGGGGATCAGTTAAATTGGGGGATAGTCTGTGTTGGTACGTGTGAGAGAGATCCACCTTTCCAAGTTGTTGGGGTTCATCTCATACTTCTGAAGGTTTGAGGGTGCTGCCTGTTCCATACTCCCCCTACTCCTAGCCTTTTAGGGGTACAAACAATAGTAATTGGGGCCTAGTGTGGTTGTGTACGTGTGATATACATACACTTTTTTGGGATCATATTTTCTATTCCGCTATTTAATCAAAAACCTTTGGGGATCAGTTAAATTGGGGGATAGTCTGTGTTGGTACGTGTGAGAGAGATCCACCTTTCCAAGTTGTTGGGGTTCATCTCATACTTCTGAAGGTTTGAGGGTGCTGCCTGTTCCATACTCCCCCTACTCCTAGCCTTTTAGGGGTACAAACAATAGTAATTGGGGCCTAGTGTGGTTGTGTACGTGTGATATACATACACTTTTTTGGGATCATATTTTCTATTCCGCTATTTAATCAAAAACCTCTGGGGATCAGTTAAATTGGGGGATAGTCTGTGTTGGTACGTGTGAGAGAGATCCACCTTTCCAAGTTGTTGGGGTTCATCTCATACTTCTGAAGGTTTGAGGGTGCTGCCTGTTCCATACTCCCCCTACTCCTAGCCTTTTAGGGGTACAAACAATAGTAATTGGGGCCTAGTGTGGTTGTGTACGTGTGATATACATACACTTTTTTGGGATCATATTTTCTATTCCGCTATTTAATCAAAAACCTTTGGGGATCAGTTAAATTGGGGGATAGTCTGTGTTGGTACGTGTGAGAGAGATCCACCTTTCCAAGTTGTTGGGGTTCATCTCATACTTCTGAAGGTTTGAGGGTGCTGCCTGTTCCATACTCCCCCTACTCCTAGCCTTTTAGGGGTACAAACAATAGTAATTGGGGCCTAGTGTGGTTGTGTACGTGTGATATACATACACTTTTTTGGGATCATATTTTCTATTCCGCTATTTAATCAAAAACCTTTGGGGATCAGTTAAATTGGGGGATAGTCTGTGTTGGTACGTGTGAGAGAGATCCACCTTTCCAAGTTGTTGGGGTTCATCTCATACTTCTGAAGGTTTGAGGGTGCTGCCTGTTCCATACTCCCCCTACTCCTAGCCTTTTAGGGGTACAAACAATAGTAATTGGGGCCTAGTGTGGTTGTGTACGTGTGATATACATACACTTTTTTGGGATCATATTTTCTATTCCGCTATTTAATCAAAAACCTCTGGGGATCAGTTAAATTGGGGGATAGTCTGTGTTGGTACGTGTGAGAGAGATCCACCTTTCCAAGTTGTTGGGGTTCATCTCATACTTCTGAAGGTTTGAGGGTGCTGCCTGTTCCATACTCCCCCTACTCCTAGCCTTTTAGGGGTACAAACAATAGTAATTGGGGCCTAGTGTGGTTGTGTACGTGTGATATACATACACTTTTTTGGGATCATATTTTCTATTCCGCTATTTAATCAAAAACCTTTGGGGATCAGTTAAATTGGGGGATAGTCTGTGTTGGTACGTGTGAGAGAGATCCACCTTTCCAAGTTGTTGGGGTTCATCTCATACTTCTGAAGGTTTGAGGGTGCTGCCTGTTCCATACTCCCCCTACTCCTAGCCTTTTAGGGGTACAAACAATAGTAATTGGGGCCTAGTGTGGTTGTGTACGTGTGATATACATACACTTTTTTGGGATCATATTTTCTATTCCGCTATTTAATCAAAAACCTTTGGGGATCAGTTAAATTGGGGGATAGTCTGTGTTGGTACGTGTGAGAGAGATCCACCTTTCCAAGTTGTTGGGGTTCATCTCATACTTCTGAAGGTTTGAGGGTGCTGCCTGTTCCATACTCCCCCTACTCCTAGCCTTTTAGGGGTACAAACAATAGTAATTGGGGCCTAGTGTGGTTGTGTACGTGTGATATACATACACTTTTTTGGGATCATATTTTCTATTCCGCTATTTAATCAAAAACCTCTGGGGATCAGTTAAATTGGGGGATAGTCTGTGTTGGTACGTGTGAGAGAGATCCACCTTTCCAAGTTGTTGGGGTTCATCTCATACTTCTGAAGGTTTGAGGGTGCTGCCTGTTCCATACTCCCCCTACTCCTAGCCTTTTAGGGGTACAAACAATAGTAATTGGGGCCTAGTGTGGTTGTGTACGTGTGATATACATACACTTTTTTGGGATCATATTTTCTATTCCGCTATTTAATCAAAAACCTTTGGGGATCAGTTAAATTGGGGGATAGTCTGTGTTGGTACGTGTGAGAGAGATCCACCTTTCCAAGTTGTTGGGGTTCATCTCATACTTCTGAAGGTTTGAGGGTGCTGCCTGTTCCATACTCCCCCTACTCCTAGCCTTTTAGGGGTACAAACAATAGTAATTGGGGCCTAGTGTGGTTGTGTACGTGTGATATACATACACTTTTTTGGGATCATATTTTCTATTCCGCTATTTAATCAAAAACCTTTGGGGATCAGTTAAATTGGGGGATAGTCTGTGTTGGTACGTGTGAGAGAGATCCACCTTTCCAAGTTGTTGGGGTTCATCTCATACTTCTGAAGGTTTGAGGGTGCTGCCTGTTCCATACTCCCCCTACTCCTAGCCTTTTAGGGGTACAAACAATAGTAATTGGGGCCTAGTGTGGTTGTGTACGTGTGATATACATACACTTTTTTGGGATCATATTTTCTATTCCGCTATTTAATCAAAAACCTTTGGGGATCAGTTAAATTGGGGGATAGTCTGTGTTGGTACGTGTGAGAGAGATCCACCTTTCCAAGTTGTTGGGGTTCATCTCATACTTCTGAAGGTTTGAGGGTGCTGCCTGTTCCATACTCCCCCTACTCCTAGCCTTTTAGGGGTACAAACAATAGTAATTGGGGCCTAGTGTGGTTGTGTACGTGTGATATACATACACTTTTTTGGGATCATATTTTCTATTCCGCTATTTAATCAAAAACCTCTGGGGATCAGTTAAATTGGGGGATAGTCTGTGTTGGTACGTGTGAGAGAGATCCACCTTTCCAAGTTGTTGGGGTTCATCTCATACTTCTGAAGGTTTGAGGGTGCTGCCTGTTCCATACTCCCCCTACTCCTAGCCTTTTAGGGGTACAAACAATAGTAATTGGGGCCTAGTGTGGTTGTGTACGTGTGATATACATACACTTTTTTGGGATCATATTTTCTATTCCGCTATTTAATCAAAAACCTTTGGGGATCAGTTAAATTGGGGGATAGTCTGTGTTGGTACGTGTGAGAGAGATCCACCTTTCCAAGTTGTTGGGGTTCATCTCATACTTCTGAAGGTTTGAGGGTGCTGCCTGTTCCATACTCCCCCTACTCCTAGCCTTTTAGGGGTACAAACAATAGTAATTGGGGCCTAGTGTGGTTGTGTACGTGTGATATACATACACTTTTTTGGGATCATATTTTCTATTCCGCTATTTAATCAAAAACCTTTGGGGATCAGTTAAATTGGGGGATAGTCTGTGTTGGTACGTGTGAGAGAGATCCACCTTTCCAAGTTGTTGGGGTTCATCTCATACTTCTGAAGGTTTGAGGGTGCTGCCTGTTCCATACTCCCCCTACTCCTAGCCTTTTAGGGGTACAAACAATAGTAATTGGGGCCTAGTGTGGTTGTGTACGTGTGATATACATACACTTTTTTGGGATCATATTTTCTATTCCGCTATTTAATCAAAAACCTTTGGGGATCAGTTAAATTGGGGGATAGTCTGTGTTGGTACGTGTGAGAGAGATCCACCTTTCCAAGTTGTTGGGGTTCATCTCATACTTCTGAAGGTTTGAGGGTGCTGCCTGTTCCATACTCCCCCTACTCCTAGCCTTTTAGGGGTACAAACAATAGTAATTGGGGCCTAGTGTGGTTGTGTACGTGTGATATACATACACTTTTTTGGGATCATATTTTCTATTCCGCTATTTAATCAAAAACCTCTGGGGATCAGTTAAATTGGGGGATAGTCTGTGTTGGTACGTGTGAGAGAGATCCACCTTTCCAAGTTGTTGGGGTTCATCTCATACTTCTGAAGGTTTGAGGGTGCTGCCTGTTCCATACTCCCCCTACTCCTAGCCTTTTAGGGGTACAAACAATAGTAATTGGGGCCTAGTGTGGTTGTGTACGTGTGATATACATACACTTTTTTGGGATCATATTTTCTATTCCGCTATTTAATCAAAAACCTTTGGGGATCAGTTAAATTGGGGGATAGTCTGTGTTGGTACGTGTGAGAGAGATCCACCTTTCCAAGTTGTTGGGGTTCATCTCATACTTCTGAAGGTTTGAGGGTGCTGCCTGTTCCATACTCCCCCTACTCCTAGCCTTTTAGAGGTACAAACAATAGTAATTGGGGCCTAGTGTGGTTGTGTACGTGTGATATACATACACTTTTTTGGGATCATATTTTCTATTCCGCTATTTAATCAAAAACCTTTGGGGATCAGTTAAATTGGGGGATAGTCTGTGTTGGTACGTGTGAGAGAGATCCACCTTTCCAAGTTGTTGGGGTTCATCTCATACTTCTGAAGGTTTGAGGGTGCTGCCTGTTCCATACTCCCCCTACTCCTAGCCTTTTAGGGGTACAAACAATAGTAATTGGGGCCTAGTGTGGTTGTGTACGTGTGATATACATACACTTTTTTGGGATCATATTTTCTATTCCGCTATTTAATCAAAAACCTTTGGGGATCAGTTAAATTGGGGGATAGTCTGTGTTGGTACGTGTGAGAGAGATCCACCTTTCCAAGTTGTTGGGGTTCATCTCATACTTCTGAAGGTTTGAGGGTGCTGCCTGTTCCATACTCCCCCTACTCCTAGCCTTTTAGGGGTACAAACAATAGTAATTGGGGCCTAGTGTGGTTGTGTACGTGTGATATACATACACTTTTTTGGGATCATATTTTCTATTCCGCTATTTAATCAAAAACCTCTGGGGATCAGTTAAATTGGGGGATAGTCTGTGTTGGTACGTGTGAGAGAGATCCACCTTTCCAAGTTGTTGGGGTTCATCTCATACTTCTGAAGGTTTGAGGGTGCTGCCTGTTCCATACTCCCCCTACTCCTAGCCTTTTAGGGGTACAAACAATAGTAATTGGGGCCTAGTGTGGTTGTGTACGTGTGATATACATACACTTTTTTGGGATCATATTTTCTATTCCGCTATTTAATCAAAAACCTTTGGGGATCAGTTAAATTGGGGGATAGTCTGTGTTGGTACGTGTGAGAGAGATCCACCTTTCCAAGTTGTTGGGGTTCATCTCATACTTCTGAAGGTTTGAGGGTGCTGCCTGTTCCATACTCCCCCTACTCCTAGCCTTTTAGGGGTACAAACAATAGTAATTGGGGCCTAGTGTGGTTGTGTACGTGTGATATACATACACTTTTTTTGGATCATATTTTCTATTCCGCTATTTAATCAAAAACCTTTGGGGATCAGTTAAATTGGGGGATAGTCTGTGTTGGTACGTGTGAGAGAGATCCACCTTTCCAAGTTGTTGGGGTTCATCTCATACTTCTGAAGGTTTGAGGGTGCTGCCTGTTCCATACTCCCCCTACTCCTAGCCTTTTAGGGGTACAAACAATAGTAATTGGGGCCTAGTGTGGTTGTGTACGTGTGATATACATACACTTTTTTGGGATCATATTTTCTATTCCGCTATTTAATCAAAAACCTTTGGGGATCAGTTAAATTGGGGGATAGTCTGTGTTGGTACGTGTGAGAGAGATCCACCTTTCCAAGTTGTTGGGGTTCATCTCATACTTCTGAAGGTTTGAGGGTGCTGCCTGTTCCATACTCCCCCTACTCCTAGCCTTTTAGGGGTACAAACAATAGTAATTGGGGCCTAGTGTGGTTGTGTACGTGTGATATACATACACTTTTTTGGGATCATATTTTCTATTCCGCTATTTAATCAAAAACCTTTGGGGATCAGTTAAATTGGGGGATAGTCTGTGTTGGTACGTGTGAGAGAGATCCACCTTTCCAAGTTGTTGGGGTTCATCTCATACTTCTGAAGGTTTGAGGGTGCTGCCTGTTCCATACTCCCCCTACTCCTAGCCTTTTAGGGGTACAAACAATAGTAATTGGGGCCTAGTGTGGTTGTGTACGTGTGATATACATACACTTTTTTGGGATCATATTTTCTATTCCGCTATTTAATCAAAAACCTTTGGGGATCAGTTAAATTGGGGGATAGTCTGTGTTGGTACGTGTGAGAGAGATCCACCTTTCCAAGTTGTTGGGGTTCATCTCATACTTCTGAAGGTTTGAGGGTGCTGCCTGTTCCATACTCCCCCTACTCCTAGCCTTTTAGGGGTACAAACAATAGTAATTGGGGCCTAGTGTGGTTGTGTACGTGTGATATACATACACTTTTTTGGGATCATATTTTCTATTCCGCTATTTAATCAAAAACCTTTGGGGATCAGTTAAATTGGGGGATAGTCTGTGTTGGTACGTGTGAGAGAGATCCACCTTTCCAAGTTGTTGGGGTTCATCTCATACTTCTGAAGGTTTGAGGGTGCTGCCTGTTCCATACTCCCCCTACTCCTAGCCTTTTAGGGGTACAAACAATAGTAATTGGGGCCTAGTGTGGTTGTGTACGTGTGATATACATACACTTTTTTGGGATCATATTTTCTATTCCGCTATTTAATCAAAAACCTTTGGGGATCAGTTAAATTGGGGGATAGTCTGTGTTGGTACGTGTGAGAGAGATCCACCTTTCCAAGTTGTTGGGGTTCATCTCATACTTCTGAAGGTTTGAGGGTGCTGCCTGTTCCATACTCCCCCTACTCCTCATCTAGCCTTTTAGGGGTACAAACAATAGTAATTGGGGCCTAGTGTGGTTGTGTACGTGCGAGATACATACACTTTTTTTGATCATATTTCCTATTCCGCTATTCAATAAAAACCTTTGAGGATCAATTGAATTGCGGGATAGTCTGTGTCGGTACGTGTGAGAGAGATCCACCTTTCCAAGTTGTTGGGGTTCATCTCATACTTCTGAAGGTTTGAGGGTGCTGCCTGTTCCATACTCCCCCTACTCCTCATCTAGCCTTTTAGGGGTACAAACAATAGTAATTGGGGCCTAGTGTGGTTGTGTACGTGTGATATACATACACTTTTTTTGGATCATATTTTCTATTCCGCTATTTAATCAAAAACCTTTGGGGATCAGTTAAATTGGGGGATAGTCTGTGTTGGTACGTGTGAGAGAGATCCACCTTTCCAAGTTGTTGGGGTTCATCTCATACTTCTGAAGGTTTGAGGGTGCTGCCTGTTCCATACCCCCCCTACTCCTCATCTAGCCTTTTAGGGGTACAAACAATAGTAATTGGGGCCTAGTGTGGTTGTGTACGTGCGAGATACATACACTTTTTTTGATCATATTTCCTATTCCGCTATTCAATAAAAACCTTTGAGGATCAATTGAATTGCGGGATAGTCTGTGTCGGTACGTGTGAGAGAGATCCACCTTTCCAAGTTGTTGGGGTTCATCTCATACTTCTGAAGGTTTGAGGGTGCTGCCTGTTCCATACCCCCCCTACTCCTCATCTAGCCTTTTAGGGGTACAAACAATAGTAATTGGGGCCTAGTGTGGTTGTGTACGTGCGAGATACATACACTTTTTTTGATCATATTTCCTATTCCGCTATTCAATAAAAACCTTTGAGGATCAATTGAATTGCGGGATAGTCTGTGTCGGTACGTGTGAGAGAGATCCACCTTTCCAAGTTGTTGGGGTTCATCTCATACTTCTGAAGGTTTGAGGGTGCTGCCTGTTCCATACCCCCCCTACTCCTCATCTAGCCTTTTAGGGGTACAAACAATAGTAATTGGGGCCTAGTGTGGTTGTGTACGTGCGAGATACATACACTTTTTTTGATCATATTTCCTATTCCGCTATTCAATAAAAACCTTTGAGGATCAATTGAATTGCGGGATAGTCTGTGTCGGTACGTGTGAGAGAGATCCACCTTTCCAAGTTGTTGGGGTTCATCTCATACTTCTGAAGGTTTGAGGGTGCTGCCTGTTCCATACTCCCCCTACTCCTCATCTAGCCTTTTAGGGGTACAAACAATAGTAATTGGGGCCTAGTGTGGTTGTGTACGTGTGATATACATACACTTTTTTTGGATCATATTTTCTATTCCGCTATTCAATAAAAACCTTTCTAGGGCAAGATCTTAAATTACAGAAATATGAGGAGACCGTCAAATAAGGGCCGTGGCCTGGGTCGTGGTGCTGCTGGTAGAGCTCCTGTTGCAAGGAGAGGACATGGTCGATCTGTGCCAGCTACACGCACAAGTGAAACACCTTCCTCAAGTGTGAGTAGGCGACAGAACCTGCATCAGTATTTGGTAGGGCATCAAACGCCCCTAGAAGTGATGAGGCCAGAACAAGTTGAGGCGATAGTAGATTGGTTTGCTGCTGACAGTGCCTCCAGTTCCTTCACATTGTCTCCCACCCAGTCTACTGCAGAAAGGTCAGAGTTGGCACCTGCAGCCAATGTCCAACCGTCTTTCACCTCACCCCCTTGCAAATCAGGCCAGCAGTCTGAGCCCCAAGCCATACAGCAGTCTCTTATTCTTTTTGAGGACTCTGTCAGCAGGGTTTCCCAGGGCCATCCACCTAGCCCTGCCCCAGAAGTGGAAGAGATTGAGTGCAGCGATGCCCAACCACTTATTTCTCAAGATGAGTACATGCAAGGATCATCGCAGCACGTCTCCGATGATGACGAAACGCAGGTGCCAACTGCTGCGGCGTTCAGCATTGTGGAGACCGACAAGGAGGGCAGGGGTGAAGACTGGGTGGAAGATGATGTGGAGGACGATGAGGTCCTCGACCCCACATGGAATGAACGTCATGCAGGTGACCTGAGTAGTTTGGAGGAAGAGGCGGTGGTCGCACAGAGCCACCAGCACAGCAGAAGAGGGAGCAGGGTGCAGAAGCGGAGCGGCCGTGCCCTAGACACTACGCCCGCTACTGCCCAACGCAGCAAGGGAACGAGCGCACCAAAGTCAGCTCAAAGGAGTTCTCTAGCGTGGAAGTTCTTTAGAAAATGTGCTGATGACAGGACACGAGTGGTTTGCACCCTGTGCAATCAGAGCTTGAAGCGAGGCATGAACCTTCTCAACCTGAGCACAACCTGCATGATCAGGCATCTAAGTGCAAAGCACGAGCTGCAGTGGAGTAC
Organism: Pelophylax lessonae; assembly: GCF_965119305.1. Classification (NCBI taxonomy): domain Eukaryota; kingdom Metazoa; phylum Chordata; class Amphibia; order Anura; family Ranidae; genus Pelophylax; species Pelophylax lessonae. The sequence goes on along the minus strand of NC_138771.1, from coordinate 244,418,353 downwards.
ACACCTTCAAAACCAAGAAACGTCTCTGGCTCATCCTGCTTCCTCTTCTGCTGCAGTCTCGGCCGCTCCAGCCACATCTGTAGTGATACCGGCACCTGCCACCCCGCAAACAGACGATCTGTCAGCAACACCACCACCTGGGTCACCAACAACCATCTCCACAATGTCCCGTGGAAGCGTTCAGCTTTCCATCTCCCAAACACTTGAGAGGAAGAGGAAGTACCCCCCTACCCACCCGCGATCCCTGGCCCTGAATGCCAGCATTTCAAAATTATTGGCCTTTGAAATGCTGTCATTCCGTCTGGTGGAGACGCACAGTTTTAAAAACCTTATGTCGGTGGCTGTCCCACAGTACGTCGTGCCCAGCCGCCACTACTTTTCCAGGCAAGCCATCCCTTCCCTGCACAACCAAGTGGGGGAAAATATCAGGTGTGCACTGCGCAACGCCATCTGTGCCAAGGTCCACCTAACTACGGATACGTGGACCAGTAAGCACGGTCAGGGGCGTTATATCTCCCTAACGGCACACTGGGTAAATGCAGTGGCGGATGGGCCTGAGGCGGATAGCAATTTGGCGCATGTCCTTCCACCACCGAGGATTGCAGGGCGCTTCAGTTTGCCTCCTGTTCGTAACTCCTCCTACTCCGCTTCCTCATCCTCTACCGCCTCCTCATCCGGACAGCGTAACACCTTCACCACCAACTTCAGCACGGCCAGGGGTAAACGACAGCAGGCAGTTTTACAACTTGCCTGTTTGGGGGACAAACCACACACCGCGCAGGAGTTGTGGAGGAGCATGGAACAGCAGACAAATGAGTGGTTGCTGCCAGCGAGCCTCAAGCCCGGCCTGGTGGTGTGTGATAACGGGCGAAATCTCATAGCAGCTCTGGGCCTAGCCGGTTTGACGCACATCCCTTGCCTGGCGCATGTGCTGAATTTGGTGGTGCAGAGGTTCCTTAAAAACTACCCCGATATGTCAGAGCTGCTGCAGAAAGTGCGGGCCGTTTGTGCGCACTTTCGGCGTTCTCACCCTGCTGCTGCTCGCCTGGCAGCGCTGCAGCGTAACTTCGGCCTTCCCGCTCACCGCCTCATATGTGACGTGCCCACAAGGTGGAACTCCACCTTGCACATGCTGGAAAGACTGTGCGAGCAGCAGCAGGCCATAGTGGAGTTTCAGCTGCAGCACGCACGCGTGAGTCGCTCTGCGGAACAGCACCACTTCCCCACCAATAACTGGGCCTCCATGCGAGACCTGTGTGCCTTGTTGCGCTGTTTTGAGTACTCCACCAACATGGCCAGTGGCAATGACGCCGTTCTCAGCTTAACTATCCCACTTCTATGCCTCCTTGAAAAAACAATTCGGGCGATGATGGAAGAGGATGTGGCACAGGATGAGGAGGAGGAGGAGGATGAAGAGGTAACATTTCCAAGGCTTTCAGGGCAGTCATTCGCAAGGGGCTCCGAGGGTGGGTTCCTGCACACGCAAACGCCAGGGACGCAATTGTCCAGCAGGGGCACAGTTCTGGAGGATGAGGAGGATGAGGAGGAGGAGGAGCTGGAGGAGGAGATGGAACCATGTTCACAGCAGGGTGGCACCCAGGCCAGCTCATGGCCATCACTGGTGCGTGGCTGGGGGGATACAGAGGACACGGACGATACACCTCCCACAGAGGACAGCCTTTCGTCGCCTCTGGGCAGCCTGGCACACATGAGCGATTACATGCTGCAGTGTCTCCACAACGACCGCCGAGTTGCCCACATTCTAACTTGTGCTGATTACTGGGTGGCCACGCTGCTGGATCCCCGTTACAAGGACAACGTACCGTCCTTAATTCACTCACTGGAGCGCGATCGCAAGATGCGCGAGTACAAGCGCACGCTGGTAGACGCCATGCTGCTGGCATTCCCATCTGACAGCGGGGCCACAGTGGAAGCACAAGGCAGAGGAGGAGGAGGAGGAGGTCGCCAACGCAACCAGGGCACCGCCAGCACCTCAGAAGGCAGGGTTAGCATGGCCGAAATGTGGAAAAGCTTTGTCAGCACGCCACAACAAACAGCAGCACCAGCAGCTCAGATGGAACGTCTTAGCAGGAGGCAGCATTTTACCAACATGGTGGAGCAGTATGTGTGCACACGCCTACATGTAGTGAATGACGGGTCTGCCCCCTTCAACTTCTGGGTCTCCAAATTGGGCACATGGCCTGAGCTTGCCCTTTACGCCTTGGAGGTGCTGGCGTGCCCTGCAGCCAGTGTATTATCTGAACGGGTATTTAGCACGGCTGGGGGCGTTATAACAGACAAGCGCAGCCGCCTGTCCAGAGACAATGTGGACAAGCTCACGTTCATTAAAATGAACCAGGCATGGATCCCACGGGACTTTTCCGTACCTTATGCAGAATAGCAATGGATACCGACCTTACCCACCCATTGTTCCATTTTTGCTCTTTCTCACTCTTTTGGGGTGTACCCTCATTTAAAATTTTTGAAAAGAAGCAGTGTTGGCTACCTCGTCCTCCTCCTCAGGGCCAGATTAATGTAGGGGCTATTGGAGCTGCAGCTCCAGGCCCCTACCTTTTATATAGGCCCCGGGTTGGCCATATTCACTGTTACCGCTCTTCTGTCACTTGTAAACACAGAAGTCTGGCTTCTATGCTCGCTTCCCCAGGCAGCACCCTCAGAACCTCCCCACACAGCGTGAAGGCCGGACAAGGAGGGACAGTTGGCGATGCATGGATGTGTTTATGGGCTTCAGAGACAGCATCCCATGTTGAATTAGGCATGCATGGCTGCACCCTTCCTCCTCTGGGTGCATGGCAAGGCACGGCCCTTAAGGCCCTTCAAAATCCTCAGCACCAAGCCCATGATGCTGTTAATCCGGCCCTGGTCCTCCTCCACCGCCGCTTCCACCTACACCGCCCATAGGTGTGCGCAGCCTATTGCATTAAGGTGTGCACCCCAAAGTTGAAATACACATGCATGTGTTTGCCAGCAGGGAGAGTAATGTATCGGGGCCATGTACCTGTAGGCAAGGAGAAATAGAGCAGAGCAGGTCCCAGGGAGATCTTTCCCATCTCCTCACTGGCAATGCTATGTGCCCTAGGTGATTAGGGTGTGCCCAGGCACACCCAGCACACCCTGTGCGCACGCCTATGTCACCGCCACATCCACCACCACCTCAACCTCCCTCCTACTCCATATGGGCCTCGTCCTTCAGAGATGAAGAAGAACATTGTTTTATTTTTCTGTTTTTTTTTTGTTGTTTTAAGTTATTTCCCTATCCACATTTGTTTGCAGAGCACTTGCCATGCTCTTAATTACGTTTTGCTGCCATTTGCAGCACTCTAGCCCTTTCCTTTGGTGTTTTAGAGCCATTTTAGTGCCTTAAAGTTCGGGTCCCCATTGACTTCAATGGGGTTCGGTGTCCGGGAAAAGTTCGGTAAAAGTCCGGGACACGGACCCGGACTTTTTTTTAAAGTTCGGCCGAACCCGTCGAACACGGACATCTAGGTGTTCGCTCAACCCTACTCGTTATCGACCTTTTGCCTACTCCTTGACCACTAATGTGAATGCTCCAACCGTGCATAAAAAGTAATAGAATGTGTTGTACACAATTCAAATAAATTGCTCAGGTGCTCTTGACATGAAACTATGACATACAAAATAATCACAATAAATAATCACATTAAATAATTATGTGCGGTGATAAACAATTTTGGATGTGCAGTGCTTTCCCAGGCATCAATGAACTATATGGTTTAGGTATGCTGGTATGGTGAGGTGACTGTGAATCTAAAGTGCATGGTGTGCGCAATAGCAATTAAATCACAGTACAAGGCAAAATAATTCAAAGTGAAGTGACAAGTGCAGTTTCTTGTTATTTATTGAAGGACTGATTATCAGTGGAGGTGATACAATTATCAACGCTAGTGACACTTGTGTTACTATATTTAAGCATATAGGTGACCTTGATGATGGATTTATAACACAATCAGTGACTTTCTAGCGTGCAGGTGGTCACTCAAGTGACCTAACAGTCCATATAGTAATGTTACAAAAAGTGGATAATAATTCTATCCAGGTGTTCCAGCATGTGATCCTTGTGGGCTAGGTGACAATATTTAAATGCTCACCAGAGGTAGGTGGGTCACCCTTTTACACTTACAGTTTTTAATTGTGCAAACACTTTTAAAATTCAAGGGCAGCAGATAAACCGTCAGGAGTGTTTAAATACCACCCTAAACCAAGCGCCTTCACACCCCTTTTACTTGTTTACATTACTCCTTGACTATGCTTCTGCTTGATCCCTACCTGCTATATCTGCTACTGGACCCTGGCTTGCTCACCTCCTGGTGGGGCGATCCTGAGGACCGCGACCTGGTGCTAACAAGCAGCAAAATCCATTTCCACCATCAGGAGCTCTGGTGAACACCGGTTAGTACTTAGATTCCACACCTCAGATGAGCCTGCATCATCTAAAAAACAACAACAAGAGAAGGGCGCACCAACCTAGTTCATTACCACTAAAAAGGTTTATTAAAATTAAAAAAAAATGTATATTATACTCACAAAACAATTGTGGATAGGACACATGTAAACATGATCAACACAAGATTCCCAAGGTAGCCAAGACATTGCGTGGTGCTGGATAGCATGCAGAGGTCTGCATGGATCTGCTAAGGCTAAGCAGACGTGTTTCGAGGGCGAACCCTCTTCCTCAGAGCCAGAAAGGTGCCTTGGCTACCTTGGAGATCTTGTGTTGATCATGTTTACATGTGTGCTATCCACAATTGTTTTGTGAGTATAATATACATTTTTTAAAAATTTTAATAAACCCTTTAGTGGTAATGCATTAGGTCGATGCGCCCTTCTCTTGTTGTTGTTTTTTAGTGTCTTTTGGATACCCTTGGTCCTGAGGGGGCTGCAAGACCACAAGCAATACATACAAAAGTCCATTGAACATCTATATATATATTCTATTCCCCCATCATACACTACTCGAGCGCAGGAGATATGTTTCGAGCCTGCGTCATCTGTCAGGGTGACCTACCTGTGTTCCTATCCTGCTGGTTCCCGTGTGAGCTTCCTCTGCTATAGCTACTGGCCTCCGAGCCTGACTCCAGACCGTGATAATGATCCCTAATTAAAATTATTATTACTAATTTGCTTTTTTTAGGTTGCAGAATATGTTCAACTCGGGCAGATACAAAATCTGCGCAACTTTTTTTTGTCCACGGCAGACAGTTAAATTGAGTTTGTCTAGACTACATACACTGAATCTACATGTAAGAAACATTAGAGTAATCCATTTACACATTGTGAAAATGCTTGGAGAAGGATGAAAAAAAACCTAGGCTGCATTCTGAAAACATGATCGAATGCCTGGGAAGTACAATCCTCTTTGCTGATATTGGCACAGCTTTGGCAAAAAAAAAAAAAAAAATCATTCTGACACATAAGCATATATATTATTTTTACACCATCACTTCAACACTTGGTATAGGATGAGAAATAAATAAAACTGCATTTCAATGAATGGGTGTTCAGCACCAACCAAATGTCCTTTAAAAAAAATTACAATCCAATCAAATCAAATATAAAATATATACTATCTATCTGTATAACTATATATATATATATATATATATATATATATATATATATATATATATATATATATATATATATATACAAACCCCATTCCAAAAAAGTTGGGACACTGTACAAATTGTGAATAAAAACAGAATGCAATGATGTGGAAGTTTCAAATTTCAATATTTTATTCAGAATACAATATAGATGAGATTTCAAAAGTTTAAACTGAGAAAATGTATAATTTTAAGAGAAAAATACGTTGATTGCAAATTTCATGTCATCAACACGTCTCAAAAAAGTTGAGGCTGTGTGGCATCCCCTCTTCTTTTAATAACAGTCTGCAAACATCTGGGGACTGAGGAGTCAAGTTGCTCAAGTTTAGGAATAGGAGTTTTGTCCCATTCTTGTCTAATACAGGCTTCCAGTTGCTCAACTGTCTTAGGTCTTCTTTGTCGCATCTTCCTCTTTATGATGCGCCAAATGTTTTCTATGTGTGAAAGATCTGGACTGCAGGCAGGCTGTTTCAATACCCGGATCCTTCTTCTACGCAGCCACGATGTTGTAATTGATGCAGTAGGTGTCTGGCATTGTCATGTTGGAAAACGCAAGGTCTTCCCTGAAAGAGACAACGTCTGGATGGGAGCATATGTTGTTCTAAAACTTGGATATACCTTTCAGCATTGATGGTGCCTTTCCAGATGTGTAAGCTGCCCATGCCACACACACTCATGCAACCCCATACCATCAGAGATGCAGGCTTCTGAACTGAGCGCTGATAACAACTTGGGTTGTCCTTGTCCTCTTTAGTCCGGATGACATGGCGTCCCAGTTTTCCAAAACGAACTTCAAATTTTGATTCGCCTGACCACAGAACAGTTTTCCACTTTGCCACAGACCATTTTAAATGAGCCTTGGCCCAGGGAAAATGCCTGTGCTTCTGGATCATGTTTAAATATGGCTTCTTTTTTGGCTTCAGATGGCAACGGCGAATGGCACAGTGGATTGTGTTCACCGACAATGTTTTCTTAAAGTATTCCTTAGCCCATGTTGTGATTTCCATTACAGTAGCATTCCTGTATGTGATGCAGTGCCGTCTAAGGGCCCGAAGATCACGGGCATCCAGTATGGTTTTCCGACCTTGACCCTTACCTACAGAGATTTTTCCAGATTCTCTGAATATTTGGATGATATTATGTACTGTAGATGATGATAACTCCAAACTCTTTCAATTTTTTCTCTGAGAAACTCCTTTCTGATATTGCTCCACTATTTTTCGCCGCAGCATTGGGGGAATTGGTGATCCTCTGTCCATCTTGACTTCTGAGAGACACTGCTACTCTGAGAGGCTCTTTTTTCACCCAATCATGTTGCCAATTGACCTAATAAGTTGCAAATTGGTCCTCCAGCTGTTCCTTATATGTACATTTAACTTTTCTGGCCTCTTATTGCTACCTGTCCCAACTTTTTTGGAATGTATAGCTCTCATGAAATCCAAAATGAGCCAATATTTGGCATGACATTTCAAAATGTCTCACTTTCAACATTTGATATGTTATATATATTATATTGTGAATAAAATATAAGTTTATGAGATTTGTAAATTAGTCCATTCCTTTTTTACTCACAGTTTTTACAGTGTCCCAACTTCTTTGGATTTGGGTTTGTATATATATATATATATATAGATAGATAGATACAATAGATAGATAGATAGATAGATAGATAGATAGATAGATAGATAGATAGATAGATAGATAGATAGATAGATAGATAGATAGATAGATAGATAGATAGATCTCAAAAACTAGAATATCATTAAAAAGTTAATTTATTTCAGTAATTCAATTCAAAAAGTAAAAATTTATATATTTTATTTAGATGCATTACACACAGAGTGATATATTTCAAGAAATTATTATTTATTTTTTAAAAATTTTGATGATTGTGGCCTACAGCTATTGAAAACCCCAAACTGGGGGCACACAATCCTTTCCTCTTCCAGACCGATATCCCTCTGATTGCAGCCGGCGATCGTTTTTGTTTTTCCTCCTCACACTGACAGTGTGAGGAGAAAAAAACAACTGATCGCCGGCTGCTGTTTACTTTACATGATCAGCTGTCATTGGCTGACAGCTGATCACGTGGTAAGGTCCGCGCTGTAGCCGCCATTCGGCTATAGCGCGGGGGTCATCTAGTTAATACAGAAATGTTGACTTACTTAAGTGTTTTATCAAGTTCAAAGTCAACGCAGCCCTCTACCAGGAAATACTAGAGCACTTCCTGCTTCCCTTTGCTGACCAGCTTTATGGAGATGCTGATTTCATTTTTCAGCAGGACTTGGCACCTGCCCACACTGCCAAAAGTACAAATACCTAGTTTAATGATCATGGTATCACTGTGCTTGATTGGCCAGCAAACCCGCCTGACCTGAACCCCATAGAGAATCTGTGGTGTATTGTCAAGCGGAAGATGAGAGACACCAGACCCAACAATGCCGACAAGCTGAAGGCTGCTATCAAAGCAACCTGGGCTTCCATTACACCTCAGCAGTGCCACAAGCTGATCCCCTCCATGCCACGCCGCATTGATGCAGTAATTCATGCAAAAGATGCCCCGATCAAGTATTGGCATCAGGGCTTTTTTTCTCCGAGAATAGGTGCAGGTACTCCCCTCTTCTGAGTCACCCCTTGTCTCCACTCCCTACCCACCTCTGAGCGCTGTCCTTTGGTTCCACCCTCTGCCCACCTCCCAGTACCCCCTTTTAGAGAATACAGAACCAAGTATCATGTTGTGGTTGTAGGTAATTTGTATGGCATTTTTTAATAATAACTAGAAAAGCAGTAAAATAGATCCCCTGGAATCAGCAACAATAGATCCCCCCCAACAATAGATCCCCCCAGCATCAATAAATATTCCCCTGCAACAATAGAAAAAACAGTAAAATAGATCCCCTGCAATCAGCAACAATAGACTCCCAACAACACTTGCCCCCCAGGAACAATAAATCCTCCCCTGCAACAATCGCTCCCCCAATAAATCCTCCCCTGCAACAATAGATCCCCCCAACAACAACAGCCCCCCAGAAACAATAGTTCCCCCAAGAAACAATAAATCGTCCACTGCAAAAAAGTCCCACCCACAACAAAATGCCCGCCAGCAACAATAGATTCACCCCTGCAACAATAGATCCCCCAGCAGCCAGTATAAATAGGCCCTTCAGCTCACCCCACTGGCCCCAGCACCCCTTTGCCACTGCAAACATTCAGACTGGAGGTGCCGGAACTGCGTTCCCCCGCGTTCCCCCGCGTCCCCCCGCGTTCCCGCTGAAAGAAAGCCCTGATTGGCATTGTGCATACTACACTGCACATAGACATACTTTTCAGTAAGTCAACATTTCTGTAATAAAATTTTTTTTTTTTATTAATCTTATGTAATAATCTAATTATCTGAGATACTGATTTTGGGGTTTTCACTAGTTGTAAGTCATAATCATCTAAATAAAAAAATAAAAATAAAAGCTTGAAATGTATCACTCTGTGTGTTACACATCTATATAAAATATATGAGTTTCACTTTTTGTATTGAATTACTGAAATAAGTGACCTGTTTGTTGATATTCTATTTTTTTGAGATGCACCTGTATATTATATGTTTTGCAGATATTATGCTATTTAGAGAGAAACTATACATTTTGTAATTATGTAGATTCATAGGGAACTCATGTTTGCGCATTACATATATTTGCTTGGTTTCTGGTAGCAAGGCTGCATACCTGTTGTCCCTTGCTGATCCTCTTGTCTTAAAGCAAATCTAGAAGGCAAAGTTTTTCCAATTAAAACTTAAAGTGTTCCTTCAGTCTCTTAGTGTGTGAAATATGCAGTTGGAAGCCAAATACCATCTGTTTTTTTTTTTTTAAACAAAGCACTGTCTGTTCCAGTGGCGGATCCAGGGGGGGGGGGACATCGGGTCTATTGCCCCCCCCCCCGATAAAAATATTACCCACTTACTCTCCAATCCGGCAGAGTTCCCAAATTCCTTTCTCCCCGAGTCCCGACTCCTCAGCAGGAGCAGGTCAGCAAGCCAGCAGCGGCGGCGGAGCTGAAAGCTTCTTTTGTTGTCCCGCCGCTGGCCTGTACAGAACAGAAGCCGCAGCCTGCCCGCATTGAGTGAGTGCACTGGTTGCTATGCCAATCGCCGATTGGCGTCTAGCAACCAGTGACGTCACCTAACCGGTCCTAAGGAGTGGAGGAGGAGAGTGATGCCCCAGCATCCACAGCGGAGGCTGAGTCTCCTTCCTTGCGCGCCTAGAGCCTGGCTCCACCCACCTCCTCCCTCTAGGCTCCAGCTTCTCTCCAAGTGAATCCATGCTGAAGCTGAATTGATGTTACTTCAGCAGTTTCTGCCCTTATGAATTAGCACTTAAAAACAAAATCACTTTACTGAATTGGGCCAGTATTGTGTGATGACTCCAACTAAGCCAGGCAGCCAGCAGCACCGACCGAGGAGAAGAATCTGATTCTGAGGCTGAGCAGTCACTCAGTGACAGTGACTGTGACACAGAGAGTGACAGTGACAAGTACAAAAGTAAGTAAAATTTAATGTATGTATTAAAGGAAAAAAAAAAAAAAAAGTGCCCTGCCCTTACCTTTGCCATTAATGTTAAAGCGGAGTTCCACCCATTTATTATGAGATGCACTGACTGACTGACTGAATCCCCTTTAAAAATGCTTTTACCAATGCAAACTATTTTTTTTCTGTAAGGAAATACTGTTTTTATTCTTTATTCATCCGCACTTCCGGGTCCTGCCGCCAATAGGTGATTACGTCACTCGGCGATTCGCAAGGGCTCCTGGGATAGCGGTGTCATGTATCCCAGCAGCCCTTGCGAATCGCCTAGTGACGAAATCTTCCGTTATTTCCAGACCGGCACCAGCTGTTCTCAGGGATGTATTGCATTCAGTCCGCGCTCCGCCCCGCCTCCTCTCAGTGAGCTCTATGGGATGTAATGCTTTCAGTCCGCGCTCACTTAGAGGAGGCGGGGCGGAGCGTGGACTGAATGCAATACATCCCTGAGAACAGCTGGTGCCGGTCTGGAAATAATGCAAGATTTAGTCACTAGGCGATTCGCAAGGGCTGCTGGGATACATGACACCGCTATCCCAGGAGCCCTTGCGAATCACTGAGTGACGTAATCGCCTATAGGCAGCAGGACCCAGAAGTGCGGATGAATAAAGAAGAAAAACAGTATTTCCTTACAAAAAAAAATAGGTTGCATTGGTAAAAGCATTTTTAAAGGGGATTACGTACATCTCAACCGTATAATACGTTAAAAACAGTTCTGTAAGCAACACCTTTTTTTCTGGCAGTGCCCCTCCCGAGACTAGACTCTGGATCCGCCCCTGGTCTGTTCATGGCAATATTGCAATTTGTACATATAGACTATTGATTCATGTAATGAATGCCAATTAATATGCCCACTCTAATACTAAAATCAATCAATAGTTTATTAAAGTGATTCTGAATGTTGTAACTTAAAAAACAAATATGTTATGCTTACCTACACTGTGAAATGATTTTGCACAGAGCAGCCCTGGTCTTCTTCTTTTTGAGTCCCCTTGCCGGCAGTCCTGGCCCCTCCCCCCTGCCGTGTGCCCCCCCATAGCAAGTCTCTTGCTATGGGGGCACTAGAGCAGGCTCACTCCCAAATCATGCGATTGTGAATGGACATTGTTGGCCCACCCCCTGCTCTCTCCTCATTGACTCACTGGCTGTGACTGACAGCAGCAGGAACCAATGGTCCCCACTGCTGTGTGAGCCAATGAGGAGAGAGAGAGACCAGGGACAGCCGTTGCTCATGCACATCGCTAGATCAAGATGGGGGTCAGGTAAGTTTAAAGGGGGACTGCACCCAGAGGGTGTTTTACGCTAATGCATAGAATGCATTAAGCTAAAAACCTTCTGCCTTTAGAACCACTTTAACCACTTGCCGACCGCCGCCCGACTATATACGGAGGCGGTCAGCCCCTCACAGGCAAAGTGACGTACCGGTATGTCACTAGCCTGTGAGCCAATAGGGGGTGAGCGCGCACTGTCGGAGGTGCGTTCCCGCCCCCGCTCGTTCCCTAGGCAGCCCACGCGTGTGACCGGCGGACCCGATGTCCGCCGGTCACTCGCGATCGTCGGTTGGAGAGGGAGAAAGGCAGGTGGCGAATGTAAACACAGCCGCCTGTCATTCTCCCCTGTGTAAAAGCATAGATCATACGGTCCTACTATGTAGGACCGTTGATCTCTGCTGTTACACACACAGCCACATCCAATCACAGTTAGAAGCACGCCCCTAGGGACACACTTAACCCCTCCCTCTCCAAGTTAACCCCTTCCCTCCCAGTGTCATTTTTACAGTAACAGTGCATATGTATAGCACTGATTACTGTAGTAATGTCACTGGTACCCCCAAAAGTGTAAAAAATGTCAGTCAAGGGTCCGATCTGTCCGCCGCAATGTCGTAGTCCCGCAAAAATAAATCGCAGATCACCGCCATTACTCGTTAAAAAAAAACAATAAAAATGACAAAAATCTTTCCCTTAGTTAGTAAACGCAATAACTTTTGCGCAAACCAATCAAAATACGCTTTTTGCGATTTTTTTTTACCAAACATATGTAGCAGAAAACAAATTGGCCTTTTTTGGGGGAATTTCATATAAAAAAATTTGAAAAATATTGTTATTTTTGCAAAATTGTCGCTCTTTTTTTGTTTATAGCGCATGATCAAAAAATCGCACAGGTGATCAAATACCACCAAAAGAAAGCTCTGATTGTGGGGAAAAGGACATAAATTTCAATTGGGTACAGTGTCGCACGACCGCACAATTGTCCGGTAAAGTTACACAGTGCCGAATCGCAAAATAGGCCCTGGTTAGGAAGGGGGTAAAATCTTCCGGGGCTTAAGTGGTTAATCTCTTGTGTCATAATTTGAAGCTGGCTGATCTTTTTTATAAAGACCTAATGATTTTTCAATACAGATGATTTACGAAAACTGGAGAGTGCAAGATCTGGTGCAGCTGTGCATGGTAGCCAATTAGTTTTTATCTTCAGCTTGTTCAGGGGGGCGTGGCTAGCATGCAAAGGAGATGGACGTCTGATCCACCAGCTCTCCACCACAGAGATGGACATACAGAGAAATCAACCAGCCCAGGCCTCCTTTCACTGACACAATGGGACAGTGAGACTCCCGAATATAACACCATCACAAAGCTTACGGCCTTCTTTCAACAATTGAGCAGGGAGCCCAAGCAATATGGCGTCGGTGCACAGGCCACTTTACGAGGCACCTATCCCTCAGTCTCAGAGCCTCATGCAGGCGGCTCAGACTGCGGAGGATCTCCCTCCTCACCTCTGTCTCCAGCAGCATCTACTCCTCTGCAAGGGGAGCCCAGCTAAATCAAAAATCAGGCTGGACACACAGGGAGATGAGGTGGGTGAGTACTCCCCTGTTTCTGATTCTCTAAATGTCACTAGGGAACTGCCAGACTCCATTCTAGCCTTCCCTGCCACTAACAAGCCAGTGTCAGAGACTGCACTTAAAGATATGCTTGTATCCCTCAGGGGCACACTACATGCTGACATTATGCAACTTACCAAACTTTTCACAGGAGAAATGCATGCTATTGGCAACAGGGTAAACCACAGAGAATCTAAAATGGACGAGTTTGCCCACACTATTAATAACCATGAGAACAACATGGATGAATACACATGGTTTAGAGCTAAACTAGCAGACCTGGAGGACTGCTCTAGGCGGAATAATTTAAAAATAAGGGGGATCCCGGAATCAGTGCAACCTCAGGAACTCCGCACATATGCAAGGGATCTTTTCAAAGTACTCATCCGTGAGATTAACGATTCTGAATTAATTGTAGACAGGATCCATTGCATACCCAAGCCCTCATTCATCCCAGAGCACGTTTCCAGAGATGTGCTAATGCGCATACATTTCTACCATGTAAAGGAACAACTCCTTACTGTATCGAGTAACCTGGGCAACTTCCCACAGCCCTACGAACATTTACAATTCTTTGCAAATCTATCTCGATTTACTATGCAACTATGGAAAAAGCTGAACACTATGACAAAATCCCTGAGAAATTATAAGATCATATATAAGTGGAGAAATGCGACAAAACTCCTAGTCTTCAGAAATGGTAACACCCATTAAGCAGGGAGCTCTTTTGATATGTGGGGACTCTAATACAATCCGGAACCTCTCCTTGGACTCTACCAACCCAAATCAACGAGACACCCCCTCATTGCAATCTCTTCTGCACCAATATGACCTCTTTGATGTCTGGCCTTGTTTACACACAGCTGAAAAGGATTATACTTTTTTCTTGACGGCCCATAATACGTACTCAAGAATCGACTTATTTCTCACTGATAAATGGCTTCTACAGAACATTCAAGCCTCATCCATAAATACTATTCTTTGGTCGGACCACACCTCAACCACTCTTACCATAGCAGACTCCTGTGCTCCCCGACACACCTTAATTTGGAGAACTAATCGTAATCTCTTGCAGCACCAAGAGTCCAAGACTATCTTGGAATGTAATCTTCTTGAATTTTTCCAGAAAAATTAAACATAATTAAAAGATAGATTTGTCTTTACATAAATTATTTATGCAGGGTATATTTATCCAGATGGGGGCAAGAAGGAGGAGGCAGCGACAGATCGACCACTTACTGTCTGAAATAAAACAGTACGAAATGATAAATAAAAACAACCCCACCCCAGCAACGAGCACCTTACTTACAAACTTGCGAAGGCATCTTCGCAATCTCCACCTGGGGAAATTAAAAAAAAATTCCAAACGCCTTAAATTGACCTACTATACAAGCGGTAACAAGGCAAAGAAATTGCTTGCCAAATGCCTACATGGGCATAGATCAAATCCAAAATCCCAATTCTTTCCCCAAGAAATTGCTGATGCTTTCAGTAGCTACTATAGCTCTCTGTATAACCTGTGAGAAGACATCGTAACCTCACAACTGTCCTTAGGGGACATTACCCGTTTCTTGGATGGTTTACACCACCCCACCCTTTTACAAACTCAATTGGATTTCCTAAATACTCCCTTTAATTAAGAGGAAGTATCCAAAGCTTTTGACTCTCTCCCCAATAAAAAATCACCTGGTCCAGATGGATACAGTGGTGAATATTTTAAAACCTCTAAAAAGATACTGGTTCTTCATTTGGTGAAGGTGTTCGGTGTGGCTGCTTCCTCCTCCTTTCCACAGGAAATGTTAAAAGCGACAATTGTTACTTTGCCAAAACCTGGTAAGAATCCTGACTCACAATTTTATGCCGATTTCACTGTAGAATAATGACTTAAAGCTATGTGCAAAACTTATAGCATTCCGATTGGTCGATGTTCTACCTGCTCTGGTGCATCTGTATCAATCTGGCTTCACTAGGGGGCAAACAGAACTCCGACACCCCTAGGAGGGCTGTTAATGCTATCCACTTTGCTGGGACACATAGAACGCCTTCTCTGCTGCTAGCTTTGGACGCAAAGAAGGCGTTCGACCGCATAAATTGGCTATATCTTCATGAGGTCCTCAAAAAACTTGGCTTTTCAGGTCATATACTTTCCTCAATATTGGCATTCTACACCTGCCCCTCGGCACAAGTGCTTTCAGAAGGTATGCTATCTCAAACATTCCTGATAACTAGACAAGGGTGTCCTTTATCCCCACTGACTTTTAATTTGTTAATGGAACCCCTTGCATCATACATTTGCTCCCATCCAAACATCTCTGGTATCAAAATTTGTAAACCCACTCATACCATCAGCCTATTCACTGATGACATCCTAATAATGCTGTCAGATCCAGAGACTTTGTTGGAAGAAGTTCAATCTGCCTTACAACTATTTGATTCAGTTTCCTATTACAAAGTCAATTAAACTAAATCATATATACTAAACCTAGGCATAGATCCTCCCCGGAAGCAACAATTGCAACAAAAGATTCTATACATATGGAAAGAAGAGGGCATTTCATATTTGGGTACAACACTTACTAGCTCCACTAGCTCTTTATTGCATGCAGACTATACCCCCTTGATAGCCAAGGTTTGCAAGTCACTAACACATATAGGTAAATATGAACTTACATGGACCGGCCGTCTGGCGGCTTTTAAGATGATGGTCTTGCCCAAATTGCTATATGTGTTTAGGACAATGCCGTTAGTTGTGCCAGACTTCTTTTTTCAGATCCCTGCAGACTATAATTAATAAAATACCTATGGAGGGACAAAAGAGCTTGTTGTGCATTCAACAAGCTCACAAAGCATAGGAAAGCTGGCGGCATGTGCCACGTGGATTTGAAAGATTACTATGTAACAACTGTATTGTCCAATTTAAAATTCTGGTATGAATCCACAACACCCCATTTATGGCCAGAAATGGGGTCTGAATTCATCCCACCCAAACCTCTTGAATTTCCTCCTTGTCCAACACATATCACATAAAGCTAACATAGACCACCCTCCGACTATTTTAGCTTCACTTAACGCTTGGAACACCCTCCAGCGCCACATAATATCCATCCATAGATGCTTTACTACCATTAGAGGTATGCCAAGTACTAATTCCTAACATTTCTTTGTCTGAATGGCACTCTAGAGGGATTTGTAGGATACCAGATCTTTATCAAGATGATAGCATCAAGCCCTTTTCACTTCTCCAATCTCAATATCACTTATGGGAGCAAGAAGGCTATACATATTTACAAATTAGATCCCTACTCCGTAGTAACCCGGTAAGGCTATGCAATATCCCAAAGAAAGCTGTAGACTACCTGCATAAAGCTAAAACTTCCAAGGGTGGAATTTCCCTAATATATGGGATCCTTAAGGACAAATACGACTTTTCTAAATCCAACTCATTTCTAGCCTGGGAAAGGGACCTAGATCATTCTTTTACCCCCCCATCAGTGGAAAAAAGCGATGTCCTATACCTATAAATCTACTGAAAGCGGCAATCTCTGGGAACTAATGCATAAACTCACGCTACACTTGCACCTTAAACCCTATTTGCTATCAAAAATGTACCCACATGCCACTGATACTTGTTGGAGGGAGTATGAGCAGATAGGGACTATTTACTATACTTTATGGGCATGTAGGAAATTAGCTAAATATTGGAATGCAATCTTTGATATTATATCAGAAGATGCTTCCATGCCACTACAGCTTTCCCCTGGATTGGCAATCCTGAATTTGGGTATTGTTGACTTCCCATACCATGTCAGGATAGTAATCACCAATGTATTATTGGCTGCAAGACTAGTTATAATGAGAAATTGGAGATCACCTTTACAACCCTGTCTGTCTGAAGTAATATCAACGGTGCAGACACATTATACATATGAAACCATGTTCTCCCTATCTAATGGCTCATTTAACAAGGTTGCTGATAATTGGTCTACCTGGAAGCAGTGATATGACAAACCTAAACAGGCTTACACATAAACATACCCCTGTTATTTATGGTTGAACCTAGCTGAGGATATTGACACTGTGACTCACCCAAAATCCTTATATTTTACGTCTTTGTTCTTTGTTCCCTTATTTGTCTACTCTCATTTGTTATTCATGCATACCTAAGTGTGTATACATAATGTATTCTCTTTCTGTAATGACTAATATTACTACGTAAATGATATGAATATAATGTAGAGCTGCTGTGTCGCCTACCTCACCTGTAATACAGATTGATCCCATTGGGGTGTGTGGGTGGGAGAGGAGTTACGGTAGTCCACTGAATGGCGTTTGATGTTCTAATTCTTCATGTCTAGAAATGACCCTTCACCTTGCTGGTGTATTGATATACCTGTTCTTTTGCTTTAAGGAATGACAAATGATATTGTACAAACATTTCTTATTATTTTCCTTGTTTGTTCTTTTTCTCAAAAATCTATAAAAATTATTGAACATAACTTCAGCTTGTTCAATTAAGCTTTGACAACAACACCTGGAAGCTGATTGGTTTCTATACAGAGATTAATCAGATTTTGCACTCTCCAGTTTTAGTAAATCAACCCCAATATTCCTTACATGCATTCATTATTAGACAGAGGATGTGGATAGTTCATTTTGTATTTTTTCTTATATTTTAGGTACCGTAAATACTTTTTTGTGTTCCAATAGTTGTTTTTCATTTGAGAAATACAGATAATAGTTCTGCATTACAAGTGGGTAGAGTAACAAAAGTGGGCATATAGATGAGGCACTAATGATAAGTGCAACAAGCATCCATTGGTCAAGTTGTTCAACAAAGCAAGAATACATATCAATATTTGGGCACTCTAAACCTGCTAGTAGAACACTTATGGGCTAATCTAAAGCACCTGCCAGCTCAAAGCAGTTAAGTAAAGCTGACATATTTACTATTGTGCACATGTCCCATGTCATTCTATGGAATATAATTTTGCCACGTGTAGAGAGGAAATGAAGAGAAGAAAATGAGTGAAAGGAACCGTGGCCCGTCCGAAGATCAAACCCTAAGATAGGGTTTGGATATAGTGTATTCAGGGATCCAGGGATTCCAAACTTTCCCAGTTCTCAAGGAAGTATCTTTCCAGGTACCTTTTTTTCATTGGTCATTATTTACATTAGGTAAATGAGGGCCTCAGAGTGCTTCTTATATCTGGAAGATAGGGGCCTCCTATCCAATTAACAGAAGCCTTAATGGGATGCCCAGTTAATCTGCCGAGCGGTCTGCATAGGGTCATTGATATAAATGTAGCAGATTTTCCAGGCATTGGGCTTGATGTGGGTCTGCCAGGGTCACCGGTAACACCTTCAGCCCATTTAAGCTGAATACCCAAGTGTGAGATTTGAATCAAAGACCAGTCCGGCATCTTTGGTTTGTTTTGTTTATTTTATATTGGGGATGGGAGAAGGGAATAAGTGGGATACTTCTGGCTCAACTAGGTACAAAATGGGACACTTGAAGAAAAATGGCTTTCAGCGATGTCTTGACGCCGGCTGGGGGCCGACCAACGCTTGCTGGCGCTTCAAAAACACTGACTTGCTGTACTGTACTTGAAACTTGACTTCTGACACTCTGGCTAGCTCAAAAGTCCTGGACTGTACTAAAAACTGTCTTCTGACACTCTGGGTAGCTCAAAAGTCCTGAACACTGCTCCCTCCAGTCCTCCCTGACTGAGGTAGCTTCTGTAAACTGCTTCTGCTGCTGCAACTCTCAACACTGTACACTGCACACTGTACACTGAACACTTCAGGGCCCAACTGCTGGCACCCCCTCTACACTTCAGGGTCCACACCCTGCACCCCCTTTACTATTCAGGGTCCACACACTGGCACCCACTTTTACACTTCAGGGTCCACACTCTGGCACCCCGTTACATTTCAGGGTCAACACTGGCACCCCCTTGTACACTTGCTTCCTGCACTGGCTAGCTAGCTCCCGGATCCCTCTGCCCTTCTCCGGAGTGGTCCCCTCTCACTTGGCAGACCCCCAGGGGCAATTTGCAGTATTCACGAACTGGGAATGTTTTCCTAAAACTCGACCCCTCTCAGCTCCGCTGGTCCTTGGCACACCGGATCCTCTCTGCAGCTCAGCTCAGCCCTCTGACAAGCTGCCTGTGACACCCGATTCCTCTGACAGGAGGAGAGACAGCCGTACTCTCCCTCCCGGGACTCTGCTTCCCGCCAAAGACGTTGCATCATGTGCTCCCCTCAAACTTATGCCCACTCCCAGATTGCTGTGCGGCAGAATCTGCCTTGCTGGGGTAGATACAGGCCTGAGTGAACCATTGGCTGGGTTTCCTCCACTGCCCAATGAGAACCCTCTCATTAAGTACAGTGGCGAGACTCCCCAGTCTCAACAGCCACACCTGAGAGACATGACAGCCCAGCTGAAAATCATGGCCCTGCTGTTAAGCAGACAAGGCCCACTATACTTTACCTAGCACCTACCTTGTAGGGTGCTACATAAACAAATTCCTTCAAGTGCAACTCAATATCAAAACAAATAGGGGGATTGCTAAGAAGGTTCTCATTCAGTTGCCATAAGTAGAACAGATTGACATTGGAAATATTAGAAACTCTGGCAACTATTGGTGAATTGTCAACCCAAGGTACCTTCAATATTTTGGAAGATATAAACAAAGGTACATCACAAGATGGGGTGAAGATGTGGTCAGTCCTGGAGAAGGTAAAATGAAAGTTTGAGTAATAAGTAAATTCACGCTTGGAGGCATTAAATTTCCTCCAAACTTCAATGAGATCAAATTGATGGATTTGTTTAGCAAATTTGATGCCCATCTTAGTAGGATTTGGATTTGGGACCCGGGAGGCCTAGATTTACCTAGGGCTGATTCTAAAACTATGTTAGAGTATCCCCCCAAACAATATGGACCTATAAATAATAGGGACCTAAAAAAAGTATAACTGATCCAAGTTAGGAGCGTAGAAGTTTACAAAAACCACCTGCACTAGGGGCTAGCCTTCTACCCACTGTTTATGGCCCATGAAGGAGACCGAGGATTTTGTCTGATTCTTTCGGTCAGAGCATAGTAAAGAGCTCAGTTCAGCCTCTGATCCCATGGAGAGATCAGATCATTCTCTAATGATATACAACAATGCGTTAAATGCTGAGCGAAGCTTGGATTAATCCCTGGATAAAAACAATAAAGCTTTCTTTCTGAAGTGGATGGAAAGGTGTGATATTAATCGTGTACATGTTAATGGTCAGAGGATATTTGGTGGCCCTCCTGCAGACTGGGTTGGAGAAGCTCCTCCTCTTGGGACAGAAATATTAATCAACAATCTCCCTCAAGAAATCTATGCAGAGAAACAAATTCCACTTTTTCAGACTGCTGGAACATTGTATGAGTTTTGTTTTATTATGACTTGTCTAGTGGACAGATTAAACAAATTAAAGCAACTCACCCCACCCCCACACACACCTGTACTCCATCAGTGTCCACTATCCAGTGGCGGTTCTACATTAAATTGCTCCCCGGGCAAGACTCCCTCCCGGCGCCCCCCCCCCCTCCCCCCAAAAAAAAAATAACATGACAACATAACAATAAATGCAGAGTGCCACAGCATTGTTGCCCCAAATAAATGCAGAGTGCCACAGCATTGTTGCCCCAAATAAATGCAGAGTTCCACAGCATTGTTGCCCCAAATAAATGCAGAGTGCCACAGCATTGTTGCCCCAAATAAATGCAGAGTGCCACAGCAATGCCCCCAATAAATGCAGAGTGCCACAGCAATGCCCCCAATAAATGCAGAGTGCCACAGCATTGTTGCCCCAAATAAATGCAGAGTGCCACAGCAATGCCCCCAATAAATGCAGAGTGCCACAGCATTGTTGCCCCCAATAAATGCAGAGTGCCACAGCAATGCCCCTTTTCAATGCAGAGTGCCACAGCAATGCCCCCTTTCAATGCAGAGCGCCACAGCAATGCCCCCTTTCAATGCAGAGCGCCACAGCAATGCCCCCTTTAATGCAGAGCGCCACAGCAATGCCCCCTTTCAATGTAGAGATGCCACAGCAATGCCCCCTTTCAATGTATAGATGAAACAGCATTGCCCCCTTTCAATGTAGAGATGCCACAGCAATGCCCCTTTTCAATGCAGAGCGCCACAGCAATGCCCCCTTTCAATGCAGAGCGCCACAGCAATGCCCCCTTTCAATGCAGAGCACCACAGCAATGCCCCCTTTAATGCAGAGCGCCACAGCAATGCCCCCTTTCAATGTAGAGATGCCACAGCAATGCCCCCTACCAATGTATAGATGAAACAGCATTGCCCCCTTTCAATGTAGAGATGCCACAGCATTGCCCCCTTTCAATGTATAGATGAAACAGCATTGCCCCCTTTCAATGTAGAGATGCCACAGCAATGCCCCCTTTCAATGTATAGATGAAACAGCATTGCCCCCTTTCAATGTATAGATGAAACAGCATTGCCCCCTTTCAATGTAGAGATGCCACAGCAATGCCCCCTTTCAATGTATAGATGAAACAGCAATGCCCCCTTTTAATGTATAGATGAAACAGCAATGCCCCCTTTCAATGTATAGATGCCACAGCAATGCCCCCTTTCAATGTAGAGATGAAACAGCAATGCCCCCTTTCAATGTATAGATGCCACAGCAATGCCCCCTTTCAATGTATAGATGCCACAGCAATGCCCCCTTTTAATGTATAGATGCCACAGCAATGCCCCCTTTCAATGTAGAGATGCCACAGCAATGCCCCTTTTCAATGCAGAGCGCCACAGCAATGCCCCCTTTCAATGTAGAGATGCCACAGCAATGCCCCCTTTCAATGTATAGATGAAACAGCATTGACCCCTTTCAATGTAGAGATGCCACAGCAATGCCCCTTTTCAATGCAGAGCGCCACAGCAATGCCCCCTTTCAATGCAGAGCGCCACAGCAATGCCCCCTTTCAATGCAGAGTGCCACAGCAATGCCCCCTTTAATGCAGAGCGCCACAGCAATGCCCCCTTTCAATGTAGAGATGCCACAGCAATGCCCCCTTTCAATGTATAGATGAAACAGCATTGCCCCCTTTCAATGTAGAGATGCCACAGCATTGCCCCCTTTCAATGTATAGATGAAACAGCATTGCCCCCTTTCAATGTAGAGATGCCACAGCAATGCCCCCTTTCAATGTATAGATGAAACAGCATTGCCCCCTTTCAATGTATAGATGAAACAGCATTGCCCCCTTTCAATGTAGAGATGCCACAGCAATGTCCCCTTTCAATGTATAGATGAAACAGCAATGCCCCCTTTCAATGTATAGATGAAACAGCAATGCCCCCTTTCAATGTATAGATGCCACAGCAATGCCTCCTTTCAATGTAGAGATGAAACAGCAATGCCCCCTTTCAATGTATAGATGCCACAGCAATGCCCCCTTTCAATGTATAGATGCCACAGCAATGCCCCCTTTCAATGTATAGATGCCACAGCAATGCCCCCTTTCAATGTAGAGATGAAACTGCATTGCCCCCTTTAATGCAGAGCGCTACAGCATTGCCCCCTTTAATGCAGAAATGCCATGCCACTGATGCCAGAGTGCCACTTTTCAATGCAGAGCGCCAGCGTTTCCCCCTCCCCCCGTCAGTGCACTTACCTCACTTCTCTTCACGTCTCCTCAGTCCTGAGTCCTCCGGCGGCGCCTCCTCCTCGGCCAATGGCGCGGGGTTTGCCTTTCGGCCAATCAGGAAGCGGTAGGACCCGCTCCCTGATTGGCCAGGAGGAGGATCAGTGTGACAATAGCGAATTTTCATTCACTATTGTCACACAATGGGCAGGCTCGGAGGGAGCAATGCTCTGCTCCTCGGGCTCGGCTCGACTCGGCTGCGGCGGTTTCAGGCATGGGCGAACGGGGCTCGGGCGGTCCGGTACCATTTGATCCACGGACCGGTACCGGTCCGCGGCCCGGGCATGCCGCCCCCACACGTGTTACGAAAAAATGCCGCCCCGGGCGGCTTCCCCGTTCGCCCGTGCCTAAAACCGCCACTGCCACTATCAAGTGGATATAGGAGGAGTCCCCTGTAGTGCATTTGCACATCTTTCCCAGCAAGGAGTGTTGTCTCCAAGGGTTAGAAAGGCTGGATTCATCTCTTTTTCATGGATAGTGTAGGACCCACTGATAATGGGGTACTTTGACGTAGTGGTGGGCTTGAGCACTATATGGCCATATGGTGGGACCAAATCCCCATTTTTATTTATGGATTGTCTTCAAATTTGGTAATTTCTTTTGCATGTGTGCGCTATTCTTTTTTAAAATACATGTCTTTTGGTTCATAGCTGCACCAGCTTTAGAAATACATGGGTATGCTCCCCCAAATTTTTTGCTAGATTAAACAAGTGAATGCTGGTTAATGAGATTTGGATAGACCTGGGATTTCTTTCTGGGGAACTGGTGCAAAACTGTCTGGGTGGGCATTGACCTGGGTCACCTAGGCTTGTGTAGGTGACTAGTTGTTAATTAGCTTACTGTTTATTTAGATCGCTGTTAGTTGTTAGCTAGTCAAAGTTAGCTGATTAAAGTTTGCATTGTTTAGGATAATGTGAGCTCTTATCTGACTTTGTGTGGTATAAATTCTATGTGAATTTACAATAAAATCAGTTTCAGTTTGCACCTAAGCTAGTGTTGTCTAGTTCAAGGGTGCATTGCTCAGCTATAATACCTTGTTCCAGAGTGTATCTTGGCAGAGGCACCCAGGCTGGATGCCAGGCGGTCCATCACAGAATTATTACACGAGCTGTGGAAAAAAAGAAACTTCCTGTAGACAGATAAAAGGAACACAGTAGTAAAAAATAGTGTTGAGCGAACACGGACTGTATTATTCGTGTTCGTACCGAATAATTGGATTTTTTGTACCCGAACACGGACACGGACACTTTACTGTATGTTCGGGTAAAAATCCGTGTTCGGTCGTTTTATTTCCGGGTTTTGCATGCTTTGGCGCTCTTTTCATGGCGGGCTTTCAACAGCCAATCAACAATCGTTTAACTGGTGTGCCTTAAGCCATCCCAGCCATGCCTGCAAATGTCTCAGTAGCTGTGATTGGCCGTCTGAAGCATGTGACCAAGTCTTTATAAGTTCGAGGCAGCCGCAGCGGCGTCATTATGCTGCTTAGATTCAGGGACAGAGCACACATCAACGTGCTGGCTGCTGATTAGGGAAAGATAGGCAGGAAAAAACCATTTGTGTCCGGATAGAATTGAGGGACAGGTCGGAGTGTTTAGGCAGGGCGAGTTGTAGGCATTTTAGGGATAGAGTCTGCTGAATTATATAGGGTCAGTGTCTTCTACAAACTACAATCGATATTGCTGTGTGGGGGGTGGGGTGAATCTGCACTCAATCCTGATCTACGATCTCTTCTCAATCCTGTTAGGGACAGAGTCTGCTGAATTTTAGGGAAACTGTGTTCTACAAACTACAATCGATATTGCTGTGTGGGGGGTGGGGTGAATCTGCACTCAATCCTGATCTACGATCTCTTCTCAATCCTGTTAGGGACAGAGTCTGCTGAATTTTAGGGAAACTGTGTTCTACAAACTACAATCGATATTGCTGTGTGGGGGGTGGGGTGAATCTGCACTCAATCCTGATCTACGATCTCTTCTCAATCCTGTTAGGGACAGAGTCTGCTGAATTTTAGGGAAACTGTGTTCTACAAACTACAATCGATATTGCTGTGTGGTGTGGGATTGGAGATAGGCAGGTGTCAGTGATCCACATCCATTTTTCTGTGTGTGAGCTGCAGTGAACACAATCTTTTTGGGCTGCAGTGAACACAATCTTTTTGGGCTGCAGTGAACACAATCTTTTTGGGCTGCAGTGAACACAATCTTTTTGGGCTGCAGTGAACACAATCTTTTTGGGCTGCAGTGAACACAATCTTTTTGGGGTGCAGTGAACAAAATCTTTTTGGGGTGCAGTGAACACAATCCTTTTTGGTGTGCAGTGAACACAATCTTTGTGGGGTGCAGTGAACAAAATCCTTTGTGGGGTGCAGTGAACACAATCTTTTTGGGGTGCAGTGAACAAAATCCTTTTTGGGGTGCAGTGAACAACATCCTTTTTGGGGTGCAGTGAACACAATCTTTTTGGGGTGCAGTGAACAAAATCCTTTGTGGGGTGCAGTGAACACAATCTTTTTGGGGTGCAGTGAACACAATCTTTTTGGGGTGGAGTGAACAACATCCTTTTTGGGGTGCAGTGAACAAAATCCTTTTTGGGGTGCAGTGAACAAAATCATTTTTGGGGTGCAGTGAACACAATCTTTTTGGGGTGCAGTGAACACAATCTTTGTGGGGTGCAGTGAACACAATCTTTTTGGGGTGGAGTGAACAACATCCTTTTTGGGGTGCAGTGAACAACATCCTTTTTGGGGTGCAGTGAACACAATCTTTTTGGGGTGCAGTGAACACAATCTTTGTGGGGTACAGTGAACAGAATCTTTGTGGGGTGCAGTGAACACAATCTTTGGGGGGTACAGTGAACACAATCTTTGTGAGGTGCAGTGAACACAATCTTTGTGGGGTGCAGTGAACACAATCATTGTGGGGTGCAGTGAACTCAATCTTTGTGGGGTACAGTGAACACAATCTCATACTGAAGGTTTGAGGGTGCTGCCTGTTCCATACTCCCCCTACTCCTCATCTAGCCTTTTAGGGGTACAAACAATAGTAATTGGGGCCTAGTGTGGTTGTGTACGTGTGATATACATACACTTTTTTGGGATCATATTTTCTATTCCGCTATTTAATCAAAAACCTTTGGGGATCAGTTAAATTGGGGGATAGTCTGTGTTGGTACGTGTGAGAGAGATCCACCTTTCCAAGTTGTTGGGGTTCATCTCATACTTCTGAAGGTTTGAGGGTGCTGCCTGTTCCATACTCCCCCCTACTCCTAGCCTTTTAGGGGTACAAACAATAGTAATTGGGGCCTAGTGTGGTTGTGTACGTGTGATATACATACACTTTTTTGGGATCATATTTTCTATTCCGCTATTTAATCAAAAACCTCTGGGGATCAGTTAAATTGGGGGATAGTCTGTGTTGGTACGTGTGAGAGAGATCCACCTTTCCAAGTTGTTGGGGTTCATCTCATACTTCTGAAGGTTTGAGGGTGCTGCCTGTTCCATACTCCCCCTACTCCTAGCCTTTTAGGGGTACAAACAATAGTAATTGGGGCCTAGTGTGGTTGTGTACGTGTGATATACATACACTTTTTTGGGATCATATTTTCTATTCCGCTATTTAATCAAAAACCTCTGGGGATCAGTTAAATTGGGGGATAGTCTGTGTTGGTACGTGTGAGAGAGATCCACCTTTCCAAGTTGTTGGGGTTCATCTCATACTTCTGAAGGTTTGAGGGTGCTGCCTGTTCCATACTCCCCCTACTCCTAGCCTTTTAGGGGTACAAACAATAGTAATTGGGGCCTAGTGTGGTTGTGTACGTGTGATATACATACACTTTTTTGGGATCATATTTTCTATTCCGCTATTTAATCAAAAACCTCTGGGGATCAGTTAAATTGGGGGATAGTCTGTGTTGGTACGTGTGAGAGAGATCCACCTTTCCAAGTTGTTGGGGTTCATCTCATACTTCTGAAGGTTTGAGGGTGCTGCCTGTTCCATACTCCCCCTACTCCTAGCCTTTTAGGGGTACAAACAATAGTAATTGGGGCCTAGTGTGGTTGTGTACGTGTGATATACATACACTTTTTTGGGATCATATTTTCTATTCCGCTATTTAATCAAAAACCTTTGGGGATCAGTTAAATTGGGGGATAGTCTGTGTTGGTACGTGTGAGAGAGATCCACCTTTCCAAGTTGTTGGGGTTCATCTCATACTTCTGAAGGTTTGAGGGTGCTGCCTGTTCCATACTCCCCCTACTCCTAGCCTTTTAGGGGTACAAACAATAGTAATTGGGGCCTAGTGTGGTTGTGTACGTGTGATATACATACACTTTTTTGGGATCATATTTTCTATTCCGCTATTTAATCAAAAACCTCTGGGGATCAGTTAAATTGGGGGATAGTCTGTGTTGGTACGTGTGAGAGAGATCCACCTTTCCAAGTTGTTGGGGTTCATCTCATACTTCTGAAGGTTTGAGGGTGCTGCCTGTTCCATACTCCCCCCTACTCCTAGCCTTTTAGGGGTACAAACAATAGTAATTGGGGCCTAGTGTGGTTGTGTACGTGTGATATACATACACTTTTTTGGGATCATATTTTCTATTCCGCTATTTAATCAAAAACCTCTGGGGATCAGTTAAATTGGGGGATAGTCTGTGTTGGTACGTGTGAGAGAGATCCACCTTTCCAAGTTGTTGGGGTTCATCTCATACTTCTGAAGGTTTGAGGGTGCTGCCTGTTCCATACTCCCCCCTACTCCTAGCCTTTTAGGGGTACAAACAATAGTAATTGGGGCCTAGTGTGGTTGTGTACGTGTGATATACATACACTTTTTTGGGATCATATTTTCTATTCCGCTATTTAATCAAAAACCTCTGGGGATCAGTTAAATTGGGGGATAGTCTGTGTTGGTACGTGTGAGAGAGATCCACCTTTCCAAGTTGTTGGGGTTCATCTCATACTTCTGAAGGTTTGAGGGTGCTGCCTGTTCCATACTCCCCCTACTCCTAGCCTTTTAGGGGTACAAACAATAGTAATTGGGGCCTAGTGTGGTTGTGTACGTGTGATATACATACACTTTTTTGGGATCATATTTTCTATTCCGCTATTTAATCAAAAACCTCTGGGGATCAGTTAAATTGGGGGATAGTCTGTGTTGGTACGTGTGAGAGAGATCCACCTTTCCAAGTTGTTGGGGTTCATCTCATACTTCTGAAGGTTTGAGGGTGCTGCCTGTTCCATACTCCCCCTACTCCTAGCCTTTTAGGGGTACAAACAATAGTAATTGGGGCCTAGTGTGGTTGTGTACGTGTGATATACATACACTTTTTTGGGATCATATTTTCTATTCCGCTATTTAATCAAAAACCTCTGGGGATCAGTTAAATTGGGGGATAGTCTGTGTTGGTACGTGTGAGAGAGATCCACCTTTCCAAGTTGTTGGGGTTCATCTCATACTTCTGAAGGTTTGAGGGTGCTGCCTGTTCCATACTCCCCCTACTCCTAGCCTTTTAGGGGTACAAACAATAGTAATTGGGGCCTAGTGTGGTTGTGTACGTGTGATATACATACACTTTTTTGGGATCATATTTTCTATTCCGCTATTTAATCAAAAACCTCTGGGGATCAGTTAAATTGGGGGATAGTCTGTGTTGGTACGTGTGAGAGAGATCCACCTTTCCAAGTTGTTGGGGTTCATCTCATACTTCTGAAGGTTTGAGGGTGCTGCCTGTTCCATACTCCCCCCTACTCCTAGCCTTTTAGGGGTACAAACAATAGTAATTGGGGCCTAGTGTGGTTGTGTACGTGTGATATACATACACTTTTTTGGGATCATATTTTCTATTCCGCTATTTAATCAAAAACCTCTGGGGATCAGTTAAATTGGGGGATAGTCTGTGTTGGTACGTGTGAGAGAGATCCACCTTTCCAAGTTGTTGGGGTTCATCTCATACTTCTGAAGGTTTGAGGGTGCTGCCTGTTCCATACTCCCCCCTACTCCTAGCCTTTTAGGGGTACAAACAATAGTAATTGGGGCCTAGTGTGGTTGTGTACGTGTGATATACATACACTTTTTTGGGATCATATTTTCTATTCCGCTATTTAATCAAAAACCTCTGGGGATCAGTTAAATTGGGGGATAGTCTGTGTTGGTACGTGTGAGAGAGATCCACCTTTCCAAGTTGTTGGGGTTCATCTCATACTTCTGAAGGTTTGAGGGTGCTGCCTGTTCCATACTCCCCCTACTCCTAGCCTTTTAGGGGTACAAACAATAGTAATTGGGGCCTAGTGTGGTTGTGTACGTGTGATATACATACACTTTTTTGGGATCATATTTTCTATTCCGCTATTTAATCAAAAACCTCTGGGGATCAGTTAAATTGGGGGATAGTCTGTGTTGGTACGTGTGAGAGAGATCCACCTTTCCAAGTTGTTGGGGTTCATCTCATACTTCTGAAGGTTTGAGGGTGCTGCCTGTTCCATACTCCCCCTACTCCTAGCCTTTTAGGGGTACAAACAATAGTAATTGGGGCCTAGTGTGGTTGTGTACGTGTGATATACATACACTTTTTTGGGATCATATTTTCTATTCCGCTATTTAATCAAAAACCTCTGGGGATCAGTTAAATTGGGGGATAGTCTGTGTTGGTACGTGTGAGAGAGATCCACCTTTCCAAGTTGTTGGGGTTCATCTCATACTTCTGAAGGTTTGAGGGTGCTGCCTGTTCCATACTCCCCCTACTCCTAGCCTTTTAGGGGTACAAACAATAGTAATTGGGGCCTAGTGTGGTTGTGTACGTGTGATATACATACACTTTTTTGGGATCATATTTTCTATTCCGCTATTTAATCAAAAACCTCTGGGGATCAGTTAAATTGGGGGATAGTCTGTGTTGGTACGTGTGAGAGAGATCCACCTTTCCAAGTTGTTGGGGTTCATCTCATACTTCTGAAGGTTTGAGGGTGCTGCCTGTTCCATACTCCCCCTACTCCTAGCCTTTTAGGGGTACAAACAATAGTAATTGGGGCCTAGTGTGGTTGTGTACGTGTGATATACATACACTTTTTTGGGATCATATTTTCTATTCCGCTATTTAATCAAAAACCTCTGGGGATCAGTTAAATTGGGGGATAGTCTGTGTTGGTACGTGTGAGAGAGATCCACCTTTCCAAGTTGTTGGGGTTCATCTCATACTTCTGAAGGTTTGAGGGTGCTGCCTGTTCCATACTCCCCCTACTCCTAGCCTTTTAGGGGTACAAACAATAGTAATTGGGGCCTAGTGTGGTTGTGTACGTGTGATATACATACACTTTTTTGGGATCATATTTTCTATTCCGCTATTTAATCAAAAACCTCTGGGGATCAGTTAAATTGGGGGATAGTCTGTGTTGGTACGTGTGAGAGAGATCCACCTTTCCAAGTTGTTGGGGTTCATCTCATACTTCTGAAGGTTTGAGGGTGCTGCCTGTTCCATACTCCCCCTACTCCTAGCCTTTTAGGGGTACAAACAATAGTAATTGGGGCCTAGTGTGGTTGTGTACGTGTGATATACATACACTTTTTTGGGATCATATTTTCTATTCCGCTATTTAATCAAAAACCTCTGGGGATCAGTTAAATTGGGGGATAGTCTGTGTTGGTACGTGTGAGAGAGATCCACCTTTCCAAGTTGTTGGGGTTCATCTCATACTTCTGAAGGTTTGAGGGTGCTGCCTGTTCCATACTCCCCCTACTCCTAGCCTTTTAGGGGTACAAACAATAGTAATTGGGGCCTAGTGTGGTTGTGTACGTGTGATATACATACACTTTTTTGGGATCATATTTTCTATTCCGCTATTTAATCAAAAACCTTTGGGGATCAGTTAAATTGGGGGATAGTCTGTGTTGGTACGTGTGAGAGAGATCCACCTTTCCAAGTTGTTGGGGTTCATCTCATACTTCTGAAGGTTTGAGGGTGCTGCCTGTTCCATACTCCCCCTACTCCTAGCCTTTTAGGGGTACAAACAATAGTAATTGGGGCCTAGTGTGGTTGTGTACGTGTGATATACATACACTTTTTTGGGATCATATTTTCTATTCCGCTATTTAATCAAAAACCTCTGGGGATCAGTTAAATTGGGGGATAGTCTGTGTTGGTACGTGTGAGAGAGATCCACCTTTCCAAGTTGTTGGGGTTCATCTCATACTTCTGAAGGTTTGAGGGTGCTGCCTGTTCCATACTCCCCCCTACTCCTAGCCTTTTAGGGGTACAAACAATAGTAATTGGGGCCTAGTGTGGTTGTGTACGTGTGATATACATACACTTTTTTGGGATCATATTTTCTATTCCGCTATTTAATCAAAAACCTCTGGGGATCAGTTAAATTGGGGGATAGTCTGTGTTGGTACGTGTGAGAGAGATCCACCTTTCCAAGTTGTTGGGGTTCATCTCATACTTCTGAAGGTTTGAGGGTGCTGCCTGTTCCATACTCCCCCTACTCCTAGCCTTTTAGGGGTACAAACAATAGTAATTGGGGCCTAGTGTGGTTGTGTACGTGTGATATACATACACTTTTTTGGGATCATATTTTCTATTCCGCTATTTAATCAAAAACCTTTGGGGATCAGTTAAATTGGGGGATAGTCTGTGTTGGTACGTGTGAGAGAGATCCACCTTTCCAAGTTGTTGGGGTTCATCTCATACTTCTGAAGGTTTGAGGGTGCTGCCTGTTCCATACTCCCCCTACTCCTAGCCTTTTAGGGGTACAAACAATAGTAATTGGGGCCTAGTGTGGTTGTGTACGTGTGATATACATACACTTTTTTGGGATCATATTTTCTATTCCGCTATTTAATCAAAAACCTCTGGGGATCAGTTAAATTGGGGGATAGTCTGTGTTGGTACGTGTGAGAGAGATCCACCTTTCCAAGTTGTTGGGGTTCATCTCATACTTCTGAAGGTTTGAGGGTGCTGCCTGTTCCATACCCCCCCTACTCCTCATCTAGCCTTTTAGGGGTACAAACAATAGTAATTGGGGCCTAGTGTGGTTGTGTACGTGCGAGATACATACACTTTTTTTGATCATATTTCCTATTCCGCTATTCAATAAAAACCTTTGGGGATCAATTAAATTGCGGGATAGTCTGTGTCGGTACGTGTGAGATCCACCTTTCCAAGTTTTTGGGGTTCATCTCATACTTCTGAAGCTTTGAGGGTGCTGCCTGTTCCATACTCCTCCTCCTCCTCATCCATCCTTTTAGGTGTACAAACAATAGTAATTGGGGCCTAGTGTGCTTCTGTACGTGTGAGATACATACACATTTTTTGATCATATTTCCTATTCCGCTATTCAATAAAAATCTTTGGGGATCAATTAAATTGCGGAATAGTCTGTGTCGGTACGTGTGAGATCCACCTTTCCAAGTTTTTGGGGTTCATCTCATACTTCTGAAGCTTTGAGGGTGCTGCCTGTTCCATACTCCTCCTCCTCCTCATCCATCCTTTTAGGTGTACAAACAATAGTAATTGGGGCCTAGTGTGTTTCTGTACGTGCGAGATACATACACTTTTTTTGATCATATTTCCTATTCCGCTATTCAATAAAAACCTTTGGGGATCAATTAAATTGCGGGATAGTCTGTGTCGGTACGTGTGAGATCCACCTTTCCAAGTTTTTGGGGTTCATCTCATACTTCTGAAGCTTTGAGGGTGCTGCCTGTTCCATACTCCTCCTCCTCCTCATCCATCCTTTTAGGTGTACAAACAATAGTAATTGGGGCCTAGTGTGCTTCTGTACGTGTGAGATACATACACATTTTTTGATCATATTTCCTATTCCGCTATTCAATAAAAACCTTTGGGGATCAATTAAATTGCGGGATAGTCTGTGTCGGTACGTGTGAGATCCACCTTTCCAAGTTTTTGGGGTTCATCTCATACTTCTGAAGCTTTGAGGGTGCTGCCTGTTCCATACTCCTCCTCCTCCTCATCCATCCTTTTAGGTGTACAAACAATAGTAATTGGGGCCTAGTGTGCTTCTGTACGTGTGAGATACATACACATTTTTTGATCATATTTCCTATTCCGCTATTCAATAAAAACCTTTGGGGATCAATTAAATTGCGGGATAGTCTGTGTCGGTACGTGTGAGATCCACCTTTCCAAGTTTTTGGGGTTCATCTCATACTTCTGAAGCTTTGAGGGTGCTGCCTGTTCCATACTCCTCCTCCTCCTCATCCATCCTTTTAGGTGTACAAACAATAGTAATTGGGGCCTAGTGTGCTTCTGTACGTGTGAGATACATACACATTTTTTGATCATATTTCCTATTCCGCTATTCAATAAAAACCTTTGGGGATCAATTAAATTGCGGGATAGTCTGTGTCGGTACGTGTGAGATCCACCTTTCCAAGTTTTTGGGGTTCATCTCATACTTCTGAAGCTTTGAGGGTGCTGCCTGTTCCATACTCCTCCTCCTCCTCATCCATCCTTTTAGGTGTACAAACAATAGTAATTGGGGCCTAGTGTGCTTCTGTACGTGTGAGATACATACACATTTTTTGATCATATTTCCTATTCCGCTATTCAATAAAAACCTTTGGGGATCAATTAAATTGCGGAATAGTCTGTGTCGGTACGTGTGAGATCCACCTTTCCAAGTTTTTGGGGTTCATCTCATACTTCTGAAGCTTTGAGGGTGCTGCCTGTTCCATACTCCTCCTCCTCCTCATCCATCCTTTTAGGTGTACAAACAATAGTAATTGGGGCCTAGTGTGTTTCTGTACGTGTGAGATACATACACTTTTTTTGATCATATTTCCTATTCCGCTATTCAATAAAAACCTTTGGGGATCAATTGAATTGCGGGATAGTCTGTGTCGGTACGTGTGAGAGAGATCCACCTTTCCAAGTTGTTGGGGTTCATCTCATACTTCTGAAGGTTTGAGGGTGCTGCCTGTTCCATACCCCCCCTACTCCTCATCTAGCCTTTTAGGGGTACAAACAATAGTAATTGGGGCCTAGTGTGGTTGTGTACGTGCGAGATACATACACTTTTTTTGATCATATTTCCTATTCCGCTATTCAATAAAAACCTTTGAGGGGGGGCGTGGCTTGGACATGGCGGTGTGAGGTCGCTTTTGCATGGTGCTCCCGCTCCTTGTCCTCCCTTCTCGGCACCTACATCTCTCTCCTAGCTACTATGAGCGTCCACAGAAAGAAAAAGACCAAGTCTTCATCCGCATCGTGCTCCAGGAAGGCTACAACTACCCCCATCCGCTCCTTTTTCTCGGACTCGGCGAGCCCGTCATCCGCGGCCTTGTCCCTAACTCCGGGGGGCGGCCTGGGACCCGCGGCTCCTTCTCTGCCGGGAATGAGCTCCTCACCTCTGCATCCCGCCTGCACTATGGCCACCGCCGGATCGTTGCCTGCTTCTCAACCCTCTCCCGCAGTCCAGATAGGAGACAACTCCGAGCTGTGGGCTCTCCTGCGGGCTCTACCCACTAGAGCGGACATGGAAGCCATTGTGGCGCAAGTAGCAGAGCAGCATAGGAAGGACTTTCAACACCTGAGTGGAGAGGTGGCTCAGCTGGACGGGCGCATTTCGGCCGGGGAAGCGGCGATGGGTGACCTTCAGACCAGGGTACTTGCCCTGGAGCAAGCCCGTGCCTCGCATGACGAGACCCTCGCCGCCCACCAGCTCAGGATGGAGGACTTCGAAAACCGGAGCCGCCGTAATAACCTGCGGCTCCGGGGCATCCCGGAGGCTACTGGCTATGAGGATCTCGTGGAGACAGTGCGAGCCATTCTCTCCCTGGTGTGCACCCCGGACCCTCAGGCCCCCTTCGAATTTGACAGGGTCCATCGAGCCCTGGGAGCCCGACCATCTGACCCCTCCAGACCGCGGGACGTGATCTGTCGTCTCCACCGGTACACGGTGAAGGAGAGGGTCCTTCGAGAGGCATGGGCAAAAGGTCCGGTGGACTTTGATGGGGCGACGGTACAGATCTTCCCTAACGTTGCCCGCGGCACTTTACAGCGTCGATCGATGTTGAAGCCCTTGCTGGAACAGCTCAGGAGCCCGGAGATCACATACCGCTGGGGATTCCCCCTGCAGCTCACAATAAGGAAGAATGGATCCTCATTTACTCTCCGCAAGCACGCTGATCTGCCGGCTCTGTTTGCTTTCCTGGGTACATCCCCTGTGGACCTCCCGGACTGGATGGCGCTGCTCCCGGACCGTGACCCTGGCCGGGGAGCCGGAAGATTCAGCCGCCCCTTGCCTAGAAGACAGCGTCGTTGGAATCAGCGCTCGGGGGAGGGCTCCCGTGGGCCGGAGGTCGCGGCCCCTGAGACCTAATTCACTACCGGCATCGATCTGTGAGTATGGCCCCGCTCTCCTATCTCCCCTCCATTCCGACCCCGGTGCTGTCTAGTGACTGTCGCAGCGGAACTGCCCATGGACTCCCTGCACTATCCCCCCTGTAACTTTTTGTCAGACTGCTGTGACCTGCTCCGTGCTACCCCCCCCCCCTCCCTCCTGTGTGGCTCCCTGATGACCCAGGTACTGTGCAATGCGGCCTGATCCCTCGTAAGTCTTCCTGCGGTCCCTTGATGCCCCTTGCTGAACCTTACAGGCCCCTGCTTCATTGGCCCCCTCCCTTCTGGAATACGGTCCGACATTGCTTTGCTCCCCGGTGACGATTTTGGCTCCCCTTTCCTTGGATGCTTTTGCCCCCCCCCCCCCCCGGCCGCTGTGTCCCTTCCCCTCCGTTGTTCCGGGGACAGGGATGTGTATGCTCCAGATCGGACGTAAGCTCGAATCTGCCTTGTTCCGGACTCTGGTTCTGGGGGGGAGGGGTGGGGGGACGTTGGGGACTGCTGTCACTGTAGTTTTAAGGTGCAATGCTGTTGATATGTGTGGGGGGAGGGGGCTGCCGGGACCCGGGCTTCCGTGGCACGGAGCCCCGGGCTCCGCCTCGTGGGGGGCCGTGGGGTGCCCACTCTGTGATGCCGGCTTGGATGCGGGTGGGGGAGCCCGGCCCGACTGCGCTCACACTAGCGATGTTTCCGTGGCGCCTATTGCCCTGCTCTTTGGGTGGATGGGGCTGGGTCCTCCCGCTCGCTGCCCAGTGATTGGCCTCTGAGCTCTTGGGCTACATGGTTACTATTTGGGATTGGTGCTTAGTTGTTTGTAAAAGGCTGTTCTGGGGTATGTTCTGCTCCTTCTCCCTCTCCTCCTTCCTACCTCCCCCCTCCTTCCCCTCCCTTCCCCCCCTCCTCCCCCTCCTCCCCCTCCCCCTTCCATGTCCCCCATCCTCCCCTCCCTTCTTCTACATTACCCCCTCTTCCCCCCCCCCCCTCCTTTTTTTTTTTTTTTTGCCCCCTTCCCCCTCTTCCCTCTCTCCTTCCCCCTCCTCCTCTTCCTTTCCTTCCTCTCCCCCTACTCCCCTCCCTTCCTCTACCCTTCTCCCACACTCCTTCCTCCCCCCCTCCCGCCTTCCCTTCTCTCTTTCTCCCCCCTTCCTACTCCTCAGTCCCTCCCCTCGGGGCCATCCATCCTGCTCGGACCGGCCTTATGCTGCTGGTGGGGACCCCCCTCGGGGCCTCGCGGGGCCGCGGGCCGGTGGGGTCTTGATGAGGTGGGGTCTGGATGCACATGGGGTGTCGGGGGTCGGGATGGGCCCTTCGGGGAGATGTGGGTATGCATCCCCTGGGGGTCTTCCTCCTTCCGACTCTCCCTAAGTTATGCTCATGTTGGACGCTCTTGTTTCTATGTGTTGTTGCATTCTTATTTCACGTTTTTTTTTTCTCTTTTTTTTTCTTACATGTCTGTGGTTTATATCGCGTGTTTTGCCGAGAGGGGGACGGATGGGAGCGGTCACCACTTTCCTCCTTTGTTGGTGTCCTTCCCCGTTCCCCCCATAGGATCTCCTTGGCCGAGGTTCCCCACACTCCACCCAGGTTAGGGGTGGTGGGTCTGGCACCTCAGGAGACCTGAGACTAGTTCTCATAGTGCCCATTGGCACAGTAGTTTCTTCCCTTCTTCCCCCCCCCCCCCTTATTATTGCCTCCTTGCTACCTCTTCTCCTCCGCTTCCTAACCTTTATTTCTTGATTTGCTCTGCTCTTCCTGCTCCCTCCTTCCCCACCCCCCTTTTTTTTTTTTTTTTTTTTTTTTTTTTTTTTGAGATGGCCACCTCCCGGGTTGACCCCGTCCGGTTGGTATCCCTCAACGTCAAGGGACTTAACACCCCGGAGAAACGTTCCATCATTTTGAATGACCTTCACCGTCTTCGGGCCCACGTTGGCTTCTTGCAGGAGACCCATTTTAGAGCCGCCAAACTTCCGAAGTTGGGCGACAGACGGTTCCCCACTGTCTACCACAGCTGCTCACCTGATTCCAGATCGAGAGGGGTCAGCATTTTGATTAGCGCACGAGCTCCGTGGACGTTTCTGGATTCGTGGAGTGACGGACTGGGCCGGGCTCTTTTTGTTAAGGGCCGTCTGGGCTCTGTCCCGGTCACCCTCGCCAATTTTTACCTTCCGAACACTGGACAGATATCCTGTCTCGAACCACTGTTGTCGCAACTCCACGACTTCATGGAGGGTCAGGTCCTTCTGGGGGGGGATCTCAACTTCGTCATGGATCCGGTCCAGGATGCGTCTAGAGGCGCCTCCCACATCTCCTATGCTGCTCTCAAGCGCCTCAAAAAGGGGTTTCATGCCTTTCACCTTGTGGATGTGTGGCGGATCCTTCACCCGTCATCCCGGGATTATACCTTCTACTCCTCCCCCCACGCCTCCTACACGCGTATCGATTACTTCCTGATCCCGCAGGCCTTGCTGGGTAGGGTCGTCTCGTCTTCCATCGGCCCTGTTACTGTGTCCGATCATGCACCGGTGATCCTTGAGCTGGATTTGCGGTCCCCAGAGCCTCGGCAGTGGCAGTGGCGGCTGAACGACAGTCTCCTCCAGGACCCCAAAGTCCTGGAGGAGTTGCAAGTCGAGCTTGGGCGTTTCTTTTCCTCCAATGCCCTCCCGGAGAGTTCTCCACTGATGGTCTGGGAAGCTCATAAGAGCTATATGCGGGGGGTCCTAATAAAGATCGGTTCACAGCGTAAACGGGAGCGTACCCGTCAGATGCACGATCTTCTTACGCGATTGGAGTCGCTGGAGGCTGCTCATAAGAGGTCCTTGGCCCAGTCTGTCCTTCAGGAACTAACTGTTCTACGTGAGCAGTTGCGCTCCCTGACCCTTTTTAGGGTTAAGGCATCGCTAGCTAAGTGTCGAAGGGTCTTCTATGAACATGGGGACAAATGTGGGAAAATCTTGGCGCGCGCACTGCGACAGCGGAAGGCGCAGACATTCATCCAGGAAATCCTCGCCTCCCCGAACCAGAAGGTACACGCAACGGACCGCATAGCGGAAGCCTTTCGCCGCTACTACTCCTCTCTATACAACCTGACCCCTGACACGTCTGCGTCCGCGCGGGGCGACTTCCGCTCTCGGATTCAGGAATATATTAGTGCCTCTGGTCTTCCTGCCCTCCCGCTGGATGCCGTGGAGCGCCTGGAGGAACCTCTTCACCCCGATGAACTGTTGAGTGCCTTGGCGAACTCTCAGAAAGGCAAGGCTCCGGGTCCAGATGGATATTCTTTGACCTATTATAAATGTTTTGCACACATTCTCTCCCCGCACTTTCTGGCTGCGTATAATGCGGCGGGCTTGGGTGCTGAGTTTCCGGTAGACTCGCTTCGCGCACATATCACTGTGATCGCGAAGGAGGGCAAGGATCCCCTCCTCTGCCAGAGCTATAGGCCTATCTCGCTCCTAAATGTGGATCTGAAACTGTTTACCAAGATCCTATCATCTCGCTTGGCCCCTCTGCTCCCACAGTTGATCCACGACGACCAGGTGGGCTTTGTGCCTTCCAGAGAGGCCAGGGATAATACAACGAAAGCCCTGGATTTGTTGCATTTGGCCTGTGCGCGGAAGACCCCTCTGCTGCTTCTCTCGACGGATGCCGAAAAGGCATTCGATCGGGTAAACTGGGATTTTCTAATGGGGACGATGGAGCATGTCGGCCTCGGGCAACGTATGTTGTCTTGGATCCGTGCGATTTACTCCAACCCGTCGGCCTGTGTTAAGATAAATGGTCTGCTCTCCAACCCGTTAGAGATCTCTAATGGGACGCGGCAGGGTTGCCCCCTGTCGCCCCTGATCTTTGTCCTGACGCTGGAGCCTTTTTTGCGCTCCGTCAGAGCCAACGTGGACATAGCCGGGTTGACCATCTCCTCATCGCTGGCCCCGAAGGTTGCAGCTTACGCCGATGACCTCCTGTTTTTCCTCACGAAACCTCTTATATCCTTGCCTAATCTTATGGAGGAGTTCCGTGTTTACGAAGCTCTTTCGTCTTACAAGATTAACCATCAGAAGTCGGAGGCCTTGCCTGTGGCGATGCCTCCGGCTTTGCTGGCCCTCCTCCGGCAAGACTTCCCATTTAAGTGGAGCTCTTCCCATATCAAATACTTGGGTATCTCCCTCCCCAACTGCCCCGGCCGCGTATTCGAACTTAACTTCCCTCCTCTCCTCTCTCGTATTCGGAAGGATCTGGAGGAGTGGCAGAAGGGATTGTTCTCTTGGTTTGGGCGTTGCAATATTATCAAAATGAATGTCATGCCTCGTTTGCTATATGTATTGCAAGCCCTTCCAATCGCGGTCCCTTCAGCCTTCCTGCGCAAAATCAATGAAACCTTCCGTAAATTTCTGTGGGTGAGGGGCCCCCCCCGCCTTGCCCTCAAGGTTCTCCGAATGCCCAAGCTCTGTGGAGGCATGGCCTTCCCAGACGCGACGATGTACTACGAAGCATGTCACCTTACCAGGATTGTGGACTGGCAGGTTCATAGTCACCTCAAACAGTGGATTAGGATTGAGCGAAGTCCGGGGGATCCCCCTCCGGACTCCCTCCTGTGGGGTGCTTCTGACTTGCCTAAGCATGTGATGGAGCATCCGACTGTGGGAGCTACCCTTAGGCTGGGGCGTAGGATATGCGAGGCCGGCCGGATTGCCTCTCTTCCTTCGCCTCTGTTCCCGGTGCTCGAAAATCAGCACTTCTCCCCAGGTAGGACGGATAAAGGCTTCCACGTCTTGAGGTCCGACGGCTTCCACCAGGCTAGGCACTTCATTGCTCAAGGGAAATGGGTCTCGCGTCAGGCTCTCTTTTCCAGTAACTCCTTTGCTGCGCTGTCCTTCTGGCAGAAGGTGCAGCTAGCACATTTTCTACAGTCCCTTCCACCTGCAACCTCATTTAATAGACGCCTAAAGCCCTTTGAAGAACTGTGTGCGTCGACCTCTCCATTACGACATACCATTTCTTTGATATACCGCCTGTTAACGGGGCCGTCGGATGACCCTTCCTCTCGCCCCCTGTATCTTGACAGGTGGGAACGCGACCTAGGCCTCTCTTTCACGGATCACCAGATTGATCGCATTATGTTTTTCACGTACAAAACTTCCACTTGTACCAAATATCAGGAAATGGGATACAAGCTGCTCACCAGGTGGTACTACACTCCGGTCAGATTACGCAGAATGTTCCCTTCTTGTTCGGACCTTTGCTGGAGATGTGGGGAGGAGGTGGGGTCCCTTCTCCACATTTTCTGGTCCTGTAGCCGCCTGCAACCCTTTTGGGCTGAGGTTTTACGCATCGCACAAAAATTCACAGACCATGCCCTCACTTTGGATCCTGCTCTCTTTCTCCTTCACCACAACAGTTTCCCGCGAGCATCCTACAAAAAATCCATTCTGCCGCTGCTCTTCACGGCTGCCAAGAGCTGTATCCCTCTTCTCTGGAAGCAGACCCAGCCACCTACAGTAGCTATGTGGTTGCGGAAAGTAGCTAGCATTAATGAAATGGAGGACCTTGTGGCTGCTGAACGGGGCACGAGGGAGAAGTTCCTCAAAAGATGGTACTACTGGCATGAGTTCAGTTTCTCTGCGGAATACAAAGACCTGGTGATCTAGCTCGTTTTTGGCGGGCCGGGTGGCCATCTCCCTCCCCCCCCCTTTTTTCTATCCCCTGTCTCCTCCTTCATCTCCCCCCCTCTCCCCCCTACTGTTTTCACCCTCCTGTCTTTCTCTCTCGTTGGGTGGGATCTCCCCACCCTCTTTGGGATAATATTAAAATATGAAAAGGAGAGGAAGGGAAATGTTAATCACCCTGCTTTCTTTTTTTTTTTTTTTGTTCCTCGATCCTTCCCTCACGGGCATACATGCAGGGGTTTCGCATAGCTGGCTGTGGGGAGATGGGCAACCGGGGTTGTTTTTTCTCCGCCTCCGTAGTCCGGCCATGTGACAGATGCCGGTGGAGGGGGAGGCCTCTCCGGGGACCTATTCCCCTGTGGCGGTCAGATACGACGTCTGATACCACTGCCCTCTGGTTTAGGGGCGGCTTTTGCTGTCAGTTTATGCTTGAGACTCTGAGCTGTTTGTCGCTATATTTGATGTATATGGACTTGTACTGCTGATCCTGCCTGTACTGTGTGCCTTTTCCTCTTCTAATAAACTTTGAATTTATAAAAAAAAAAAACCTTTGAGGATCAATTGAATTGCGGGATAGTCTGTGTCGGTACGTGTGAGAGAGATCCACCTTTCCAAGTTGTTGGGGTTCATCTCATACTTCTGAAGGTTTGAGGGTGCTGCCTGTTCCATACTCCCCCTACTCCTAGCCTTTTAGGGGTACAAACAATAGTAATTGGGGCCTAGTGTGGTTGTGTACGTGTGATATACATACACTTTTTTTGGATCATATTTTCTATTCCGCTATTCAATAAAAACCTTTCTAGGGCAAGATCTTAAATTACAGAAATATGAGGAGACCGTCAAATAAGGGCCGTGGCCTGGGTCGTGGTGCTGCTGGTAGAGCTCCTGTTGCAAGGAGAGGACATGGTCGATCTGTGCCAGCTACACGCACAAGTGAAACACCTTCCTCAAGTGTGAGTAGGCGACAGAACCTGCATCAGTATTTGGTAGGGCATCAAACGCCCCTAGAAGTGATGAGGCCAGAACAAGTTGAGGCGATAGTAGATTGGTTTGCTGCTGACAGTGCCTCCAGTTCCTTCACATTGTCTCCCACCCAGTCTACTGCAGAAAGGTCAGAGTTGGCACCTGCAGCCAATGTCCAACCGTCTTTCACCTCACCCCCTTGCAAATCAGGCCAGCAGTCTGAGCCCCAAGCCATACAGCAGTCTCTTATTCTTTTTGAGGACTCTGTCAGCAGGGTTTCCCAGGGCCATCCACCTAGCCCTGCCCCAGAAGTGGAAGAGATTGAGTGCAGCGATGCCCAACCACTTATTCCTCAAGATGAGTACATGCAAGGATCATCGCAGCACGTCTCCGATGATGACGAAACGCAGGTGCCAACTGCTGCGGCGTTCAGCATTGTGGAGACCGACAAGGAGGGCAGGGGTGAAGACTGGGTGGAAGATGATGTGGAGGACGATGAGGTCCTCGACCCCACATGGAATGAACGTCATGCAGGTGAACTGAGTAGTTTGGAGGAAGAGGCGGTGGTCGCACAGAGCCACCAGCACAGCAGAAGAGGGAGCAGGGTGCAGAAGCGGAGCGGCCGTGCCCTAGACACTACGCCCGCTACTGCCCAACGCAGCAAGGGAACGAGCGCACCAAAGTCAGCTCAAAGGAGTTCTCTAGCGTGGAAGTTCTTTAGAAAATGTGCTGATGACAGGACACGAGTGGTTTGCACCCTGTGCAATCAGAGCTTGAAGCGAGGCATGAACCTTCTCAACCTGAGCACAACCTGCATGATCAGGCATCTAAGTGCAAAGCACGAGCTGCAGTGGAGTACACACCTTCAAAACCAAGAAACGTCTCTGGCTCATCCTGCTTCCTCTTCTGCTGCAGTCTCGGCCGCTCCAGCCACATCTGTAGTGATACCGGCACCTGCCACCCCGCAAACAGACGATCTGTCAGCAACACCACCACCTGGGTCACCAACAACCATCTCCACAATGTCCCGTGGAAGCGTTCAGCTTTCCATCTCCCAAACACTTGAGAGGAAGAGGAAGTACCCCCCTACCCACCCGCGATCCCTGGCCCTGAATGCCAGCATTTCAAAATTATTGGCCTTTGAAATGCTGTCATTCCGTCTGGTGGAGACGCACAGTTTTAAAAACCTTATGTCGGTGGCTGTCCCACAGTACGTCGTGCCCAGCCGCCACTACTTTTCCAGGCAAGCCATCCCTTCCCTGCACAACCAAGTGGGGGAAAAAATCAGGTGTGCACTGCGCAACGCCATCTGTGCCAAGGTCCACCTAACTACGGATACGTGGACCAGTAAGCACGGTCAGGGGCGTTATATCTCCCTAACGGCACACTGGGTAAATGCAGTGGCGGATGGGCCTGAGGCGGATAGCAATTTGGCGCATGTCCTTCCACCACCGAGGATTGCAGGGCGCTTCAGTTTGCCTCCTGTTCCTAACTCCTCCTACTCCGCTTCCTCATCCTCTACCGCCTCCTCATCCGGACAGCGTAACACCTTCACCACCAACTTCAGCACGGCCAGGGGTAAACGACAGCAGGCAGTTTTACAACTTGCCTGTTTGGGGGACAAACCACACACCGCGCAGGAGTTGTGGAGGAGCATGGAACAGCAGACAAATGAGTGGTTGCTGCCAGCGAGCCTCAAGCCC
The DNA here is from genome assembly GCF_965119305.1 of Pelophylax lessonae. Taxonomy (NCBI): domain Eukaryota; kingdom Metazoa; phylum Chordata; class Amphibia; order Anura; family Ranidae; genus Pelophylax; species Pelophylax lessonae. The sequence goes on along the minus strand of NC_138771.1, from coordinate 244,374,866 downwards.
GGCCTGGTGGTGTGCGATAACGGGCGAAATCTCATAGCAGCTCTGGGCCTAGCCGGTTTGACGCACATCCCTTGCCTGGCGCATGTGCTGAATTTGGTGGTGCAGAGGTTCCTTAAAAACTACCCCGATATGTCAGAGCTGCTGCAGAAAGTGCGGGCCGTTTGTGCGCACTTTCGGCGTTCTCACCCTGCTGCTGCTCGCCTGGCAGCGCTGCAGCGTAACTTCGGCCTTCCCGCTCACCGCCTCATATGTGACGTGCCCACAAGGTGGAACTCCACCTTGCACATGCTGGAAAGACTGTGCGAGCAGCAGCAGGCCATAGTGGAGTTTCAGCTGCAGCACGCACGCGTGAGTCGCTCTGCGGAACAGCACCACTTCACCACCAATAACTGGGCCTCCATGCGAGACCTGTGTGCCTTGTTGCGCTGTTTTGAGTACTCCACCAACATGGCCAGTGGCAATGACGCCGTTCTCAGCTTAACTATCCCACTTCTATGCCTCCTTGAAAAAACAATTCGGGCGATGATGGAAGAGGATGTGGCACAGGATGAGGAGGAGGAGGAGGATGAAGAGGTAACATTTCCAAGGCTTTCAGGGCAGTCATTCGCAAGGGGCTCCGAGGGTGGGTTCCTGCACACGCAAACGCCAGGGACGCAATTGTCCAGCAGGGGCACAGTTCTGGAGGATGAGGAGGATGAGGAGGAGGAGGAGCTGGAGGAGGAGATGGAACCATGTTCACAGCAGGGTGGCACCCAGGCCAGCTCATGGCCATCACTGGTGCGTGGCTGGGGGGATACAGAGGACACGGACCATACACCTCCCACAGAGGACAGCCTTTCGTTGCCTCTGGGCAGCCTGGCACACATGAGCGATTACATGCTGCAGTGTCTCCACAACGACCGCCGAGTTGCCCACATTCTAACTTGTGCTGATTACTGGGTGGCCACGCTGCTGGATCCCCGTTACAAGGACAACGTACCGTCCTTAATTCACTCACTGGAGCGCGATCGCAAGATGCGCGAGTACAAGCGCACGCTGGTAGACGCCATGCTGCTGGCATTCCCATCTGACAGCGGGGCCACAGTGGAAGCACAAGGCAGAGGAGGAGGAGGAGGAGGTCGCCAACGCAACCAGGGCACCGCCAGCACCTCAGAAGGCAGGGTTAGCATGGCCGAAATGTGGAAAAGCTTTGTCAGCACGCCACAACAAACAGCAGCACCAGCAGCTCAGATGGAACGTCTTAGCAGGAGGCAGCATTTTACCAACATGGTGGAGCAGTATGTGTGCACACGCCTACATGTAGTGAATGACGGGTCTGCCCCCTTCAACTTCTGGGTCTCCAAATTGGGCACATGGCCTGAGCTTGCCCTTTACGCCTTGGAGGTGCTGGCGTGCCCTGCAGCCAGTGTATTATCTGAACGGGTATTTAGCACGGCTGGGGGCGTTATAACAGACAAGCGCAGCCGCCTGTCCAGAGACAATGTGGACAAGCTCACGTTCATTAAAATGAACCAGGCATGGATCCCACGGGACTTTTCCGTACCTTATGCAGAATAGCAATGGATACCGACCTTACCCACCCATTGTTCCATTTTTGCTCTTTCTCACTCTTTTGGGGTGTACCCTCATTTAAAATTTGTGAAAAGAAGCAGTGTTGGCTACCTCGTCCTCCTCCTCAGGGCCAGATTAATGTAGGGTCTATTGGAGCTGCAGCTCCAGGCCCCTACCTTTTATATAGGCCCCGGGTTGGCCATATTCACTGTTACCGCTCTTCTGTCACTTGTAAACACAGAAGTCTGGCTTCTATGCTCGCTTCCCCAGGCAGCACCCTCAGAACCTCCCCACACAGCGTGAAGGCCGGACAAGGAGGGACAGTTGGCGATGCATGGATGTGTTTATGGGCTTCAGAGACAGCATCCCATGTTGAATTAGGCATGCATGGCTGCACCCTTCCTCCTCTGGGTGCATGGCAAGGCACGGCCCTAAGGCCCTTCAAAATCCTCAGCACCAAGCCCATGATGCTGTTAATCCGGCCCTGGTCCTCCTCCACCGCCGCTTCCACCTACACCGCCCATAGGTGTGCGCAGCCTATTGCATTAAGGTGTGCACCCCAAAGTTGAAATACACATGCATGTGTTTGCCAGCAGGGAGAGTAATGTATCGGGGCCATGTACCTGTAGGCAAGGAGAAATAGAGCAGAGCAGGTCCCAGGGAGATCTTTCCCATCTCCTCACTGGCAATGCTATGTGCCCTAGGTGATTAGGGTGTGCCCAGGCACACCCAGCACACCCTGTGCGCACGCCTATGTCACCGCCACATCCACCACCACCTCAACCTCCCTCCTACTCCATATGGGCCTCGTCCTTCAGAGATGAAGAAGAACATTGTTTTATTTTTCTGTTTTTTTTTGTTGTTTTAAGTTATTTCCCTATCCACATTTGTTTGCAGAGCACTTGCCATGCTCTTAATTACGTTTTGCTGCCATTTGCAGCACTCTAGCCCTTTCCTTTGGTGTTTTAGAGCCATTTTAGTGCCTTAAAGTTCGGGTCCCCATTGACTTCAATGGGGTTCGGTGTCCGGGAAAAGTTCGGTAAAAGTCCGGGACACGGACCCGGACTTTTTTTTAAAGTTCGGCCGAACCCGTCGAACACGGACATCTAGGTGTCCGCTCAACCCTAGTAAAAAACAAAACAAAAAAAAAAACCCATAAACATGAGCAGGTGGAGGACAAGTGCAAGCAAGTTGCAATGACATTCAAACTGGATGTACTTCTACTAACGTGAAGAAAGATCAGAGTCCACATCAGCCAAAATAATATAAAGGAAAAGGTGGCATCAGAGCAGGATGCAGGACTCACACACACAACCTGTACTGAATAATAACAAACACATTTTGTTTAATAACAGTTATCAGCCTCAAGATCAAACCAGGATGATGCATTGGAACATATAAAACAACAATGCAGAGGGGGCTGTCATCACACAGGGTAAAACTCATCCGTGACTAATATGAGGTTATAGGATGGTTGGGGATCCTAAACAAGTTAGAACAAAAGGTAGATGGTTACAGGTACTCCCAACAGTTTATGTCAGGGTGGCCTTGGCTGGTGTCTTGAGCAACTTCTGATAATGCGCCATAAAGGAGAGAGAGGAGCAGCTGTATCTGAACAATCCTTATTGGAAGGACAGATTTGGGATGCGGTGGCATAGAGGGAGTAGTCAAAATCAATCCTAGTTGTTGTAGTTAGGATTTTCCTTCCAAAAGTTAGAAAAGGTGTGTCTTTCCATGGTAATTGAATAAGAGGCAGAATGGAAACAGGCAACGATATTTAATCTCCTTTTCTTGCAAAGATTGTAATTAGGATTTGAATGCCCTTTTCTGGATGGTAGCTGGCGATATATCCCTAAATATTTGGATATTAGGACCTCCTATCTGGATGTTGGGATCTTATTGAGCTCTTTGCATGATCTGTATGGGGTTTGACGATGATGTTACTAGGAGGCCCAAAGGGACGAGGACCCATCAGTGCCCTGCCTGCCCTGTCAAGCTCTAACATATGGTTAGGCACTTTTGGTAACAAAGAGAAAATTAGTTCCATTACAGCAACCTGCATGTCAGTATAGTCTCAGGGTCATTACTTTTTGCCATTGCTTCCTTCAGCTGAACATAAAGTTGACTAATTTGGTCTGTGTTCTGGTTGTTTCTGGTGTCTATAGCATCCAGTTTGGTTTCTACAGCATTTAAACAGTTGCTTAGCTCTTTAAATTCTTGCTTAAATCCAGGAGTCAATTATCTGCTTATCCGCTGTCTTTCTTCAGGCACTGTTCCAGTAATGCAGAGAATCTTCCTAGTATGAGAGGGACACCATTTATTCCATTGCCCATGAATTGAGGAGAGTCTTGGCCTGGGGAGTCACCTCCAAAATGTGGTGTATGTAGCTCGTGTGAGATGGGAGGTGGGTTTAAGAATATGGCCGCATATATTGGGGAACTGGAGAAAGTGCAGAGAAGAGCAACCAAACTGATAAGAGGCATGGAGGAGCTCAGCTATGAGGAAGGAATAGAGGAACTGAATTTTTTCTCTCTTGAGAAGAGGAAATTAAGGGTGGATATGATCAACATGTACAAATATAAAAGGGGTTCATATAGTGAACTTAGTGTTAAGTTATTCACTTTAAGGTTATCACAGAGGACAAGGGGGCACTCTTTATGTCCAGAGGAAAAGAGATTTCATCTCCAAATACGCAAATGTTTCTTCACAGTAAGAGCTGGCAAAATGTGGAACAGACTCCCTCAAGAGGTGGCTCTGACCAGCTCAGTAGATTGCTTTTAAAAAGGCCTGGGTTCTTTTCTGAATAAAAATAATATAACTGGGTACTAACATTTATAGGTAAAGTTGATCCAGGGAATATCTGATTGCCTCTCGGGGGATCAGGAAATATTTTTTTCCCCTGCTGTAGCAAATTGGATGATGCTTTGCTGGGGTTTTTCACCTTCCTCTGGATCAACTGTGGGTATAGGAGTATGTATATGGGATTGTATTTAATTTTTTTAATTTTTATTGGTTAAAGTAGGTGGACTTGTGTCTTTTTTCAACCTAACTATGTAACTATGTATGATCTTCCTTATGAAGCAGAGTGGAAGTGTTGGGTGAAGCTGCAGCTGCTATATTGTCTTCCAGTCTTGGAGCGGGGAAATCAAGCATCCTCCATGTCCTCCAACCAGCGCATGTACCCAATATAGATACTTTTTTAATTACATAAGAAAGAAAAAAAATAAAAAGATGTTCCAATCTACTTGATCCCCCTTCCTTCCCTTTCCCAGTATTCAATATTAGAAAGCCCGGATTAGATAAAACAATGTCATGATGTATGATGTCAAATACTGTATACCTGGTTTAGGAGTTTAAATTACAGTAGTTCCAAAGGCACAATAATTTTATACCTTATTGCATTCTCTCTCTCTCCTCACAGGTAGCAGCAGTGGGAGCAGTTGTCTCCTGCTGCTGTCAATCAAATTCTTTAAGGAAGGAGTGGACAGGGCCAAGCCATGGTGTGTGTGTATATGGACGCACACATCCCAGCTCAGGAGCAAGTCTGCGCCCATAGCAAGTGGATTGCTTTGGTGGTGCATGTAGAAGAGTGAGAGTGCCGGCAGGGGACCCGAGAAAAGGAGATTCATGGGCACTGTGCAATAGCATTGCACAGAGCAGATAAGTATAACATGTTTCAATCAATAATTTACAACCACGGCAAATTAAGCATTCATTCCGACATTTAGAATTTTTTAAATGCCCATACCCACCTCTTAAATAGGCAGGTAAAAGTATGAAAAGTGGGAAATGTTAAAGTTTATGGTTTAAATAAATTAATTGTGCATAACAAGAAAATATTATTGTTTTTTAACCTGTAATGTCATTTCATTTATTAAAAGCAACCTTTACAATATTTGAGCAGTAGGCCCTAAATAAAATACATTGGGGGTTGTACATATTTAGACACTTTCAGCTCTGATATCCCCATTTATTAAAGTCTAATGATAAGATATATTGAATGTTTTGAGGTGGATTAGGACAGTGTCAGTGTCCTGAATAGCAATAGTAACTCACTGATTTGTTGCACTTGTTTTCTGAAGTTATCTATATCTATGGTCAAAATGTAAAATCATATATTAAATTCCACATTGCATTTTAATTATTTATAGCCTATTCCTAATAATTCCCATCCCGTGATTTACATACCAATGCCGCCTGCCGCCTGCAATTTACATATCAATACAGCCTATAATTTACATATCAATCATGTGTATACACACAGAGCAGGGCTGGGCAGCATTTGTGACTCACTGGGCTGGGCCTATCTCAAGATAGGGGCCTGGAGCTACAGCTCCAATAGCCCCTCTGTTAATCCCTGTACGTATTGACTATGCCCTGTGAGTAGGAACTGCTGTGTTACAGAATTCACAGAGCCTGCCTTCTGAACTACAGAGGTACTGATAGAAGAAGCTTTAGGAGGCAGGGTCAGTACTGAAATTACTGCTTGCAGGCAGATGATTGGATGCCATGGGGAATACATTGACGGTCCTTTTAGTTGCAATGGTGACATCACAAAGTACTTGAAAGTTAGAGCTGCTAATCACTAACCAGTTAGTAGCCTGTGACAGAAGACAATTCCCTGCACTGTTTATCATGGAGGCATGGTAAAGTATTTATTATTCCATGGTACTCCATAACGGTGTAAAGGGACCTAAAGGCATTGTACACATTGAAATGTTTTTGTTGATTCAAATAGGTATCTACTAACTATGGGCTCACATTTGTGGCTGCAGTTTGTAGTACCATGGCTTATGGATTCCCCTATGTCCAAGTACTTATTCACCTAGCCTGTCACTATTTGTTAAAGAGACATGCAACTCTTTATTCTGGGTCTCAATCCATGTCTCACAATTTCCACTGTGGGAGTGCTAATGTGATGAAAACACATGTCTTCCAGCATGTTGATCTCTCTCTGGCATGACCTGCCGTCTTGTGACTGTGTCAGGTCTAATTACTGGCCTATAGACTCAAGGAGGAAATTGACGATAAGATTCAGGGAGCATTCTCACGTGAGCCCCAAGAAGAAGTAGCTAGCTGTGAACAAATTAAAAAAAAAAAACTATTTAAACATCATAACAAATTAAGTATTCATTTCCTAAATAGAAACTACAATTACTGGAGATCCAGGCAGAGCTTGGTGAGAGTACTAAGGCATTAGAACCTTTAAGGAGGGCCACAATATTAACATACTTTATGAATTGCTTAAAAAGTAAACAGAAAAGGTTTAAAAAAATCTAAGTGTCACAATGTAACAAAAATTTAGGCAAAATCTAGAGGACTGGGAAAAAAGGGATAACTTTGACCGTACAGCCCTTAGAGGACAAAGCAGGTCCAGACAAGACCGCTTTAGAGCCGGTTCGCATATATGTGATGACAGACATCGCATGTGATTCGCAGTGCACTGCTCTGCAAATCACATGCGATGTCTGTGCGATGCAAGATTGTATGGCTGAATTTGCATCGCCTTGGGACACAACTTGCACAGGACCCTTTTTTGGGTCCGCACCAGAATCGGATTGGGTGTTTACACCTATGCAATCCAATTCATGTCCAAACTGACAGTTCGCACTGCAATATGCAAACTGATCTGGGGGTGTCATTAGCTTTGTATTGACACCCTCATGGCATGGTGTGAGCTGCCTGTGAGTTGAATGCGATGCAGGAAACCGCAGTGATTTTGCAGGGTTCCTGCATTGCATATGTGTGAACCAGGACTCAGGTCCAGTACACGGTCAAAGAATACCCAGTCTTCCTCGGACAGTGACGGTGAAGGAGTCAGCAAGTTAGTGGCTTTTTTTTTGTGGATATGGAGATAAGGGAGATAGATCCAGGCCCAGAGAAGAGATCGACCAGGGACACACCCATGGAGAGAAAAAGAGGAAGAGGAGGTGAAACAGAAAAGACAAAAGGAGAAGAAGGGGGGAATTTAAGATCAGGGAGGACACGCAGTGGGAAATAAATAGAGATAACACAAAGATAACTAATGGATATAAGTGTGACCTTCCTTTAGAAGACATCAAAGTGTTAATCTCTCTAATTTTCAGGTAGAGGAGAGACATTTGAGCCTCTTACTTAGAAGACTATTGTTCCCCCCAGTGTCTTCTATGGGGTAAATTCTAAGTATATAAAGATGTTAATCCTTTTGTATCCAAAGTCTTATTTAGACTCTAGCATTTAGAAAAAATTTGAAGATAAAAAAGAAGGAAGTTCATCTCAATCATCATCCCCTAAATACCAGATGAATCAGGCATGCTGTTGTCCTTACTGCATGAGAATATACAGGAGGAGGAGGTAAAGGAACTGCAGTCCCCTGAATTAGGGAAACCATGCAGTTTGCTGATCAAACTTAAAAAAATATAACCCCCCCCCCCTGCATAAATATCATTGGAAAAAATTGTTCCTAAATTTGGTAAAAGAGGATCTGCATCAGATCAATTGAACATGGCGTGGACTTAAAGTGATATTAAAGTCTTGTTTTTTGTTTTGATAATAACAAACGTGTTATAATTATCTGCTCTGTGCAATGGTTTTGCACAAAGCAGCATCCTCTTTTTCTTGAGTCCCTCACCAGTGCTCCTGGCCCCTCCCTCCTGCTGAATGTCACCACAGCAAGCAACTTGGTATGGGGGCACCTGAGCTGAGCCACTGCTCTGTGTGTCCATTCAGACATGAAGCCGTGACTCGGCCCTGTCCCCTCTCACTCCTCATTGGCTCCCTGACTTTGATTGACAGCAGCAATGGCGCCCGCCAAGAGGTGGATGCTAAAAAGGCCCCGGTCAGGATCATAGCCAAATTTGGTTTACCATGGGGACAAGTTAAAGATATCCTTAAAAAACACTAGAGTGTCCTCACAAAATCTCTAACACTTGCTGAAATTGTGGGCCCACATCTCAGTTGGTGGCATGCAGGGCACACAACTTGCAAGACTCCCTGGTGCACTCTTTATCTTTTTCATAAGAAAACTGTACAGAACTGGTTGACCAATTTACCACCAATTATTACCACCGTTTCTTCCTTTTCTCCCTTTTTTCTCACTCTTTTTTTCTTTTTCTTTCTCCTTTTTTCTTGTTATTTAATAGTAAATCACCCCAATCAGTGCCCTTACTATATCTAGCGTACAGTATAACTACTTATTGGCTTTTTATGGCTTTTTGATTAGAGGGGAATGTTCCAACGCTAGCCTGTATTATTTTTGCCTTTCCCTTCCCATGTGTGTATTGGTAATCTGTGGATCCTCCTCCTCCTGCTAGCTTTTTAGCTTTTTTTCACTTTGGTTAATTTCTTCCCCTGATTGGACACGATCAGCAGGCTTTTGTGTGACTGTATATGTATTAGCTAGATGGGTGACTCCCTGTTGCTATGTTCGGTATTGGCAGCCTACAGAGTATAAGAAGAGGTATTATACTAGCCCCACCTATCCCTGAAGAAGCCCTATCTGATTGAGAGAAACATGTCAGTTCTCATGTCATCATGCAAGTTATGTATGTGACGTCACCACGCACGGTCTGCACACATTCCATGGAAATTTACTCTGTCCAAGCCCCCATGCCTGAATGGGGTGTCTTCATTGGTGAAGTGCACAGGAGACCTTAGCAGTGAGAGCAGCGGCACCCGGCGAGCGGCGGAGGTACTGCAATGTCACTGTGTTTCCCTGCTGATGCCGATAGAAGACGGCTGGATTACCTGGGTCAGGTTGAGCTGCGGTCACAATCCTTTGATGTACTGCTGGATCAGTGATTCCTTCTCCACAGACTGGGCTGTAAGTGTGGCTTACTTATCACTGCTGGATGGCACAGGCCATCCTGTTACCTAGGAACTGTAGTGTCCTTGAACCTATTATCAATATTCAGCTTCCTGGAGTAGTGTGATCTGTCCATCTGACTGGATTGATTGTTTCAGCTCTATGATCCATCTGAGCCTTAACGCTCTACTACCATACTCAACTTTTGATAGGCCCTTGCTGATCCTCTGGCTGAGACATTGGTAGCCAAGACCAGGCAATAGAACATGGCTAGTTATTGCAGCAAGTTAATTCTGTAGTGGGTACAGCATATTTCTCTTGCCTGGCTGTCCACACCTGGTTACAGGTTACTACCTATCCATTAATCCATGAGCTAGCTGTGCATGTGTGCATGCGGGTTGGCTGAGCAGCTGCTGTGGTGACTAGACAATGTTGTCTTTTTATAGTGTGGGGACAGGTAATGGTATTTATGCTATTTTTGAATACAATTTTTCATGTAATTTTCTCAATAAATCCCTGGTCCCATTAGTAACCTCCTTTGTGGGCTTCTATCTGCCCTGTTTTTGGTGAGTTACTGGGATCACGCCTGTTTACCTAATTGGGTGAGACAGCAGTAGATTGGCTGATGTTATATATGCTGATGTTTATTACCATGGCTTGAGACTATACTAAGTGTGGTCCTTGATGTTTTTTTATTTATTTATTTTTTTGCTAATAACTGTACTTGTACCAATGCTAGACTGAAAGACCCAGGGATCGTTGGATACATAGTTTCTTCACTGGAAGTGTCAGTTCTTAGACTAAAGAAGTCATACAGAGGTCATACATTAACCTGTTTAGTGCCATGCTGCATGCCTCATGTCTGAATACAAACAGAAACTTCTGACACAGGAATGTGAAGATTTACTCTACTATAAGATGTGTATACAAGGCAGCAAATGACACCATGAAACCACATGATCAATGCACACCAACTGCAGGTAAAAAGCAAAAGGTGCAGCCAGGTGGGAAGATTTATAAAGCCTTTAATGGACATTTTTTGGATTTACATTTTCATGAGATTCCCACTATTCTTAACAATATTGCGCTGTATGTATATTATTTTCTTTCACTTAGTTCCCTATTTCATTGCACAAAGAACATTATTTCTACTGAAGCCCATGATATTCAGTAGCTATACTGTAGTACTTTGAAAAAAACTTTTTTTCATTCCATATTCTAAAGCATTTTGACCAATGTGTTAGTGGCTCTAATTATTTATTGTGTTTATTTAATATTTGATAATGACAATTATTTTAGAGAGAAAAATTACTATGCTGCCTATCAGTGCCGAGATAAGGTCATCCAGCGCCCAGGGCAAAGGTGCCAAGCTGCATCCCCCCATTCATGATGTGCAAACCTGCCCCCAGCAGTCACTCACTTGTCAAAATCACTGCCGCTGTCACTACTCCTGTCAGCCTTGTAACAGAAGAAAGGTGCCCCCATCCCTATAGTAAACCATTGCACCCAGGACAGCTGCTCCTACCGCCTACCCCTTGTCCTGGCCCTGGTACACGGTGTAGGAGATTTACTAAAACCGTTGCACATAATCTGGTGCAGCTGTGCATAGTAACCAATCAGCTTCCAGATTTTATGTTCAAAGCTTAATTGAAAAACCTGAAGTTAGAAGTTGATGGGTTACTATGCACAGCTGCACCAGATTCTGTACATTGTTTAGGGGGTTGATCTATGCTTATTACAGTTAAAAATATCTATATACTGTATAGAAAGAAACCGGACCTGGATATAGTCCCAGTGGATAGTGGTAACAATTGTGTATACTATTTGACTTTAGGATTTATTATTGTGTGTATGCACAATATTTTGTATGTGTAGAGGCAACCTGGGCATTTAATGTGGTAGGAGTCCTAATACATTAATACAAGATGCTGAAGAAGATTTTATGTCAATCAATACGAACAGCTTGTGTGGCATCGAAGCAGCAGAATCATCTGTGCAATGTAACCCTGATATCCAGAAAACCATACATAAAGATGATGTTATGGTGTCCAATACATTTTAAGTTAATTTCCAATATCACATCTGTCTACCAATATGCTAATTTAAAATATCACATTTAAAAAATAAATAATTTATTTTTATTTTATCTTGGTGCTGTATAATTAAATAACTGTCATTATGCAGCAGCTTTGCTGGCTTCATATTAAACTCTAGAGCTGGTGTATAATTGGACAATGATGGCTAACATTAACATACAGCTGTAGTGAAGGTCACATGCTGCTTTGACTCTACATGTCATTCTGACAAGGACGCTATCAATGTGAGATCTAGTGTGCCTAAAAACCACGCAAGCTTAATGAAGAAAGAACTCGACTGAAATACTGGCATTATACTGTATATTTATAACTATTGGTTACATATGCAGAATTAAGATGTCTTGCTTAATCTCATGTGAGGATATTTTTTTAACTACAAATAAAATATAGTTGGAACAAAAATAATGATCAACATGCAAATGATTGCTTATTTGTATCCTCTGGAATACTTTTATGTTAAATTTTTCCTGGAATGTTTATGGCCATATGCATTTTGAATGTTAGAGAATAGGTTAGTGAATGTTTAACCACTTCAATCAATACCGGGCACTTTTACCCCCTTCCTGCTCAGGCCAATTTTTAGCTTTCAGCGCTGTCACACTTTGAATGAAAAGTGTGCTGTCATGCAACACTGTGGCCTTAAGACATTTTTCTCATTTTTTTTACACATACAGTGCTTGGTTTTGGTGGTATTTAGTCACCACTGTTTTTTTTTATTTTTTGCTAAACTAATAAAAAATACCCAAAAAGTTAAAAAAAAATATTTTATTTTATTTTATTTTTTATTTCTGTCATAAAATTTTGCAAATAAATAATCTTTCTTCATACATTTCAGTTACAATGTATTCTGCTACATTTCTTTAGTGAAAGTAACCCAATTTTTTTAGTGTTTATTATTTATTCTGTAGGAAAGTTATTGAGTCCACAAACTATGGTATATACTGTGAAAATTGATCAATCCCGATGTACTGACACCCTATCTTATTTCTCAAGGCTTGAAAATGACAGGACAGTACAAATACCCCCAAATGACCCCTTTTTTGAAATTAGACAGTTCAAGGTATTTAGTAAGAGGCATGTTGGAATTGTTTGACACAATTACTTGGAAAATGAAGAAAAACTGAAATACTGTCACTAGTAAAGTAAGGCGTTATCATATATGAGGTGTTAACAAAATGTTTCAAGACTAGTTTTGTAACACGCCAACAGATGGCAGCACAAGGCTGCATGCACAGTCACAGGAAGCACTGACCTTCATAAAGCAGTGTGCCAAAAGACGTCCTGTGTACATTGGGAGCTGTGCAACTGGTGCTTTTCTGTCCACATGCGTTACCACGGCTGCTATTTCATCATTATAACTAATTGCAAACATACAATTTTTTAAGCAAAACTGGGCAAATCTGCCACAGAGACGTTTGACATGATTCGGCAAGTTTACGGCGATGCTGCAATGAGTCATTCAAGGTGTTTTGAATTTGAGATGTCTCCAGGCTGCTGACCCAGGCACAGAAGGAACACCATGTCGAAGTCTGCAAAGAACTCCATCAGCGTGCAGTGGGGATGAACTTGGCAGCAACATGTTCAAATCATACGTAAGGAATAAATGGACTGTTCCGTATGACGCATCGATAATGGCAGCAATGTTGTGGATTGTTCTCTGACAATCATCATGCGCAAGTTGCCGAATGGTTTCAACATTTTTGGGGGTGGAGCTCGTTGAATGTCTTCCTGATCTCTAGTCGTCTTCCAGTGATGTTATTTAGCTCTTGAAGCGTTCGTGCCACTCAAAACACCTCAAATGACTCATTGCAGCATCACCGTAAACTTGCTGAATCATATCAAACATCTCTGTGACATTTATGCCCAGTTTCCCACAGCTCCCAATGTACACAGGACAATGTCTTTTGGCTCACTGACTTATGAAGGTCGGTGCTCCCTGTGATTGTACGTGCAGCCTTTTGCTGCCATCTGTTGGTGTATACCAAAACTAGTCTCAAAAATTTTTTATACCACCTCACCTGTGGTGGGGATCAGGGGTACTGTCTGCTGACAGTATGTAAAAAAAAATAATAATATATATTTTTTTTTACTTTTTTTTTTAATTTATACATTTCCATTTTTTTTTTTTTTTAATAACACACTGTGACCAGAGCAATATAGTGTTTCTAAAGTAACACTGTACTACTCTGGGGAAGTAATCAGGATTATTATTATTTTTTTACATTATGATTGCTTATACCAATGAATTTTATTTGTATTAGCAACCATTTCTACTGAATGAAGCTGGTTCATTCAGTGTCTTTTGTTGTGATTAGCTGTGATTGGCCAAAGCTAATCACATGGTACAGATGGGCTGTGATTGGCTCTGTCTGTACCATATGATCACTGTGGCCAACCACGGCGAGCAACACAATGGTATACAATAGAGGGCATGAAAAGAAGCCATCCATTGTTTACAGTTGTCATGTGATCTGCTGTGATTAGTCACAGTGATGGGCGGAGGTCACATGGATGGGAGGATGTCATATGATGCCATCCCAGAACAGCAGTGCTCCCGCCCAGCCATCATTGTACTATAGGCCAGACAGGAAGGTGTTAATTAATCTTTTATTTACTATATATTCTTCTTATTTCTTTTGCCAATCAATGTATAGTACCTATAGTCCATATGTTTGTTCCAACCAGCATTTTCAACCATTCTTATTTAACCTTTATTGGGGGAAAAACAGAGAAAAAAATCTTTTTATGTTATCATTTTAAAATGTCAAAGAGCTGTTGTAGCAAAACCCAAACCACTGTCTTGTGTGGTGAAAATATAATCCATATTTATTAGACTTAAACACATGGCACTTTAACCACTTGCCGACCGCTCACGTTAAGCCTACTGCGGCAAAGTGGTACGTTATCGTCCAGCGACGTAGACCTGTGTCGCTGGACTCCTCCCCTTGTGGGCGTGCGCGCCGCCGGAGGCTCGCTCCCGCTGTATTCAGTCACAGCAGGAGTCGGGCCAGGGGAGGAGCGGCGGTGATCACCGCCGCTCTTCCCTGATCGTCGGGGATCGAGTGTGGAGATCCGCCCGCTTGTGTAAACAAAGCGGGCGGATCTCCTAAGTGACAGGCAGGGACAGATTGCAGGATTCAGCATAGCTGAACCTGCGATCTGTGCCTGTGTCACACAGTCCCCTCCCCCCACACACGTCAGTAAGCACCAGGCATACATTAACCCCTTGATCACCAATAAAAGTTAACCCCTTCCCTGCCAGTGTCATTTTTACAGTAACAGTGCATATTTATAGCACTGATTACTGTAGTAATGTCACTGGAACCCCCAAAAGTGTAAAAAAATGTCAGTTAGGGGTCCGATCTGTCCGCCGCAATGTCGCAGTCCCGCAAAAAAAATCGCAGATCACCGCCAGATCGCCGCCATTACTAGTTAAAAAAAAAACAATAAAAATGACATAAATTTCCCGTAGTTAGTAGCTGCGATAACTTTTGCGCAAACCAATCAAAATACGCTTATTGCATTTTTTTTACCAAACATATGTAGCAGAAAAATTGGCCTAAAATGTTAAAAAATTTAGATTTTTACATTTTTTTGGGGGGGAATTTCATATAAAAAAATTTGAAAAATATTGTTATTTTTTAAAAATTGACGCTCTTTTTTGGTTTATAGCGCAAAAAGTAAAAATCGCACAGGTGATCAAATACCACCAAAAGAAAGCTCTATTTGTGGGGAAAACTGGGTACACTGTCGTACGACCGCGCAATTGTCCGTTAAAATAACGCAGTGCCGAATCGCAAAATATGGCCTGGTAAGGAATGGGGTAAAATCTTCCGGTCTTAAAGCAGTTAAAAATACGCTCATTGAGAATTTTTTTTGTCAAAGACATGTAGCTAAATACATTTTGGCCTAAATATATGACAAAGATTGAATATATTGGATATTTTTTAACTGTCAAAGTAGAAAAATATTGTTATTTTTTCAAAATTGTCGCTTTTTCTTATTAATATCGCAAAAAAATGAAAAGCGCAGAGGTGATCAAATACCACCAAAAGAAAGCTCTGTTTGTGCGAAAAAAAGGACGTAAATTTTGTTTGGGTATGGTGTTGCATGACCGCGCAATTGTCAGTTAAAGTTGCACAGTGCCGAATCGCAAAAAGTGGCCTGGACGTAAAGCAGGAAAATCCTCCGGTGGTAAAGTGGTTAACAGCAAAGAAAAAAGTGACTGATTGTATACATTTCAAGGATTTATTTATACCATTTGTAATTGTAACACTGTCCCTGTAGGGCCTGCTGGAGCTCCCCAAGTTACCAGCACACGGTTACCTTGAGATATAGTTCATTGATCCCTTCTTGCTCCTGCGGGCTCGTCACACAATAAACAGTCTAGGGGTATTGTTTTTTTATGTTTATTTGGAACTTGGATAGGAGAAGGGAATAGTGGGATATTCCAATTATAACTATATACATCAGCTGAGAACATCTATCTCTGGACCTCATAGGTTGATTGGAAACAGCTGGGCTGCTTGATCCACACCGCCACAAGTGTGGAAAGGGTTAAGTCTCTTGCTCTTCACTTCCTAGAAAATGACTTAGTGGATGACAACTTATCTTCAGGACACTCTCACTAGCATCTGCTTTCAACCGACACCCGTCCACTGACTTAGGAGAAGTGGGGATCCCCCTCAGGTCAGACCCCTTTACACGAGATTCTGTACTCACTATACTGCAGAGCCAGATCCTCCAGTGTCTCCACTCTCAGTCAGCTCCTCTGGATCTCCGAATTCAGTTCCTTACTGCTACTCTCCAGGCCCTCAGGACAACCCCCTGAGGCCGCATGGCACCTCTACAGAGGAGGAGTCAGCCGCCCCCCTACCTCATGGACTCCTCTATCCAGACAAAAAGCCCCCAAGCACATGTGCTACTGGCTTTTACACAGTATCCCAGCATGCACCGAGGCACTTTTCCTCTGCCAAATCACCAGGGCTGTATCAAAAGCCTGTGCACCAATTTGTCAGATGTCCTCCCACTGTCCAATACACCTCCCTAATGGACCAGTGAACACTCTCCAGACAGAACGAGTTGCACCTGAGTACAATGAGCAGACCTCACTAACAGATCCTGCTCTCTGATAGGCAGAGAACAATATAGATTTACCTGCAGCCCTTCTGGTAAGCAGACAGAGCTCAAAACTATACTTTCTTACTAGCACCTACCTAGGAGGGTGCTACATAATTAAGGCCCCTTTCACACAGGCTGTCCGATTAGCTCCACCTGTCAATTTTTCAGGTGGACCTGATCAGACCTTGAACTCTCCCCTATAGAGCGGTGAACCTGATCGGACCTTGCACTCTCCCCTCTGTCAACGGATATTGTTGTCTTATTTTCCATCCATCTGGCAGATCGGATCGGATAGGATCCGATGAAAACAGACTGGTGGTCTTTTTTCAATTGATTTCCCCATAGAGGAGAGCTGTACTGTGTTCATCTCCGCTTTGCACAGTGAGCGGAGAGAAACCTGTCATCTGCCTGCTCAGCGGGGATCAGCAGAGTGATCCCCCACTGAGCAAGCAGAGTCTGCCAAACGGAGTCACCCGTATGAAAGGGGCCCAATCCAAAGAAGCTTTGAAACATATAACATACAACATTTTTAAATGTGTACCAGGCTTTAGCTGCTGTTTGATTGTCTAAAATATCTACCCTACAGTACTTCCACATACCCCAACACATACCTACTTAAAGAGATTAAACATTAGTCTATGAATGTAAAACATTATTAACTTCTGGAAGACTTACCTGTGTCCCTAATGACCAACTTGACCTCTCTTCTTCAGATCAGTCTAGTTAGATAAGTCTTATCCTCCCTCAGCTCACATAATTCAGCATCTTTAGTATATGTTTCCATAGTTACAATAACAAACTTGCTCTTGTTCTTTAATAAAAAAGACACCAGCACATCAGCAGCAGCTCTGACTCAAATAGCAGTAACAGATCCAGTGTTGATAAGATCTAGCTTACATTTTTTCTTCACCGATTGTGCTGGCTGCTTCAGGCATTTTGGAAATGTAACTGAATTTGTGTTTACTTCTATACCCATTACTGGGACAAGGTCATCCAGTAAACCACATCACCCAGGGCAGCTGCCCTCTCCTGCCCATCCCTTGTCCTGGCCCTGTCTATACCCTTCAAGTTTACAAGAAACTGCATTCTGCTCACATAATTTGTAATGAAAACATCTTTGCCATTCTGAAGCTTCCCTCCAACCACTTTGCATATTATTTTATATATACTGTGATCCTGTACTTGCCAAATATGCTGCAAAAATCTTCCTCCGCTAAATATGGCTGCAGCCATTTTAACTGTGGGCAGCTTAAGCTGCTTACTGTTCACTTCCTGGATTTACGCAGACACAGAGAGACACACCCACCCACACACACACACACACACACACACACACCCACCCACACACACCCACACACCCACACACACACACACATATATATATATATATATATATATATATATATATATATATATATACACACCAAAAAAGAGACCCATTAGTGCTGCTCTCTTTTTTGGTTTATATGCGCTGCAGTATCTGCTGTGCATCAGGGCCCAATTTTTAATCCTTGATTTGTGTGCGGTGGCAGCCATTGGATATTATATATATATATATATATATATATATATATATATATACACCACTGCTTGTCTTTGCACATTTCTCTTCTCTTCATGAATACTCATGGATCTCTGCAGTCACCTGTTATCTCCGCCCTCATCCAGCCCCCTCCAGCACTCCTTGGCTGTCCAATGACTAATCCCTCCCTCCCTTGCTGGCAAACTCTTACGAGAGTCAGAGATTGCTGTGCATGATGTCATTAGCCTAGGCTTTTTACCAGACAAGAAAGAGGAAGTGAGCTGTATAAGGTATTTACTGGCAGAAGATCTAATAGATGAAAAAATGACTGAAGAGCCACTTTAAGTTAATAGCTTATTGTTATGATGCCATCCTGTGGTCTCTGTTTTTACTAGATTCATTTTCTCTAAATCCTCCTTTTTTGTATGGTGCAATTTCCACATTCCTCATTGTGAATTTCTGCTTTCTTTCCGGCATGATATACTGAGGTGAGGAGAGAAATATTCATTTTGACCACTACAAATACCAACATCTAGTTCATTTTACAGTTTGCCTGAACCCCTCTGCATGTTTTAAAAATATTTGTGGATGCAAGGTATTTAGTGAGTTCAGCAGTCTGATGAAGATTTTTGGCAGTGATTGTGTCTGCTTCATTCAAGGCAGGCATAGAGGTCTCAGCAAGGGAAAATGCAAAGGTATAGTAGTCATCAGATTACAGATTACTCTTATTTTCTTGCAGTCCTTTACAACCACTGCATGTTGTTGCTAGATATTATTTAGATCATAAGCTGATTTTAAGCATTTCACCAAAATATAACAGATTAAACATTGCAAATAGGTAAATAAGCAAAGTTTCATAATTCCCCACCTCCCATGGGCACACAGATGAACCTATGCAACAAAGACAGAAGGTAAAAAGGGAGACCTAAATACAATTGAATGTGCCATCTGCACAATGCCATACACGAGTGGAGATGAAGATGTAAAAATTGAACCAAAATTGAAAAACTCATGATAAATGACAGCTCTTTGCACCCCACTGAGTTACAGGAGAATTTACAAAGCAATTACAATTAAACTCAACAAACAGGGGAAAAATGTCTTCTTTCTCAATGCCAATTTCTGTTAACAATATTATTCATATCGTATCACTTTAAAAAAAACAAGAATCGTAGCTGTTTTGTCCTGGCTTTTAGGACTTAAACTTTCTTACATCTCAGATGAGCATTGCTTCAAGGTTAAAGCAGTAGTAAACCACACCTTAAAAGAAAAAAAAAAAAACCCCATAGCACATTATGAAATACTTAGAGCAAAGCCCTCCACTGCTGACAGGGCTTCCATCTTCACCTGGTCTTCCTTCCGGGTTTGAGTGCTCTAGCTATCTGATTTACCGAGCCACGATGAAGTCACTCCTGCGCATGTGCACTGGAGTCAAGGCCGCGGCACGGAGCTCTATAGTCACAGGTATGCCATCCCTTTAGAGAGCATGTGCTGGTGACATCACTGGCTGCGCGCACTAGGAATATCTTAGCAAGTTTAGGAGATATTCACTGTACCTACAGGCAAGCCTTATTATAGGCTTACCTGTAGGTACAAATGAAAAATAAGACTTTACTACCACTTGAAGACCCAACTACTCTTTAGGCCTCATGCACACTGGATGTTATCAAAATGCCAGTAGAAAGCTGTAGCTGTAGAAGGAGTTTTTCAGCTTTATTGCAGTAGCGTTTTTCAGCGTTTTTTTTTTAGCTTTTTTTTAGCCGTAGCCTTTTTTAGCTTTTTTTTAGCCGTAGCATTTTTTAGCTTTTTTTTTAGTAAAACTATACTCCCACAAAATCTTATGGCTCAGCTTTTATTAGAGTTGGAGCATTTTTACAGCTGAAAAACTTCTCTCAAAACCCACTAGTTCTGTTTTTTTTTTTTTCCAGCCAAATAACGCCCCTGCCAAAAACAGCTGATAATTGTCTATGTGTGCATGGACACATAGGATAACATGCTGGGAAGTTTACTGGCTGCAGAAAAAAATGTCGGACGCCAAGAGCAACAGCTGTAAAAACGTCCAGTGGGCATGAGTCCTTACAGGAGAACAATCCCAAAAAGTCATACATTACAGGAAAAGGAAAATCTAACAAAATATGTAAACATTTCAAAATGTATCTCCAAATTTACAGACCATATAGCATAGAAGAGAGATTGTCAAAAGTCTTAAACAATGTAGTCTTCCTTTGCCCTGTGAAATTTAGGAACTAACAGACAGTATGAAATTCAGCATTATTTAAAAAATAATCAGAATATAAGAGGTTTCATCAGGAAAAAATGTTGGCTTCCCTACAAAATCAGCTGAAGAACAAGTTTATTAAGTTCATGTCAATTTAACACCACTTAGTTTTTCACTCTTTTGATACAACACAGATTTTTTCATTTATATGAAGGGCATCCATAAAAAAGATGTACAGTATCTGTTCACTTCACCATAGTAGAATTAAGTAATTCAAATAAAACATTATTTCACATTATAAATCATATTGTTGATGTAGAGCCCTCCTAGGTAGGTGCTAGAGAGAGAGTATAGTTTTGGATCTTTTCTGCTTACCAGAAAGATTGCCAGGTAAATCTATATTGTTCTCTGCCTACCAGAGAGCACGATCTGCTAGTGAGGTCTGCTCATGGTGCTCAGGTGCAGCTCAGTTTGTCTGAAGTGTTTCACACTGGTCCAATAGGGAGGCTTATTGGACAGTGGGAGGAAACCTGACAAATGAGTGCACAGGCATTTAGTACAGCCCTGGTGATTGGCAGAGGAAAGTGCCTCGTGCATTCTGGGATACTTTATAAATGCCAAGGGCACATTTGCTCAGGGTCTTTCAGTTGGAGAGTGGGGTCCCAGAGGGAGGGAGCGGCTGCCCCTACTCTGTAGAAGTTGCCATGGGGCCTCGAATAGTCGACCTGAGGGCCTGAGAGTCAGAGAGGAGCTGAACCCGGAAGTCCTGCAGAGCTGACTGGAAGAGAGAAACTGGAAAGGATCTGATTCTGCATATAGTGAGTACAGATCTGTGCCATGGGACCTGTCCTGAGAGGGCCATCCCTTCAGCTAGAAGAGTCAGTGGACAGGTGTCAGTCAAGGGGGTGCTAGAGAGTGTCCTAAAGATAATGTCGTTTCATCAAGTCTGCTGCTAGAGAGAGCAAGAAGACATAACCCTTCCATACAAGTGGCAGGATGGTTAAAGCAGTGTGACTGCTTCCGCAAGTAACCTGGTGAGGCCAAGTAAAAGTTGTTCTTCCCAACTCTAAATAGTTCAAGTTGGAGTATCTCACTATTCCCTTCTCCCATCCGAGTTCCGCAATAAATATAAAACCAAAACCCCTGGACTGTTTAATGAGTAATGAGCAACTGGGAGTAAGGATGGATGTGTGAACTGTCCCTATTAAGTGACTGTCTGCAGGTAAACAGAGGAGGCCCAAGAAGTCATCACACAGGAAGCCCTATGAGGACAGTGCTGAGTTAACAATCACATTAATTTACCCAAAACTTTCTCTGTCAGACAAAAACAAAGGGGTTACAGTAACTCTTTAGAAGGCACACAAATAACTGTTTTCATGGTGCAGCATACAGCTTAAATTGTTCGAAAGAGAGGGGGAAGTGGACTGGCAGTTTATTAAAGGAAAGAATCAGCACATACTTCACATACAACTCAATGGAATTGCGTCAAAGTTAAATAACCAAACTCCACCTAATCTGACCAAACACATACAAAAGAATCTTCCCACAACCCTTGCCACAATAAAAGTACTAGCTTAAAATATAAAAATATGTTTGTGTTAAACCCTGAACTCTTTGCTCCTCCATGAACTTCCTGATTTAATTCATGCACTTTCTGTTTGCCAGATTATTGTGCTCTCTTCAGCCGGTATCTCGCTCTCGTCTTCCCTGCTGCCGTCTATATTGTGCTACCACTCGTTATTGACCCTTGGCTTGTTCCTCGACTATGCTTCTGCCTGATCCCAACCTGCAACTACTCTTTACTGACCTTTGGCTTGTTTTACTGACTATGCTTCTGTTTGATCCTTACCTGCTTATTTGCTTCTGGAGCCCGGCTTGCTCACCTCCTGGTGGGGCGATCATGAGGCACGCGACCTAGTACTAACCTAACATGAAGCAAAATCCATCTCCACCATCAGGAGCTCCGGTGAACACCGGTTAGTACTTAGACTCCTCACTGGGTAAGTTGACTCATTGACCAGGTTGACTGCCTGTGTACCTATCCTGGTTGTTGGTAGTCCCGGTACTGCAATAGCAACTGGTGTTCAAGGCTGACCCCTGTTCGTGACACCAACACACCTGAAGGTGAATACAGAGTGTAAGTGTAAGGAGTGGCACGAGTGCAGCAGTAGCTGTCTGGTGATGTCCACTCAGTAGTCACAGTCCTTAGAACGGGATGCAGGAGCAACTTGGCACCGGAGTGAAAGACAGAAGCAGGACCAGGAGACGAGCAGCAGTCAGCAACAATGGAGCAGCCAGGAACCGAATCAGCAGGCAAAGCAAGACCAGAAGGCAGGCCAATGTTAGCAACAGCCAGGCAAAGCAGTACAGAGTCAGCAGGCAGGTCAGGCCAGGTCCAGTAAACAGGCCGAGGTCAGAGTAGCTAGGTAACAGAGCTAGACCAAGAGTAGAAGCGAAGTCCAAAGGCAAGCTGGGCCATATATGGGTAAGCAGGTACAGCAGATCAGGTCTCGGGAACACAGGAACAAGCTGAAGACCATTCAGCAACTGCTCATAGTGATAGACCATTTTAAATAGGTTACTGGGAGCTATGTGGTAATTGGCATGCGCATGTGATCACGCATGAATATGTGCACAATACCTGGCACAGTATATCTATTATTGGCTCTTCGCTTGAAAAAATGAACATGTATGCAATGTGCACGAGCATGAGCATGAACACAAACCTGCACTGGCTTTCTTATGGAATGAATCTGGTTTACCTTGCAGATGCACACAGAACTAACACATAAACTGTTCCCTTAAGATGTACTACCATTCAGTGGTTTCGTTTTTAGCAAACTGTGCTTACTTCCTGGCACAGCATCCTGACATCAATGTCTCCACCCTACGAGTTATTTCATGGTTATTTGATTTCCTCAGGAGATACCTGAGGTGTTTCTAAGTCCCAGTCAAAATTTAGGAGCTCAGTATTGTCTGTCAATATAGTGAACTCTGGAGGGGTATGAAATTTGGAAAAATTGCATACAGTACATGTTAAAAATAATGGTATAATACAAAATAGGTGGCTAGGTTGTGGCAGGCATTAACATAATATGACACAGGCCTAGGCTCCATTACTACTGTCAGGCTTTCTGCAAGCAACATGTCTCTACCACATAGAAATTAGAGCCCATATGGAAGTCCAACTCTTCCCAATGAAGTAATTTCAGACCACTCCTCTCCAGTGAACTTCAAAATGTGCAAAATGTGTACTTCATGTGTTTTTTTTTCTTTTTAATGAGCTAAAACATAGGAAATGTTTTCTCTAACCTACTTGGAAAACATGTACGTTTGTGGGATGCATTTAAACATAAGGGTTCCTAAGTGTGTCAATACTGGGTATCAAAAAACTCTGTATGGCACAATAAGTAATATATGGGCACATGCTAGTCTTGATATATGTTGCACAGCTGGGTAGATTAAAAATGTTTGGTATGATTTGGCAAAGATGAGTTTATGCAGGTATGCTGGGAATTTGTAGATATTAACCACTTGCCGACCGCCGCACGACTATCTACGGCGGCGGTCAGCCCCTCACAGGCAAAGTGACGTAGGTCTACGTCGCTCGCCTGTGAGGGTTTAGGGAGCGAGCGCGCGCCGCCGGAGGCACGCTCCCGCTCCCGCGTGGTCACGGACCCCCCCGCGCGTGTGACCGGCGGACCCGATCGCCGCCTGCCACTCTGCGATCGGCGGGGGAGAGGGAGAAAGTCAGGCAGCTTGTGTAAACAAGCTGCCTGTCATTCTCCTCTCTGTATGAGAGATGATCACATGGATCTACTATGTAGATCCATTGATCACTCTGCATACAGTTGAAGCCACAGCCAATCACAGTTAGAATCACGCCCCTAGGGACACACACAGCCCCTCCCTCTCAAATAAAGTTAACCCCTTCACTACCAGTGTATTTTTACAGTAACAGTGCATATATATAGCACTGATTACTGTAGAAATGTCACTGGTAACCCCAAAAGTGTCAAAAATGTCAGTCAAGGGTCCGATCTGTCCGCCGCAATGTCGCAGTACCGCAAAAAAAATCGCAGATCGCTGCCATTACGCGTTAAAAAAAAAAAACAACAAAAATGACAAAAATCTTTCCCTTTGTTAGTAAACGCAATAACTTTTGCACAAACCAATCGAAATACGCTTTTTGCGATTTTTTTTTACCAAACATAGGTAGCATAAAACAAATTGGCCGAAAATATTAAAAAATTTTGATTTTTACATTTTTTTTGGGGGAATTTCATATAAAAAAAGGGAAAAATATTGCTATTTTTGCAAAATTTACGCTCTTTTTTTGTTTATAGCGCGTGATCAAAAAATCGCACAGGTGATCAAATACCGCCAAAAGAAAGCTCTGTTTGTGGGAAAAAAAGGACGCCAAATTCGTTTAGGTACATTGTCGCACGACCGCGCAATTGTCCGTTAAAGTCACGCAGTGCCGAATCGCAAAATACCCTCTGGTCGTTTAGCAGCCAAATCCTCCGGGGCTTAAGTGGTTAATATAACAGTGATGAGGTTATCAATTTGGCAAGTTTAGGTCCAACAAATGTAGTCTAGATTGATATAATATTAGAGCAACATACAGATTGAGTGGAGCATCCGAGCCCTGGAATACTTTGAACAATGTCCAGACATTTTGCACTACATATAAAACTAAATGTCTATATTGGTATAAAGTGCTTTAGGAGCTGAAACACGTTCTGGATCTGTTTATCAGAGGAAGCAGAATTACCATGAATAGACAGCTTTTTTATTAGAAAGAGTGACTGATAGATAATTATATATTCTACTCCCCTGGGAATATGGTGGCGATCAGTACATTAAAAGGGGATTGGATGCCTTCTGTGTGAGAAATGTTGACTCCTACTATAATTACTAGAATTCACTACTAGAGTGATTGATTAAAGGGAGAAATCCAATTGCCATTTATGAGGTCAGGAAATATTCATTCCCTCCAGTGATGAAGATAAATTGGCAGCCTTCTGATTGGCCTTTGTTTTGCCTTTTCGGAATCATCATTACCAAATTAGAAGAATAGGTTAGATTTGTAAAACTGCTTTTTAGCCTCATTCTTTATGCGTAAGAAATTTGCATTCAAACAAATTCTGTATTTCTATAGTAGGTGTCTATATTTATAGCCATCAAGAATATCACTTTTTGAGTTGTTCAGGGTACTATACATATAGGCTGACACAGAAAATCAAATGAAAGTAGAGATGCTAAAAGACAACAAGATCTAAGCAACTGATGGCAACCACTTTGCTCAGGTGCTGTCATCATTTTGGATTTGTCAACTACTTTTTATATTGTAGACCAAGGTTTTTTTAAGGTTTTGGTAAGTTTTTTTTTAGTTATTTAGCAGTTGAGCAGAGGAATATACAACTGACATAGCAACATACTTCTTCAAACAGACAAATCTTATACAAAGAGTATACAGATGTCTTGTCATCAGAGAAAAGCAAATAAGTATGCCTGTGGTATGTAAAAGCAAATATGTTGATGACAAGCAATGCGTTAAATACTCTTCTTCCGCTCTCCTTGGTTTTTCTCATACATTATAAATAGTATGGGGAGGAGGAATGCGGGAAAGGGGGCCTAAGGTGGCCATAACTACAGGGATTATTTACAGTCCCTACTGTGTTCGCTGAAAAGTGGGATGTCTAATCCTTATAGAGAAATCAGGACAGAAAAAATTCTCTTTCAGTTTTCTCATGGTCATGGTAAGATTTTCCATGTTTTGGATCTCATCAATTCTAGCATACCAGTGCAGCTTGGTAGGTGGATCTGTCTGCTTCCAAACCGCAGATATACATGATTAAGCTGCCATCAAAAGGTGTTTAAGAAACAAGGTTTTTTTTTTATACGACAGGGGTGTGTCTGGTAAGGTTTTTAATAAAAATGTACTTGTATGTATATGGGTGTGAGTCTCGCGCTGTCTTGGGGATTATAGGTGGGGATATGCTGCATCTACCAGTTACTATAGACCGTACAGTTGTAAGATAGATATGAATGGGGGGGGGGGGGGGAGTACCGCGCTTCAGGGAAAATTATAATTTAAATTAAATAGATAAGTGTATTATGACCATTGTGTATATAAAATCAATATTGAATAAATAAATGTATATATACACTGTGATAGTGCTGAATAAATCTTGTGTGGTGTCTTTTCTAAAAATTATGGTATAGATCTCCAAAAAATCAATAAATCTTAAAAACTCTCTACAATCCTACAAAAGTCACGTGAACGGACGTGACGTAACGCGTAAGTCCCGCAGCTGATTGTATACGGCGAAAAAAGAAACTTCAGTTTTTATGTGAGTTGATACATTTTATTTAATAAATCTGTGAGTTTGGAAATACTACACTGTATTGGCCCCTTATTTTGAGATCCGAGGGAACACCGGAGGGTTTTTAACCCGATCCTGATAAGGGGAGGCAGACCACAATCCCCCCATCCTATATACAACGCTAAGGAGGAGAGGAGAAGAGAGGAGTGTATGATCTATTTAGATCAAAGTGGCGCACGATCTGAAATCTGGAGGTGAGCATTTAGCACACCTCATAGGGGAAGAGCACCAAGAAGCACCCCATAGAGTATACGGTGTTAAGGTGGAGGGTATAAGACTGTGACACCTGGAAAAGGAAGAACACCGCCTTTATATCTCCTTTTTACTTTGGGACACTTGAGCACCTTACAAAAATTGGAGCACTTTATTTTTTGTGTAATACACAGAACTTTTTTCCTGTTGATGTTTTGTGGACTGAACACTTTACTGTCATCGTTTTGATGAATATATTTTTTAAACACTTGATATTAATTCAGATAACACTTTAAACACCTTTATGTATTAAATGTAAATGCACCTTGCACTTTATATTTATAGATCCATTTTTGGGAAATGATGAGTTTTTAAGATTTATAGATTTTTTGGAGATCTATACCATAATTTTTAGAAAAGACACCACACAAGATTTATTCAGCACTATCACAGTGTATATATATATTTATTTATTCAATATTGATTTTATATACACAATGGTCATAATACACTTATCTATTTAATTTATATTATAATTTTCCCTGAAGAGCGGTACTTTCCCCCCATTCAAATAAAAATGTACTGTACAACACATGGTATTATGGACACTACATAGACTAATGTATGTATGTTTTATTGTAATATATGCTTGCTAATCATGATAAAATGTGTTTTTAAAACTTAAAAACTATAAACCCACCTCCAAATGACCTTGTCAAACCCTTCTGAAAGTTGATGAAGGGATAGCTGTGGCAGCGTCTATGGGGTTGCTTATGTGCAATGTAAGCTTTATTTTTACTAAATAAAAAATACATAAAAAGCATTAAGTATATGTAACATTTTTCCCCACCCTTGCCATTAGGGGTGGTTACCCCATGTTCATCAGCAGGCTGGTGGTTATTATTGTGCCATATATGGACACTGATGTATATCATTTATAAAACTTACCTAAAATCTTCTTTGCATTAAATCTGTGTTCTACAAAAAAAAGGGAAATGTTTGCAGGCTTTTAGTAAAAAGCTAATTTAAAACATTGAGAGCAAAGAAAAAAAAAAGATATTAACCAATGATTCATGTAAAAAAACAAAACCAAGCAGCACAAAAAAAAGGTGTTAGCGGTGTAGTGAGTTAGCTGAAGCATAAAAAAAAATCCTAATATTAAACATATTTGTCAGCTGTCCACATTTTCACTGACAAATTTCAGGATGTGGAGATTTTTTCCTTACATTTTTTTTTTATCCTAGAAATTTTGTCTGAATGTTCAGCATTGATCAGTCTTACAATTTAAAAACAGCCAAGGTTTTATGTTTAGTATGCATGTGGGATTCATAGTCTCCCTGGCTACAAAGAAAAATTTGGGAAAACTATGAAATATACTGTACTTGCTTGTGGTTTGGTAGTTAGTTAAGTAATGGGACTGTAGCACACTGCAAGCAGAGCCGCTGATAGAAATCATGGGGCCCCGTACAGCCTACCGGAAGGGGCCCCCTTCAGCCCCACCCTCAACCCCACCCCTGGCACCTCCCCAGACCCCACCTTGAAACAATGTTCAGGTTTGTCTTCAAGTGATAATTTATCATGCCACACCATTATATCCATAGTAAATATATATGTACAGAGCGCAGTGCAACACAGTACAATCACCACACCATGCCACATTGCCATCCATAGTAAATACAGTATCTCACAAAAGTGAGTACACCCCTCATATTTTTGTAAATATTTTATTATACCTTTTCATGTGACAGCACTGAAGAAATGACACTTTGCTCCAATGTAAAGTAGTGAGTGTACAGCTTGTATAACAGTGTAAATTTGCTGTCCCCTCAAAATAACTCAACACACAGCCATTAATGTCTAAACTGCTAGCAACAAAAGTGAGTAGACCCCTAGCAAAAAAAATGCCCAAATTGGGCCCAAAGTGTCAAAATTTTGTATGGCCACCATTATTTTCTAGCACTGCCTTAACCCTCTTGGGCATGAAGTTTACCAGAGCTTTACAGGTTGCCACTGGAGTCCTCTTCCACTCTTCCATGGGGACATGAAGGAGCTGGTGGATGTTAGAGACCTTGCGCTCCTCCACCTTCCGTGTGAGGATGCCCCACAGATACTCAATAGGGTTTAGGTCTGGAGACATGCTTGGCCAGTCCATCACCTTTACTCTCAACTTCTTTAGCAAGGCAGTGGTCGTCTTGGAGGTGTGTTTGGGGTTGTTATCATGTTGGAATACTGCCCTGTGATCCCAGTCTCGAAGGGAGGGGATCATGCTCTGCTGCAGTATGTCACAGTACATGTTAACATTCATGGTTCCCTCAATGAACTGTAGCTCCCAAGTGCCAGCAGCACTCATGCAGCCCCCGAGCATGACACTCCCACCCCCATGCTTGACTGTAGGCAAGACACACTTGTCTTTGTACTCCTCACCTGGTTGCCACCACACACGCTTGACACCATCTGAGCCAAATAAGTTTATCTTGGTCCCATCAGACCACAGGACATTATTCCAGTAATATATGACCTTAATCTGCTTGTCTTCAGCAAAGTGTTTGCAGGCTTTCTTGTGCATCATCTTTAGAAGAGGCTTCCTTCTGGGACGCCAGCCATGCAGACCAATTTGATGCAGTGTTCGGTGTATGGTCTGAGCACTGACAGGTTGACCTCCCCACCCCTTCAAACTCTACAGCAATTCTAGCAGCACTCATGTCTTTTTCCCAAAGACAACCTCTGGATATGATGCTGAGAACGTGCACTCAACTCAACTTTGGTCGACCATGGCGAGGCCTGTTCTGAGTGGAACCTGTCCTGTTAAACTGCTTTATGGTCTTGGCCACCGTGCTGCAGCTCAGCTTCAGGGTCTTGACAATAACCTTATAGCCTAGATCATCTTTATGTAGAGCAACAATTCTTTTTTTCAGATCCTCAGAGAGTTGTTTGCCATGAGGTGCCATGCTGAACTTCCAGTGACCGGTATGTGAGAGTGAGAGCGATAACACCAAATTTAACACACCTGCTCCCCATTCACACCAGAGACCTTGTAACACTAACGATTTACATATCACCGGGGAGGGAAAATGGCTAATTGGGCCCAATTTGGACAATCACTTGTGTTGTCGGCGGTCTAGACATTAATGGCTGTGTTGAGTTTTTTAAGGGGACAAAAAATTTAAACTGTTATACAAGCTGTACACTCACTAATTTACATTGTAGCAAAGTGTAATTTCTTCAGTGTTGTCACATGAAAAGGTATAATAAAATATTTACAAAAACGTGAGGGGTGCAGACATTATACAGGAAACGGTCAGGGACTACAGGCATTATACTGGAGACATTTGGGAACTGCAGGCATTATACAGGAGACAGTCAGGAACTGCATACATTATACCAGAGAAACTAAGAGACTGCAGGCATTATACAGGAGACAGTCAGAGACTGCAGACATTATACAGGAGACGGTCAGAGCAGTGCCATCTTAAGACCATTAAAGGGCTTCGGGCAATGCAGTGCACTGGGGGCCTGCCTATACAATCACCCATGAGAAAAAAAAATGCAAATTAATGATAAGGCTATATTTATTGGTACAGCAGTGCAAGGCTAATGACACCTTCCAAGTTCGGCGGCCGGGTCCGGTGAACACACACATGGAAGGGAGTCAGACTCGACTGTCCTGTGTGTGCCTGTTCCTGTGGAGGTGGACAGGCATTCCTGCAGTTGTGGGCTCCCCCTCCACAGCCCAAGTGGCCTGACAGCAGCGCAGGGCCAACAGGCCCTTGCTACCTGCTAAGTTAGGTAGTGGGATGCAGACGGGAATCGAGACTAATGCTTGGCTGGGGCTGGGTAGCGCGCCCATTCGGTAAGATGGCCCTGAGTCAGAGACTGCAGAAATTATACAGGAGACATTCAGAGACTGCAGACATTATACAGGAGGCGGTCAGAGACTGCAGACATTATACAGGAAATTATCAGAGACTGGAGACATACTACAGGAGATGGTCAGAGACTGCAGCCATTATACAGGAGATGGTCAGAGACTGCGGCCATTATACAGGAGACAATCAGAGACTGCAGACATTATACAGGAGATGGTCAGAGACTGCAGCCATTATACAGTAGACAGTCAGAGACTGCAGACATTATACAGGAGATGGTCATAGACTGCAGCCATTATACAGTAGACAGTCAGAGACTGCAGACATTATACAAGAGACAATCAGTACAAGTACTGTGGATGGTGTGGTTGCTGTCAGTGTATATAGCTCTGGGGAAGCCTGTCCTCCCAATCTCTAGAGTAGACCGGTGTGATCCCTGCCCCCTCCTCCCTCCTCTGTGTGCAGCTATGGCAGGAGCTCTGTGGGACTTGGATGTGCTGGCAGTCACTGGTGCAAGCTTTTACCCAAAGACTACCTGATTGTCTCTGAGGCTGCCCAGGTCCCCTTGCTAAGCTAAGGACACCACACTCGGTTCAATAGGGCCAGTTGTACTGGCTTATTAGTGGCCCTGCCTGCAAGACAGTATCATGAGTTATGGCCCATACACATGATCCGAATATCGGACGACAGACCGTCCGGTTTTTTTTTTTCATGCTAGTCGCATATAGAAAATGGAGAGTTTACTAAAGTTAGGAAAATTCTCATATGACAGGATAAAAAATCAGAAGTGATGTAATGTGTTATAGTGTATTTGTATTGTATTTTAAGATGACAACTGTACTGATTAAACAAAAATTTTACGATCTGGTATGGTACGAGAAACATTTTCGTGCTTGTCGGATTAAATAATATCAGATGAACTGTTGTGATTGGCTCTCGAAAGCTCTGTACTAACGATCCTATTATCATACGATCGCTTCGAAAGCATTATTTTTAGCCTGGTTTTGGGATCGTGTGTACGGGTCACTAGGCCCCTTTCACACTTGTGGGACCTCAAAGTTGCGCGATTTTGCTGCGATTGTTTGCCACAATTTTGATGAGATTTTGCCTCATGTGTGAAAGGGGCCTTAAGGGATATGTTAGCTTTAAGCAACGCATCTATTTGAATAAGGCCCCTTTCCCACTTGTGCGACTTATCTTGCGATTTGGGAGTGCAAGGTCGCAAGACAAGTTGTACTCCATGATTTTCAATGAGTACTGTTCATATCTGTGCGACTATAAGTCACAACGACATCAAAGTAGTCCCTGCACTACGTTGGTCCGACTTTGATGTGTTTTGAGGTCCAGAGACCTCAAGATTACATAGGCATTGCTTCAAGTCCAGGCAAAATCGCTGCAAAAAATTAAACTATTGTTGGTAGCTATGTCAAATAGTCAAACAAATATGATTTGTGGATCATTACAAGTCATTTTTGTTTTAGATAGCATTTAACACTATTTTATTGACAAAGAAATATCCTTTGTTTTTTTATGTCTTTCAGAATAAATGATAGTTTTATTGAAGAGATATTTTGGATCTGAAAGCATATACTTACAACAATGAAACCCAGTCATTTGATTGAGTTCTGCCACCTGCTGACATCAGATAAGCACCACGTAAATTATTAAACATGAAATAGTCAGAAGTATGGAAATATTGCTGTAATATATCTTTTATACAGTGCAAGGTTAACAGTGCATCGTCTGCACCCTATTGTTGTATAGAATACCATACTGGTTACCAAGCAGTTTTAATAAGTATAACTCAGCTTAAATACATAAAGCCTACCAAATTATTTCAAGCACTGGTATATATTCTTTTCTTCACATTCATATCACCAGGTGTTCTCAGCATAAAACATAAGATTTATCCTGCATGTAGGCGATAGAAAAAAAAAAAATAAAGATAAAAAATCCCACCAAAATCTAGACTTTTTCTCATTAGAAAGTGTCAAGAAGGCATCTTAAAGCTGAGAAAAGAAGGTGACATTCCCAAAAATATTGCTTTATAGTGCAGGCGAATTGCTCTGGTGCTAGATTTATTGAATGACTAACTGCTGGATGGAGCAGCAATACCCAATCTTTTGGAAGAAGTGTAGTACACTTATATTTCAGCCAAGAAGCAAAGTAAAGACAAGTAAAGGACATTCAAAAAAATCTAGAATGTATCAAAGACTTGTGGAGAATTTCCTACATTATCCGTTTTATTAGTAGGAATAAAAGGCAAATTCTATAGATACCCATTTTCAGTATTTTATGTTTAAATGATAGCCAATGGTTGTGATTTCTCTTCAAATGTCTCTTTATGTATCTTAATCTTAGCTAATGTGGATTCTTTTATCAAAAAGTCTGAAAAAGAACTGTTTGTGTTGCTCAGGATAATCAAACATACCCAAACCTTTATGGCAAAATAGGTGCTACAGTAAGAAAATTTGAATGTAAATGGAGCTATAAAGCAGCTTTTAGTTCTGCCACTTTGATGAATTTGACCCACAGTCAATTTGTAAAGGAGCACAGTATATATCTTTGATATCTTATAATAGTCAGACTTTTTCATCTATGTCACACAGGTCTTCATTTCATTCTCACTATCACTAAAAAAATGAATAAGGAGGGCTCATTAATATGGCCCCACCCTCTATTTAAAAAAAAAAAAAGTTAGCTCAAAAGGGTACTTCCCCTTTAAGAATTTAAATAAAGTTACTGTAACTTTGGAATATTCTAGAATCAGTGGGGCTCATTATATAAAGGCCCCCAAACAGCAAGGCCCCCCCCTTTCCTGTCATAAGGCACTTTAAGTGGTATTGTCACCCTTTTATGAAAGGGGGGACTTGTTGTTATATTATATTGGGACTCGAGTCCTATATGACTGAGCTGTTACGTTTTGCAGTTTAAAATAGCAGGTGTGACCAGAAATATGTGGACTGCCACAGAGAATACCTGGTACAAGTACAGTGTGAAATAATATAATTTATTTAAAAGGTAAGTGAATTACATAGATGTTAGCACACCTCCAACATACCAAACTGTGTAAAAGAAACCAGACAGGGTCATACACAGGAGATCATGCAGAGGGAGCTGGGGGCAAGACAATATAGGGAAAGGGTAACAGGAAATGGAAAGAGCAGGTAGGAAGTGATAAGGCTGCAGGGCAGGGGACCGGTTGCAGGAACAGGAAACAGGATATAGGATCACAGGAGCAGGACAGACAGGACTTAAATATACTTCCTGCAACGAGCATCAGGTGATGATTAATGATATGAGCTTCTGGTTGCTGGGAGACACCCACTGGTGGACGCTGTAACTGCAGCCCATGGATCTGGGAGCGACAGTGCCACCAGCAGATGAGCCCTTTCCTATCAGTACCCCCCCCCCTCTAAGGAGCGGCCTCAGGATGCTCCAAACAGCCATGGCTGAACACCAGTCCATAAAAGACAGTCTTCTGTTACACAAGTCAAGAGAAAAAGTTCCTCGTAGGCTGAAGTGCTAGGCGAGATGCCCTACTGCCAAGATCCATCAATAGGCAAAGTGTCCCACTGCTCGGGTCAGGTGACTGGCTGGGTACCCCACTGGGCACTGGGTACCCCCTGGGTACCCACTGTTGGGGTCAAGCGACTGGCTGAGTGTCCTGCTGGCCATATTCCCTGAGATGTACAACATGCAACACTCCAAGTCCCTCAAAACAGCTGATACCTCAATGCTGGAGTTCCATGGGTTATCAGCAAACAGCCCAGGCGACATGTGACAATACGGGAACCCAGACACTGAAGTGTCTCGTCATAACCATGTAGCTTAGCTGGTTTCCAGGACTTGCTCTGCACATCAAAAGCCACCTAGGTCTCTCTGAGGCACTGGTTACCCAACCTGGGTCCCCTAGTACAGTGGTCCTCAACTCCGGTCCTCGGGGCCCATTAACAGGCCAGGTTTGCAAGATAACTAAATTACATCACAGGTGATATAATTTACTGTTCAGTGATTGCAGTATTCTAGTCTGCATCTCCCCAAGGTAATACTTAAAATTTGGCCTGTTAGTGGGCCCGAGGACCAGAGTTGAGGACCACTGCCCTAGTACACCCTAGTACACCCACTGCCCTAGTTGCATCCGGATCATGGCACGGCACAGATCATACTCTGCCATTCCCTGGGAGCTTACCACAACCAGGACCATGAAGGCAAATGCAGCTACCAGTTACCAAGGGTATGTCCGGACCACCAGGCTTTGGCGCCATAGGAGCAACACACAGCCAGAGAGACTTAATCAAGTCAACCACCAAATGAATCTCAGGCCCTGCAGGTAACCTATATAAGGCATGTGAGGACTCATAGCTTTTAGACCCATTAGCAGGTGGACACTTAGCCTTTGCATGACAATCCAACTGAGCAGCTTGTATAGAGTCCGTAGAACCGGCTGTGTGGTAAGGGGAAGATAATTAAGATTATCAAAGGTAGACTTGTCATTGGGCAGCAGACCATCAGACAGGCAGGCAGGTTTTTTGGGCACAGGAGGTCCAGAGGTAGGCTGAGAATTCAGCACCTGATAATCAGGCTGGCCATCAGGCTCCGGATCATCAGGCTGGGCAGCAGACACTGGATCGTCAGGCTGGGCAGCAGGCAGAGGCACATCAAGCTGGGCAGCAGGCAGTAGCACATCAGGCTGGGCAGCCAGCAGTAGCACATCAGGCTGGGCAGCAGGCAGTAGCACATCAAGCTGGGCAGCAGGCAGAGGCACAACAGGCTGGGCAGTGGGCAGAGGCACATCAGGCTGGGCAGCAGGCAGAACTGAGGAAACATCAGGAGTGGACTGGCCCAAGGTTGAGGTAGTGGCAGGCTGAATCGGACCGACTGGCATCGTGGAAGCCAACTGTAGCAGATCATCTGGCGTGGAAGCCGACTGGAACAGATATTCTGGTGTGGAAGCTGACTGGAGCAGATCGTCTGGTGTGGAAGCCGACTGGAGCAGATCGTCTAAGGTAGAAGCAGACTGGAGCAGATCAACCGGTGTGGAGGCAGACTGGAGCAGATTGGCTGGTGTGGAGGCTGACTGGAGCAGATCAGCCTGTGTGGAGGCAGACTGGAGCAGATCGGCCGGCATGGAGGCAGACTGGAGCAGATCGACCAGCGTGAAGCTAGACTGGAGCTGATCGGCAGCGTGGAAGCAGAATGGAGCAGATCGGCTGGTGTGGAGGCAGACTGGAGCAGATCGGCCGGCAGAAAAGCAGACTGTAGCAGATTGGCTGGGGTGGAAGCAGATTGTAGCAAATCGGGTGGTGTGGAGGCAGACTGAAGTAGATTTGCTGGCGTGAAGGCAGACTTGAATAGTGGCAGGATGGTGAAAGTTGGGAAAAATGTCCTTTTCTTTTTTTGGTTTAGCCACTGAAATTCATCATGTGAACTCAGGGCTGTGAGCAGGGGGTGCAGCTGATGGAAGAGAAGAACTGAGGGATGGTGAAAAAGAGGGAGCAGTTGCTAAGGAGGATGTAATCTTCAATGGGTTAAAGGCAGGCTTGGTGCAGCAAGTGGAAACAGGGTACTGACACATAGTTGGTAGTAGGGTATACTGGGCTGTGGTTGTTGTTTATGATGGAGAGAGAGATACTTGAGCAGGTGGGAGTCTAGCAGCAGGAATGGATTGATGCAATTTAACTGAGGATGGGTGCAATATATCTGACCATGCTTGTAGTAATCGTTGAACAAAATTCAGTTTACACTCTACCTGTCTGACAAGAGACTGCACTGTGTTAATACACACCACTAGCACCTGTTGGGAACATGCTGAATAGTGCTCAAAGAATTAAGCCGAGTCATCCTCCAATAACCATAATAGTGATTCTACCTGAGCCATACTGAAGGGGGGAGAAAACTCATCACTGCCTCTAGGAATACTGGACAAAGCCAGTTCTGCACAAATGGCTGAAAATCACCAAACAACATCCTTATGACCTATGATCAACTAGGGAATGAGCAAGATGAATACATTCTAACAGCTGATCTCTGGCCCACTCAATCCTTCAATATCTGACGGCAGTATTCTTTTTCCTCTGTCCCTAGCAAACAAAAGTATACAAACTCCTTAGGATGCATCTTGCCACAAACAACAGCAGAGCCAAGATGGCTTCCCTGTGCAGCAACTTCTGGTCAGGACTGGCCTTGGTGTTATGTTTATTTATTGTTGCTATAGCATTTTAAATTGTAAGAATCAGCTGTCGATGGGTTTAAAATCATAGTATTGTTATCTGTGTATATTTGGCCCATATTGTATAGCATTATCCTATTGTGGGCAATTGCAATTTATAAAATGGCGGAGCGATTATTATGACACCCTGGATGTAATGAAATGCGTAGAGGCAGGGACTTCCAGTTGCTACATCATTTCAGCCTAGTGGAGAGCACGCTGGCTTCGGGGAGGAATGGAATAGCGGTGTTTCCTCTGTGCATTGGCAGATCATTCCAGATGCCAGGACGATGTCAGGATCAGGTGTGACCAGAAATGTGTGGACTTCCACTGAAAATACCAGGCACAAGTACAGTGTGAAATAATGTAACATTTTTGTAAAAGATAAGTAAATAACATAGATGTAAACGCACCTCCAACATAACAAACTGTGTAAAAGGGCCAGGTAACCAAATAAATAGTGAGACACAATAAACAACTGCCTAAACTAAGTATATGCAGCAAATAGGGAATGCAAAATTGTAATCGTAGCAGAGCCAGGGCCATACACGGGAGGTGGGGGCAAGACGGGATAGGGAAAGGGTAACAGGAGACAGAGAGCAGGTGGAAGGGATGAGGCTGCAGGGGCTGGGTCCAGGAACAGGATACATGATCGCAGGTCAGTGGCATATGCAAACCAAAATATCAAGGCCACCAGAGCAGGACAGACAGAACTTAAATATACTTCCTGCAATAAGCATCAGGTGATGACTAATGATGTGAGCTTCTGGCTGCTGGGAGACACCTGCTGGTGGATGCTGGAACTGCAGCCTATGGATCTAGGAGCCACAGTGCCACCAGCAGTCCTTTCCTGACAGACAGGCACTAGATTTGTGAGTGGATATATGTTTTCTTCTTTTATGGATTTTAATAAATACAGAGATATGATGTTTTCCATAGTCTTTCTTCTTCCACTTTGGAGTTTGCACTTTTTGTTGGACTTTATGCACTTTATATGTTTTCATATGCACTTTATTTGTTACTGATTGCACTTTATTGACACATTTGGATATATGGTAATTATTGATTTTGTGGATTTAAATTTTAATAGTATTTATTGAGTAGGACAAGCGCAGTTCTTGTTTACAACACATAGCCTAAATCCTTCAACATCTATAGAATGGGCCAGCATTACCTCAAATTTTGTTATGCTAGGTGGACAAAGCCATTTACTATTGGCTACGTGTTGTAACAATCTGAATCCAGCTAAACTGGTTCTACATTAGCAAGTTACATTAGTTACTACATTAGAGTAAATTATAATTAGGAAACTCTGACAGTGAACATCAGGATAATGTAAACTAATGGTAGTAATACACAAAAAATAGACACAAAAAATATAAAGTGACTTGGTGCCGTAAGGTGCAGGAATAATTAAAGTCCCGTGATGATAGTGATATACAAGCAATAATGACACTAAAATAAAATATATCAATATGTAGGTCCTAGGCAGGACTAGGGATGTAAAGTGCTGGGATGAATAAAAAATCATGTGATAAAGGTGGCAAGGAGAAAATAACATGAAAAAAAGTATAAATGAAATATAAATATAATTCACAGTGTAAGTCCTGAAGGGGACTATGAATGGACAGTGCTAGGTGACCCTGTGCTGACAGTATAAAAAAAAAAGGGCAACTTTAAAAAAAGGGGGTGGCCCATAAAGAGCATACTGATATATAAACAAAAGTGGCTCTGTGCAGAGGTAGGTAACTTTATCATCACGGGACTTTAATTATTCCTGCACCTTACGGCACCAAGTCACTTTATATTTTTTGTGTCTATTTTTTGTGCATTATTACCATTCGTTTACATTATCCTAATGTTCACTGTCAGAGTTTCCTGATTGTTATGCTGGACATATTCTTTTAGGCCCCTTTCACACTAGTGCGACTTGTCCCGCGATTTTGGACCGCAAAATCGCATGACAAGTCGTTTTCCATTATTTTCAATGAGCCCCATTCATATCAGTGCGTTTTGAAGTCGCACCAACTTCAAAGTAGTTCCTGCACTACTTTGGCACAATTTTAATGCGTTTTGAGGTATATAGCCCTGAGCCATTGCTCAAAATCGCGTCAAAATTGCGGCAAAGTCGTGTCAAAATCGCGCCGCGATTCGCGGCAAAATCGCTGTAAAATCGCGTCGCATAAGTGTGAAAGGGGCCTTTAACTTATTACACCACCTTTTTTAACACTTGTATATTTTCCTCTCCAGCCCAGGATATTAGTGGATTTCTACTCCCCTAGGCAGCGCCATTCCCCTCCCCCCCCTCTGTTTACACATATATAACCTTTGGTTATATTTTGAGGGAGGCAGCAGCCTATTACTCCTTTTTCTTTCCTTAGCACGGAGTAAACCTTTTTCATAAATTCGAATTAGTTACTAGGGACTGTAATTTACTAGGGGCATGTAAGAAGTGGCAATTACTATACAACCAAAGCCAAACAATCTCTTTTTCATTTTAAATAAAGTAGGGAAGGGTTTAAATCTATGTTATGTATTTTTGTAGGACATCTTCTCTACTATTGTTTCAGTGACAATTCAAAAGTTTGGATTTTTCCTCACTTTCGGACCTAGTGACAGTGGTTACTAGGTCAAATAGTCTGTGCACCCTCTGCAGGAACACAGACTCCTAAAATAAAAAAAATTAGCCTGGCAGGGTCGATAGCCCTTTTCCCTTCAAAACAAAGAGGGACACAATATATCACTGGGCAGCAAAGCTAGTTTGGCATCTAATATAGAATTAGAGCACGCTCTGTTCTTAATTTAAAGCCAGCATTATTGATTTTAAATGGAGAATAGTTAATTGCTCTTTGGGCTTTCAGGATGTATCAGCTATTAGTGGAGAATCAAGTAATACAGTATATTATTCTATACTATAGTATATATATATATACATACATACAGTATATATAATAGAAAAAAAATATATATACTGTATATATATATATATATATATATATATACATACAGGGCTTTTTTTCTCAGAAAATAGGTGCAGGAACTCACTCTCACTGCCTAAATCCCTGCCCCTCACCACGCCAAAACCCACCTTAACCACGCCCAAACTTCACCCCCCCAGAAACACCTTCCCTAGAGGAGAGAAGTACAGCGGCGCCAAATAATATTAAGTGGAGGCTTAGAACAGCGTGTCACACAAGGCACATGGTTCAGGAATGTGTAACACACAAAGTACAGGACTTCATAACACACAGGACTCAGAAGTGTTTTTTGTGTAGTTGTCTGCAGTGTGTATCACACAAGGCGCAGAAAAAAAAAAAAAAAAAAATCAGCAAACAGTATAGTACTCACATTGAATGCGAAGAGTCCTTTGTTCTCAGAAACATGGAGCATATAGCCCTGTGTACAGAGTGCAG
This sequence comes from Pelophylax lessonae, assembly GCF_965119305.1. NCBI lineage: Eukaryota > Metazoa > Chordata > Amphibia > Anura > Ranidae > Pelophylax > Pelophylax lessonae. The sequence goes on along the minus strand of NC_138771.1, from coordinate 244,334,504 downwards.
TGCAGGCAGGCCCGGATTGGCCAATCGGGAGCACCGGGAGAATTCCCGGTGGGCTGGATTGGTCGAGGGCCGTTGTCATTTCTTGGTGTGGAGGAAGTCACTTACTGAACTAACTTCCAGGAAATGCTGCGTTCCATGCCTCGGTCCCACTCCAAAAACACGCCCCCGGCCGCTCAGCGCTGCAGATAATTGGCTCACAGACAATACACTTCTGGTGGGAGGCGTGGAAGAAGAGATGGCACCCTATCACAGGATGGATCAGAGAGCGATCATGGAGCCATCAGCCATGTGAAGATGATGGGAGGGACAGGAGCTCTGGCCAATCCTCCCTCTGGGGAATTCAGCTGAGGGGCGGGGCTTCACATCACTGCCTCGGGTGAGGGAGATGGAGGCTGTAGAGTGCAGAGCTGAGCAGAGTCACCTCAGAGCTAAACCAGCCTGACCTGCAGTGTGTGTAGCAGCAGGTCAGTGTGTAATAATGACAGCAGTTTAAGGTGTTCTGTGTGTCTAATCACCAGCAGGAGTGTTCCTTCCTTCTTCCCCAGTGCCATTCCCCAGAAGATGTGTCCAAATGCGATGCGACTTTAGCCATACAATTGGTATGGCTTAATTCGCATCACAAAAACATTGCATGATTTTCAGAGCAGTGCGCTGCGAATCACATGCAATGTCTGTCATCGCACTAATGTGAACGGGGACTAACATTGGTAGTGTTGAAAATAATCGTATAATCGATGCATTGCGATTCAGCCTTAAACGATTCTCCATTGATGCAGGCAACAGCTCAATCACAATTGCATCAATGACGTCATTCTGGGGCGCCCCTGTCAGAGTGCTCCCCTCCTTCCTCCTCTCCTTGTGTATGTCACACAGAGCAGCGATCTCCTGCTGTGTCACGGAACCTGGATCTAAATTGTTCTGCGGCGATGTAACAAAGTCTCGCCTCCTAGACCAACTCCTATGATAGACGGCACACTGATCCAAGGCTAGGAAATTGAATCAGTGTGACCTGTATCATAGGAGCCGGTCTAGGAGGTGGAACTATGCTGACAGCAGCCGCCAGGCAATTTAAATTCAAGCTCCGTGACACAGCGAGAGATCGCTGCTCTGTGTGATCCAGGCACTGGTGAGGTTGCATTAGATGGGCACTGATAAGGCTGCAATTGATGGGTAATGATAAGCCGCATTTGATGGGCACTAATAAGGCTGCATTTGTTGGCACTTATGAGGTTGTATTGATGACCACTAACAGACTGCATTCGATGGGAACTGGTCAGGCTGCATATGATGGGTATTGGTGAGGCTGCATGTGATGGGAACTGATAAGCTGCATTTGACGGGCACTAATAAGGCTGCATTTGATGGCACTGGTGAGGCTGCATTTGATGGGCACTAATAAGCTGCATTTTATGGGCACTGGTGAGGCTGCATTTGATGGGCACTAATAAGCTGCATTTGATGGGCACTGATAAGCTGCATTTGATGCCACTGATAAGCTGCATTTGATGGGCACTGATAAGCTGCATTTGATGGGCACTGATAAGCTGCATTTGATGCTACTGATAAGCTGCATTTGATGGGCACTGATGGGGCTGCATTTGATGCCACTGATAAGCTGCATTTGATGGGCACTGATAAGCTGCATTTGATGCCACTGATAAGCTGCATTTGATGGGCACTGATAAGCTGCTTGAGTGTGGGCTGGGACACATGGACAGGGACACAGGGGGCCCCAAAGTCCCCTATTGCCCGGGGGCCCCGTGAGTTGTCAGTCCGCACCTGAGCCAAACTGCATGTTTTAGTGAACATGAAAGGATTAGTTCATCTTTTCCAAAAACTGCCAATACAGATAAAGGGGGGGGGGGGGGGGTAGTAGATAAAATGAAATTGCAAAGCTCTGACTAAAGATGAATAAAGCCCTTGTTATAGGTAAAGGCCATTTATATACCTCCTGAAACCTGACTAAAAAACTCCCAGAGATGGTATCCCATCCCGCCTTGTTGGTAAGACACGCCCAGCTTTTACTGTTCACTTCCACCATTACATGAGTGACCTTTTAGCTCACACCTACTGCACTAGGGGAGAAAAAGCGCTGCGACTGAGCTCAGTACTATGATGGTGGAGGTGAACAGCTGGGAGTGTTGTAGCAAAGTCTTAGGAACAAGGTAGGATGGGATGATGCCACGTGTGTGAGTTTTTCAGTCAGGTGAACTAAAGTGGGCCGGTCTAAGGCATGAAACTCCAGGGCTGAAAATTAGTCCCACTCCGGCCCTGAGTGCAGGGGTCAGAAATATGTAACATAAAGCCCAGCACACAGATAGCAGTGGTAAAGAGTATGTAATATGCAGTCCAGCATACAGAGTGCAGGAGTAGGGATGATCGAACTTTTCAAAAGTTTGGTTCGACCAGAACACCCGAACTTCCCAAAAGTTCGGCCCGGATTTCAGAACCCCTTTGAAATCAATGGGACCCGAACTTCGGTAATCAAAAAACACCATTTTGAAGCCCTAAAACCCAATAAATGCCCCTAAAAAGTGCCTAGGGTTCTGGGTCATGCCCCAGGGACTATTAATCACACAAAAAAGTTCTTAAAAATTGTCATTTTTGATAGAGAGACAATTATTGAATAAATTATTGAAAAAAAAAATGAGATTTTTTGATTTTGACTTTGGATTTAGTGTCTGATTTAGGGTCTAAAAAGTGTACCTGTGAAGTTTCAGCTCTGTAGCATGTCCAGAACCAGAAAAAAAAAGATTATTTGTATTAGGTCACTTATAGAACAGGGATATGGCTCCGCTATTTTCACACCTTGCCGGTTTTGTAGCAAGCGTTTTTAGGCATTTTTTGGGGATTATTGGAGGCAGGCATAAGATCAGAACTTCTGTGTAGGGGTATATATACACACACACTTATATGTATATATACACCTACACATACAGTATATAGGTGTGAAAGTAGCAGAACACTATACTTGCGCTAATGAAATAATTAACACCAATATGTCTCCGCTCCTATCACACCTATATATGTGTATGTGTAAAATACATATAAGTGTGTGTGTATATATATCCCTATACAGAAGTTCAGATGTTTTGCCTGCCTCCAACGACCCCCAAAAAATGCCCAAAAAAACGCCTGCAATAACACACCTGGGCGTTTTTTTGGGCATTTTTTGTGGGTCTTTGGAGGCAGGCAAAACATCTGAATGTACATCTGAATGTATGTATATATACACCTACATACATATAGGTGTGAAAATAGCAGAACACTATGCTTGCGCTAATGAAATAATTAATACCAATATGTCTCCGCTCCTATCACACCTATATATGTGTATATATACATATAAGTGTGTGTGTATATATATCCCTACACAGCAGTTCAGATGTTTTGCCTGGCTCCAAAGACCCCAAAAAAATGCCCAAAAAAACGCCTGCGCCAAAAAAAAAAAAAACGCCCAGGTGTGTTATTGCAGGGGGTTTTTTTGGGCATTTTTTGGTGTCTTTGGAGGCAGGCAAAACATCTGAACTTCTGTATAGGGGTATATATACACACACACTTATATGTATATATACACATACACATATATAGGTGTGATAGGAGCGGAGACATATGCCTGTTAATTATTTAATTAGCGCAAGCATAGTGTTCTGCTATTTTCACACCTATGTATGTGTAGGTGTATATATACATACATGTGTGTGTATATATACCCCTATTCAGAAGTTCAGATGTCATGCCTGACTCCAAACTTGTCCTCAAAAAAGCCCTATGAACGCCTGCAGCAAGCAAGTGGAAAATAGCACCCTAACTACACTAGATATCCCTTTCCTCACACTAAAAATTACTAAATGACACTCTGTATCAGAAGTCACAGAACTGCTTCCACTCTCTTCCATGTCCCTGTATTACAATGCTAGGAATTTTGCGGGGGCTATCTTATATACTGGGGGGCGTATTCACTAATGATTGGCCTCTGGACCTCCTAGTCACTCCAATCACATTCCTAGCATTCTCCTGCCCCCTCAATTGGTTTTTACTGATGGTTCCGGTCCAATCACGGGCTTTTAAAGCCCATTTCCTGTCCCATTGCATTTTGGTCGCTTCTAGTTGCCGAATTCCAAACTTTTTCAGCAAAAAGTTCGGAATTCGGCCGAACCTTAAACAGCCAATGTTCGGGTCGAACAGATGGTCGACCCGAACCGTTCGATCATCCCTACTCAGGAGTATGTAATCAAAAGCCATTGTTCAGAGTACAGCATTAAGGAGTACCATCCAGAGGCCTTTAATATGTAACATACAGCACAGCATACAGAATATAGTGGTTCTGAGTATGTAATTTAAAAGGTGTTACAAAATTTTCACCACTGGATCCTGCACGCTGTGCCATACATTACATACTCTGTGTCACTAACTCTGTATGCTTTACTGTCCCCCAGCAAATTTCCCTTGTCCCCCCCTCAACTATCCCCCCAAAAGTAACCATCAAATCCTCACGTCCACCTATCTCTTTGCTTACCTCTGTGTCCCCCATCCACACCTAGCCTCTGCAACCCTCATCCACAGCTCACCTCTTCTTTCCCCTGTTCACAGCTCCAGTCTGCACCCCTATCCACAATTCACCTTTGCCCCCCCATCATCAGCTCAACTCTGCACCCCTCTAACTACAGCTTACACCCCCTGTCCACAACTCACCTCTGCACCCTCATCCATATTATCTCTGCCCTCCTTCTGCACCCCCATCTAAAGCTAAACCCAATCCACAGCTCTCATCTTTGCCATCCCCCATGTTTCACCTCTGCACCCCCAGCTTCCCCACCCTCCAAATCTCTCGTTTTGCACAACCTGACTTCTACCCTTTGCAGCTCTTACCTCTGCACAAAATTCCCCCACTTGCCCAGCTTTCCGCTCTGCACAAATCCCCCCCCACTTTCCCAGCTCACTGCTCTGCACAAATCCCCCCACTTTCCCAGCTCACTGCTCTGCACAAATCCCCCCACTTTCCCAGCCCTCCTCTCCAAACAAATCCCCCCACTTTCCCAGCTCCCCTCTCTGCCTAAATCCCCCTCACTCTCTCTGCCCTCCTCTCCATCTAAATCCCCCTCACTCTCCCTGCCCTCCTCTGCACCTAAATCCCCCTCACTCTCCCTGTCCTCCTCTCCACCAAAATCCCCCTCACTCTCCCTGCCCTCCTCTCAGCACAAATCCCCCCACTTTCCCAGTCTTTCTCTCTGCACAAAGCCCCCCCACCTTCCCATTCCTCCTCTCTTCACAAATCCCCCCACCTTCCAAGTCCTCCTCTCTGTACAAATCCCCCCACCTTCCCAGTCCTCTTCTCCACACAAACCCCCCCACCTTCCCAGTCCTCTTCTCCACACAAATCCCCCCACCTTCTCAGTCCTCCTCTCTGTACAAATCCCCCCCACCTTCCCAGTCCTCTTCTCTGCACAAATCCCCCACCTTCCCAGTCATCCTCTCAGCACAAATCCCCCCCACCTTCCCAGCTCTCCTCTATGTATAAATCCCCCCCACACACACATACACTTTCCCAGTTCTCCTCTCTACAAACTCCCCCCAGCACTCCTCTGTGCTCAAATCCCCACACACACTTTCACAGTGCACTCTGCACAATTCCCCCCTTCTTTTACAGTTCTCCTCTCTCCACCTCTTCTACAGCCCCTCCCATTTTTCCTTTACAGCTCCCTCACCGTTTCTACAGCCCCCCCTCCCATTTTTCCTTCACAGCTCCCTCACCTCTTCTACAGCCCCCCTCCCGTTTTTCCTTCACAGCTCCCTTACCTCTTCTAGAGCCTCCTCCCATTTTCCTTCACAGCTCCCTCACCTCTTCTACAGCCCTCCCCCTCCCATTTTTCCTTCACAGCTCCCTCACCTCTTTCACAGCCCCCCTCCCGTTTTTCCTTTACAGCTCCCTCACCTCTTCTACAGCCCCTCCTCCCGTTTTTCCTTCACAGCTCCCTCACCTCTTCCACTGCCAGTGCTCAAGTCCATATGGCATGCGCCGGCTTTTTTTTGCAACTGATCGAGAGTTGCAAAAAGCTGCTTCCTGAATAGCACAGGCAGCTATAAGTTGCTGTGTTGGTACCTGAAAAACTTGAGGGCTGCAGCTGACACAGATTGGATAAAAGAGGGCTGCCAGAGGTGGCGGAACTCCGTTCCGGTGAGTTCCGGCTGAAAAAAAGCCCTGTATATATATATATATATATATATATATATATAGTGCCTTGTAAAAGCATTCACCCCTCTTGCCAATTTTTGTGTTTTGTTGTCTCACAACCTGGAATTAACATGGATTGTTTGGGGATTTGCATCATTTAATTTACAGAACATGCCCACAACTTTGAAGATGTTTTTTTTTTATTTTTTATTGTGAAGCAAACAACAAATAGGACAAAATGACAGAAAAAGTCAATGTGCATAACTATTCACCCCCCTAAAGTCAATACTTTGTAGAGCCACTTTTTGCGGCAATCAAAGCTCCAAGTCGCTTTGGATAAATCTTTATGAGCTTGCCACATCTTACCATTGGGATTTTTGCTCATTCCTCCTTGCAAAACTGCTCCTGTGAACAGCAATCTTTAAGTCTTACCACAGATTTTCTAGTGGATTGAGGTCTGGACTTTGACTAGGCCATTCCATGTTTCCCCTTAAACCACTCAAGTGTTGCTTTAGCAGTGTGTTTGGGGTCATTGTCCTTCTGGAAGGTGCTAATCACGCACAGAGCTGTACAGGTTTTGCTCAAGAATATCCCTGTATTTAGCACCATCCATCTTTCCCTCAACTCTGACTAGTTTCCCAGTCCCGGCTGCTAAAAAACATCCCCACAGCATGATGCCACCATACCATGTTTCATTGTGGGGATGGTGTTCTTTGGTTGATGTGATGTGTTGGGTTTGTGCCAGACACAGCATTTTCTTTGATGGCCGAAAAGTAAAATTTTATGTTCATCAGACAAGAGCACCTTCCTCCATGCATTTTGGGAGTCTCCCACATGACTTTTCGCAAACTCAAAATGTGCCATTTTGTTTTTTGCTGAAAGTAATGGCTTTCTTCTGGCCACTCTGCCATAAAGCCCAACTCTATGAAGCGTACGGCTTATTGTCATCCTTTGTACAGATACTCCAGTCTCTGCTGTGGAACTCTGCAGCTCCTCCAGGGTTACCTTAGGTCTCTGTGCTGCCTCTTTGATTAATGCCCTCCTTGCCCAGTCCGTGAGTTTTGGTGGGCTGCCGTCTCTTGGCAGGTTTGCTATTGTGCCATGTTCTTTACATTTGGTTATGAAAGATTTGATGGTGCTCCCTGGGGATTTTTTTTATGACCTAACCCTGACTTGTACTTCTCAACAACATTGTCCCTTACTTGTTTGGAGAGTTCCTTGGTCTTCGTGGCAGTGTTTGGTTAGTGGTGCCTCTTGCTTAGGTGTTGCAGCCTCTGGGGCCTTTCAAAAAAGGTGTGTATATGTAATGACAGATTATGGGACACTTAGATTGCACATAGGTGGACACCATTTCACTAATTATGTGACTTCTGAAGGTAATTGGTTGCACCAGAGCTTTTTACGGGCTTCATAACAAAGGGGGTGATACATACGCACATGCCAATTTTCTGTTTTCTATTTCTAAATAATAGTTTTATGTATATATTTTTCTCATTTCCCTTCACCAACTTAGACTATTGTGTTCTGATCCATCACATAAAATTTAGATTAACAAAACATTGAACTCAAGGCTGTAATGTAACAAAATAGGTACAAAGTCAAGGGTGTGAATACTTTTGTAAGGCACTGTATATATGTAAACCTTCCAACTCCCTGCCATGCCCCCTCAAAGGAGAACTATACAAAAAAAATTGATCAAAACTCACAAGTTTTTTTTTTTTTTAACACTACTATTCCTTTATACTGGCTTTTGAAATTTACAAATGCAGCAATTTAGAAATAGGATGAAAGGTTTAGCACTGTGAAACACTTTTTGAAAGATAAATAGTGCATTTTATATACAACTACTGTATTTAGATCAGAGCAAACTGAGGGACAAATTAGGAGAAAAGAGGGACAGAGGAACTTTATTCCAAACAAGGGACGGACCCTCAGAATCTGGGACTGGTGGGAGCTATGATTAATATTATTAACCGCTTGCCGACCGCCGCACGAACATATACTGCGGCGGTCAGCCCCTCACAGGCAGAGTGACGTATCGGTACGTCACTAGCCTGGGAGGGTCTGGGGAGCGAGCGCGCGTCGCTGGCGGCGCGGTCACGGGCCCCCCCGCGCGTGTGACCGGCGGACCCGATGTCCGCTGGTCACTCGGCGATCGGCGGGGGAGAGGGAGAAAGGCAGGCAGCTTGTGTAAACAAGCTGCCTGTCAGTTCTCCCTGTGTAGAAACACTTATCATACGGTTCTACTATGTAGAACCATTGATCAGTGTAACTACACCTCAAGCCACAGCCAATCACAGTTACAATCACGCCCCTAGGGACACACACAGCCCCTCCCTCTCAAATAAAGATAACCCCTTCACTGCCAGTGTATTTTTACAGTAACAGTGCATATATATAGCACTGATTACAGTAGAAATGTCACTGGTAACCCCAAAAGTGTCAAAAATGTCAGTCAAGGGTCCGATCTGTCCGCCGCAATGTCGCAGTACCGCAAAAAAAATCGCAGATCGCCGCCATTACGCGTTAAAAAAAAAACAACAAAAATGACAAAAATCTTTCCCTTTGTTAGTAAACGCGATAACTTTTGCGCAAACCAATCAAAATACGCTTTTTGCGATTTTTTTTACCAAACATATGTAGCATAAAACAAATTGGCCGAAAATTTTAAAAAATTTTGATTTTTACTTTTTTTTGGGGGGAATTTCATATAAAAAAATGTGAAAAATATTGTTATTTTTGCAAAATTGACGCTCTTTTTTTGTTTATAGCGCGTGATCAAAAAATCGCACAGGTGATCAAATACCGCCAAAAGAAAGCTCTGTTTTTGGGAAAAAAAGGACGTCAAATTCGTTTAGGTACAGCGTCATACGACCGCGCAATTGTCCGTTAAATTCACGCAGTGCCGAATCGCAAAATACCCCCTGGTAGGAATGGGGGTAAAATCTTCCGGGGCTTAAGTGGTTAAACAGGGTTTGGTTGGATCTGGTCATTTATACAGTAACAGCTACCAAGACCTGGATCTGTGTATACTAACTGATCACAGGGGATTGAGCTAAGTATAGTACATTGGTCAGCTGCAATGGACTAAACAGGACACTGACACATAGGGCTAATTAAAAAAAACCTACAGGGAACAGTCTGTGTTGCTTAACATATTTTATCATTGATAGTTCCATAGGAAGAGTATAAACACATTGTTCTACAGTCGGTTGAAGGCATTGGCATTATTTACTACTTCTAAATTCTGATAATCCATCAAATGTCATTACATTGCATAAAATTGCACAAATGTTAAAATTTAATGTAACGCTGGTCTTCTATAGGTTTACTATGCAGCTGCTATTTAAAAAAACACTGGTACTGTAAGTGATGGTTCCGGTTCAGATCAATTAAAATATTTATTCTTTGCTTGATTAGGTCCTAAAAGTGGACACCAGCTACTAAAGACATAAAAAAGCTATGGGCTGGTGCCAACACTCCATTACATTTATTCCATTCTTTGATCCAAAATATCTCTCACACAAATTACTGTTTGAATGGTGCAGCCTGTACTTGATCGCCATTAGCATAACATGGAAACAATGACAAATACAGAGGCGGATGATAAAGTGGAGTCAAATAAAAAGTGACCTTCTATACAAATTAAAGGTAGGGTAAAGTATTGTATGAACAGCTCTGTTGAGCGCTAAGGCTTTTTTTTCAGTAGCCTAAAACTTTCAGTGATTCTGGAATCTCAGAATGACATGCTGCAAGAAATGGGTCCCAATGCAGTATAGAATACACCTGTGAACAAAAAGGAACCAGTTAGGGGAATTATTCTTACCAGTTTTTGGCAACCAGGGGTAGAATCTATTACAACATAATTGTCCCCAGCCAGGAAATTGTTCAAATTAGTAGTGTGCACCGATCTTGGAGCTTATAGGATGGTTATTGTATTAAGTTCTAGGTGGCAATATAAAAAAGTGAACAACTGAAAGCCCATGCAAAGACATAGTACAAATTTGGTTTTTGGAAATTATAGCAACAGTGCACTCTACCACATTTAGGTGGTTCTACAGTATAATAAACGATGCCATCTAATAAAGAGTACCTTTTATACAGAAGATGCTGGTACAGATGCCATAAAGCATTAGCAACTTCTCTATAATGGCTGAGGGGTGTAATGATAGGAGGCAGACAACTGAGAGTATGGCATGAGGGAGTAGGACAAGTGTAAAGCAAGTATAAACAAATCATTTGTTGTGCCGATACGAAAAAAAAGTGCAAAAAGTCAGTGAATAATGATGATAATAATAATAAAAGTGCAAAGTCCCCGAGTAAATAGGTATCACAGTGATTCTGAAAGGTGAACAGCCATCCATAGCAGTTTCATCCATAGCCATATCACATGTGTAGCTTCTTCCAAAAGTGTTCAGGAAACCAACCACCAGCTCTTAGTGAATTCAACATTCACCAGAACCAATGGCTGTCATTACAACAGCATCAACTCCTGTAATACTTGAAAAATCTGTGGAATCCGTGTAACAACCACATTCAGTGGTGCCCTACGTTTTAAAATTATTTTTTTTACAGGCTTTAGAATTTCGACAGGCTAGAAGTTCCTGTTTGTTTAGGCTTTCAATTGTGTAAACCAGTGTTAATTTTGGCAGCAAATTTCATTTTAGTTTTAGTCCAATTTTAGTCTTCTGCAAGTGTTTTAGTTTTAGTCGTATTTAGTTTAGACTAAAACTCCAGTACATTTTAGTCGACTAAAACTCATTTTAGTCATCTATAATGGAATGGGTGTAGTTCGATTGTAATTTGTAATGCATTATTTAAGCATTTCTCTACCATCTCCAAACTCATTATATACTACTGCTGGTCCTGGAGTGAAAAATCTAATATGTTATTATTTATGGTAAGCTTTGAGCATGCACCAGTGTTAATTTTGGCAGCAAATTTCAATTTAGTTGTAGTTACAGTCTTTTGACTAAAATGCCATTTTAGTTTTAGTCGTATTTTATTCATCTGAATTGTTTTAGTTTTAGTCGTATTTTAGTCGACTAAAATTGTGTTAATTTAGTCGACGAAAACGTTTTAGTCGGTTTTAGTCGACGAAATTAACACTGGTGTAAACCTCACCCAATTATCTTAAGTTTGGAAGGGTACAGACGTCTGTCAAGTTTTCGTTTCATTGCTATAGATTTCTGTTCTGAATGGTTATATTGGCAATATTGCCAATTACTTACAACTTAACACAGTACCACCTTATTACTATTTGGCAGGTAAAGTCATTGATAAAAACTTGAATTTCACTACAGCCTCCCTAGTAGTATATCTGAATACTGAATATCACCTAAGTGTTGGTTCCATGTACAATCCTTTTCCCTTCTTCCAAACACCAGCGTGGAGTATGTTTTTATTTTATTAGTATAACTTTTTAAAATCATTTTCATTTGCACTGTAATGAATCTAGTTAGGCAATACGGTATTACACAAAATAAACATTTTCTGAAAACTGATGGCATGTTGCTCTGTAAGCTGAATTCTATTTTGGTGCATATGTGTATTTTTACATTGTTATGCAGTCTTTGTCTACAGCATAGCTTTGTGCATACAGCATAGTTGCCTTTTGTACATTATGTATTTTGTTGATACTGATAAAAAAAAAAAACAGTTCACTGGTTAAGCACCTATTTGCAGACTAATGTTATGCTGACAGATTTTAGACAGGGACCACCTAAAGGCTTTTCATAACAGGGTCAGTAATGCTAAACTCATGAGATAATTAGTGTCTTAATTCTTTAGCATTTGCGCCTTCATGAACGTTTATGCTCCAGGTGAGAAAAAAACACAGAACACGAGAATATCACATCAAATAGCTTTAGTCTTGACCATAAAGTGACAATAGGTAAACAAGCAGTATCGATAAAGAAAAAAGTTGTGATAGTGCTGCCCAATAGTGAACAATCAATTATTCAATCAATTGAAAAAAAACAAAAAATAGTGACTTTGATAAATATTGAGTAACAATACACTCCTGTGCTAAAAAATTGCTATAAACATTGATACATTGAAAAATACATAAACACACAGAAATATAAAGGACACTAACTAAAAGGGTATGGGGCAAAAGTCGGGACTTTAAGCCGGTTCACACTGGGGCGACTTGTCAGGCGGCCTGCCATAGATTAGCACAGGACCCGTTCTAATAGGAGCGACACAAGTCGCTCCGACTTAGAAAAAGGGTCCTGTACTACTTTGGGGCGACCTGGAGCGACCTGCATTGACTTCAATGATATGAAGCCTGTGCATGCCGCTCCGAGGTCGCGGTGCGCGCTGTGCACCGCGACTTCACAGGTCGCCCCGGCAAGTCGGGTCGCTCCTATGTGAACCGGCTCTAAAGGTACCGTCAGCGACCAATAGTAATGGTATGACACTAATATGGTATATTGTATAAAAGCATTTATTTTATTACATGTCATTGACAAAAGAAAAAGAGACAGGAGGACAAATTATATATACACAAAAAACAATAAGGACAATTGGGTATCCAATAAAAACAAGTCAAGCAAAGTTGTAAACCTCATATGTTCATAAAGTTGTATTAGAACCACAGGGAGATACCATAGGGACAGAATCATCTGTTAAGTACTCCCTTAGGTAACAACTACCCACTACCCTACATGTTTCGCGGTGTGATCCACTTCTTCAGGGGTACAGGGGTGCATATAAATGTTCAGAGGGACAACCGTAGAGTAATTAAAACAAAAAATTAATTGAGATATATATTTACACCAATTTTATTACAACATTGTTAATAATTATTCATCTTTATAGTATGTTTGGGGAGGGGACAGAACCCCATTATCCATCCAAACATATACAAATTATGAGAATATATTTATGCCAGTTTATAACACAGTATATCATACGGACATGGAGGCCAAAAAACACGGATGCTCCCACCTGAAAGGCTGCTCATAGATAGGTAAGCTGACGGAACCAACCGGCGGCAAACTACTATTGGGATGTGGTACCTTTACTCTATCATCATTCTCTTAAAGTGAGCCATTTTCAACACAGAGAAATAGATAAAGTCCCAACAGTCCACACATAAAGTGCTTCATATTTCAATATCCGCCCCACTATTTAACAACAGTGCTCCATCACTAAGTGAAAAACTCACTCACCTCAGCACAAGACTTTCAAAAGGGCCAACACAGCATAATGGTAATCAATCCTGTGCATCAGATAGTGGGTAGCGCTATCACAACTTTTTTCTTTATCGATTGCAATGTATGTAGAAACACATTTAGTGATAGTAGCAGCCTCTTGTTGTATATAGGAATAAGTGGCAGTCCACAACATCTTTATTATTTATTTTAAACAAGCAATATCAAACTCATTTCAGGGGCCAACAAATTCACCTTTATCAAGACTTGAACGTTTATGCCAGAATTCCTGGCATTTTTATTACATTGCTATGGTGCCATTGTAAATGCTTGTGTACTGATGGAGATCCACTTTAGAAGAGTATACCATAACTCATATAGGAATTCTAGCATAAAAGCCAAAGCCCTGAAGAAGGGGAATACTTTGGCCCCTTAAAGTGGTTGTTAAGGCACTTGTCTATATATTTAATTAAAAAAATGCTGTGAATACCTGATTTCAGTGTGCTGCTCTGCAATCACATGGCTGGCTGGCTATGTCCTCTCCCCTTCTGACAGATGAAGGGGGCAGGGCAGAGACTCCTCTGCTAACATCACTCGGGAGGAGAGAGAGAGATTCGGCCGGTCACGTGATCGCCGAGCAGCACACTGAAATCAGGTATTTACAGCATTTGTTTTTATAAAACACGGAGACAGAGGCACACAGGCTTAGGAGACAAAACAGGATTATATAACACATTAACAGTTATTTGAGAAGCAGGAGGGGTGGGCGGGCCATGACACTGAGCTGACAGGCAGGGAGGGGAGGGGGAGGAGGACACAGGAGAACAGAGAGCAGAGCTGCAGGTGAAGGAGGCTCGTACATTGACCATGGTATCAGGGCTCAGCAGCCATGATACACTGTGGTCAGTGTACAGAGGGGAGGCAGAAACTGGCAGGATCAGCCAGGTTTTTAGGTGATATAGGGGGCCAAATGACACAGCTCAAGCACTGTGTTGCTTTAAGGGAACATAATCCATTTTTTTCTTTTTTAGGGTAACAAACATTTTAAATGCATTAGATGCTGCTTGTCTACCTAATGATACTTCATATTTAGAAATAAGGCTATATAGACATTGAATATAATTGTCTGGTGCTCGATTAATTGTCAGGGCCTCAATTAATTAATTTCATTGCAAATAATGTTATTGTATATATTTTTTTATATTTTTTATGTATTTCATTCAGTGTACTATACACCTTTTTCTGATGAATTGGCCACTAAAGAGCTACAAAACACATTGATGGTGTTTTTTTTTTAACCTGTTTTTATGATCAAAAAATACCAACCTTCCCGAAGAATCCACTTGAAAACAACTTTTTATTTATTAGGTGCCTTTGCTGACCACATATTGGTTCCATTTTGGGATTTCATCCTCTTTTTTTGTTCACTAGATCTGATCGCAACCTAGCACACCCACACACTACGTGGAGAGTCATATTTGCCATATGTGCTAGGTTGCTTGACCCTAGGATGCCCAATTAATATACACGTACTATTCTATTTGCCATACTTTTAACATACATACAACTGAATACTACTCCTAGAAGGATCTCTCTCGAAGCTTTTTATCTCTCTTTTTTCTTTGTCCACTGACTCATTTTCTGATCCTATAAGTATTTAAAAGCATCAACTGCAGCTCCAGCTGTTGTTCCCAACTCCTGTTTTTACTGAGGATTTCAGGAATATAGAAAAGTCTTAAAGGCTTAAATTGCTCCCTTTCTATCATGAACATTCTTACTGTCTATGTGTAAAGTGGTTTGGAAGCATAAATATTTTTTACCTGAAAGCATGTGTTGCATTAAGGTAAAAAATGTTTAGGTATCAGAATCCCCCCTCCCCCCCCACACACTTTTAGTTACCTGAGCCCATATTTGATCCAGCACTGTGCACATCTGCAGCTCTTCTCTCCCCTCACTTACGGGTCTCCCTGGCTTTGCTTGGGCACCAGAAGCCATTGGCTCTTAGTGCTGTCAATCATAGCCAGTGACGAGGGAACAGGGGGGGGGGGGGTCAGAGTACCTTTACAATTACTTTAAGTTAATATTGATTGAGCAGTGGATTGTGTTTTCTCTTGTTATCATGCCAGCAACAAGTTACATGAACTCTCATCAGAAATTAAAAAGTGATTTGTGCATTCCTTGCTGTTTGGTTGTGCACATCTTATAACGTGACTCTGCCATGAGAGATGTACAAAGGCTTTCATTGCAGGCTTCCTTCTGAAAATGCTAAAAGCCTAGCTGTGTCTGAATTTAATTTAGTTTACTGCATGTTAATCACAATTCCTGACACACATGCTGTAAATGAGTGTGAACTGCTTAAATCTATACTTTTTCTGGGTCAGCATCAATGCATCAAAATGACAGCCAGATAACTAGCATTATCAAAGAAAAGTTGTAATGTATTCTACGTACTGGATATTTGTCCCTGAAATCATAGGGCCATAAATTAAAGTACCCCTTGGTGCAATGTTCAGCCTTGTCCAGGCAGAGCATATTTCAGCCTATCATAGACCTGTACCTATTGAGTGTACTAAAATGCAGGATTAAATGCACAAGGGCCAGACACCCCATGTGCAATGAGCCTTAGGCTACTGAATGTCATTCAACACAGAAGAATGACATCATGGGGGAAATATATTACTTCCAGGTTTCTAAGGTAGCGAGCCTTTGTAAAAAGCCAAATTGGGGTTCATCAGTGCATCAGCCTGTTTCTTCACCAGGGCCCCTGATGGTGGGGATAGACTTGCAGTAAACTGGAACCAGGTTGCAGCCCCTAGGTATGCCCAGCTGACAATGAGGAGACAACTCAGGGTCACTTGAAAAAGTCACATTATTTTGTGACGCAACGCGTCGGGAAAAGCCGTGGTGACGTCACTTCCGGTCAACGGCCGAGACCGGAAGTAGAGGAACAGACCGCAACAGCGGGACTCTGTGATAGATTCAATGCTGATATTTTTCATCTTAAATTTAAGTGTGATATATTTGATTCAATTAAAAGCTGTTTTAATATACTACACCATGAGGGTCCCCTTTATCCTTTTTCTCTGAGAAACAAGTATCCCAGGAAGCACATTGTTATCCTTGTTATCGGAGGTCATTAGGGAAACACACCATCCTACCCATCCAGCACATTCAGCATTCCAGAAAGCATAAGGGTATTCCAGTACATCGGAGGCTATTAGAGAGATACATCGCCTCATCCATCCATCCAGCGCATCCAGTACACATAAATTGGAGGAGTGTGATCGATTGGAGATTGGATCTAGAGGGTCTGCAGGTTGACCATATGCACCTGAAAACGCTCACTTGAGTGTTAATGGAGGTGAGCGGCCATTACACACTTGTGTGGATCTCCTAGCTCACGAATGGTTTCCTGCACTCAGTCGTCACTTGAAGCACTTTTTTCATTGCACCATATGAACTATATATGAACTTTTATTTCTAATTTTTATTATCATCACCCCCTGGTTTTCTTTGGAGCACAGGGATTTTCTTTGGAGCACAGGGATTCTTTACACGTTAATGTGATCACCTCGTCTGTTTATATAGCGACACCTTTCCCATTGCAAAATTTATTTAGTTTTTATTCAAGAATTTTTATGTATTTTTATATATTGGTTTTCTATTGATCACCAGCAGATTGCATTTTATTCGCATATATATATTTTTTTTCCTCATTATCTTCTTTCACCCCATCATTGATCAGACGTTCACCTTTCAGAGGACGTTTGTCCCATATTTCTTTTCACTTTAATAGTCACACATATTATTTGGATTTCATCATTTCACACCCACGGTGTTATTTGATACATAGGGGTTCACTCTTCAGAGAGCACTTACTTGGAATTTTCACATCACCTTGAATTTTATAACATTTCTTTCTTATATTGTTATATCAGTGTTTATCTTTTACCACCTGGTTCATTGAGCACTTGTATCTGGCATTTTTTGTTGCAATTATTTTTTGATTAGGTTTATTTTGGTTCATCCAGTAGGGACATCTTGCGCTGATTCTTCTCTATATTATAATATACTCTTTATGTGGTGACACTAAGGAATAAGCGGCAAGGTCCAGGTGCTCCAATCTTTATACCAGCCTCCTCATAATTCCCCCCTCTATTTTCTAGTGGTAGCGCATAGATCTATTCCTCTTTAAGATTATTTTGTTAAACTGACAAACAATTCAAATTGTATTGACCTGCAAATTTAGGTCCAGGTATCCCAGAATTTTTTTGTAGCTCGAAGTATCATAGGACGATACAGGATTATTCATCTTTCCTTCAGACCCATAGAAGTTGTGCTCTACTGGCACCACTTCAGAAATCTTGGGGCTTTTTCTGCATGTATTATGGAATTTTTGTAAAGACAGTCCCATAACAGTAATAATTAAAAGTGTTTTTTTTTTTTTTTTTTTCAATGAGGTGTATTTCATTTTTTTTACTCTGACAGGAACTGCCTTGCATGTAAATATGTATACTGGGTTCCTGAGACCCGAGGTCTACCAGGTGGGTGACACATTGCCCACACAATATTCAACACACAATGAATTAAAAAACAAAAAACAGGATAATTGTAAGAAATAAATCAGTACTTTCCCTGACCTCTTGCCCAGTATGCAACGTGACAGAAAAAGAGATAAAACAATATGCAAATATATATACCGATATTCCATAAAGCTGCTATCTCACTTAACGCAGAATTTAAAACACACTAAATTAAACAATGTTCATTTGTCCAGGTATTTATTATTGTTAACACATCAGTGAATATTCTCACTCACATTTACATTTTGTCTATTCAGTTTTTTTTTATAACCTATTAAAAGCACACAGACAGGTGTTAAAGTTAGCAAAGCTCTTTTATGTTGCATAGGGTATTTCTGCTTACTAGATCTGCAAGTGCTCACAAATGAATTTGGAAAGAACTAAAATTAGTCTGGCAGCTGTACAGTGCAGAGGTACAATCTATGCCAAGTAAAAGGTTTTGCAAGATGTGCCAAGATGCAAAGTTGTTCTAATTACTTTTATGGTTTTAATATTTTATTCATATTCAGGCAGGTTTTGTTCTACCAATGAGAAGGTTATTGTTGTAACTGGCCAAAATAAACTTTCTAAGTTTTAACATATGCATAGAGCCTTTGTGATTATTCCAGTTGCAAATTTGAAGCAGGAGGCAAACTTTGTGTTTTTTCAAAGAAAATCAAAACAGCTGAGATTTTGCATGTGATCCAAAAAAAAGTGAATAAACAATGAGCAACCCTTCAGCTCTTACTGTGCTGCAGGATTTTATCTGTCACAGAACAGCACTTACAGTAGGGGATAACCTTTATAATAATTTTAAAGCCTGTTTTTTTATTATTAAAGTAATAAACATGAAATACTTACCTTGTCTGTGCAATGGTTTTGCACAGAGGAGCCCTGATCTTCCTTTTCTGGGGTCCCCCCGATGGCGCTCCTGACCCCCCACTCTTCAAAGAATGCTGCCATAAAAGGCTGCTTTATATGGGGGCACTTTTGCGATCGCGCTCCAGAGCCCCCTGTCTGCGTGCACTAATATAGTGCTGAAAATGGAGCCAAGACTGCCATTCCACCATGTCATTCCTCTTCTGGATCCTGAAAAGACCCCACTACTGGACAGCCTATAAGAAGGTTCAATATCATACAGACAATGACGTGGACACCCAAAGAACTAAATAAAATAAGAGAAAATACTTGGGACCTGAGCCTCATGTAGTGATCAGTCAGAGTGTGCTTTGGGTGAGGGAGGGGGTGATGGAAGATGGAGTCAAATTATCCTGGAAAATTAACATTTGGTTGGACACAATTATCTCTTTATGTTTGAGTTTTGGTAAAGGACTACATAGCTCAATATTCTAAAAGCTATGAATGTTTGTTAAATGATTAAATGAACAGGCTTTCAGGTCTTAAAAATATTACAAAGTTGTTGTTTGTTATTAAGATACAACCTGACCAAAAGCAAGTGCTGTTGTTGTTTTTTTTTTGCCATCAAAATCTGCCAACACTCACTAGCCAGAAAAAAACATGGAGATATAATGTTATGACTAATTTCTCTTTTCGAGAAAGAAGACACACATTTAAGTATCTTCATTTACCTTTCTCTAATCTACACAAATGTGCCACACTCATTACTATCCTCACTAGTGTGACGGAACCATCCCATATCTCACTTGAGTGCTTCTGTCAGTATACCACTTCCTCCAGTCTGAACATAGATATCAGATGTTATAGCCTCATATTGCAACCAAGAACTAGGCAGAACTAGTTTAGCTGCAAAACTGGAACTCTTTATTGAACAAACTCTCACAGAATATATATCCCACAGGAGGACAGTCCCCTCCTGATCATATTACCCTAACAATACAAATTGCACACAGGAATATAATTACCATAGCTAAACAACAACCACATGAACAATAACCCAGATATTTACCCAAAACATCACACAATGGTTTAGATAACGAGGTACAGCTAACTAACTGCTAATCCCATCAAAGAGGATCCTTAAGAGTTTAGTCAAATTATCCAACGGGGTACTAGAATACAATATACTAGGTATTAAGAGGTCTCATTCCAGGTCAGATCTGCCGACATCAAGCTCACAAAGTACAATACACATTATTACAAATATAAACACATCTTACAATAGTTTGCTAGCAGACAATAGGTGTGTTAAGTAGCACAATTACTAATACAAACATTGATCTCCCCCTCCTCAGACTAGTAGGCAACAGGCTATAGCAGGAGATCTAGATAGGTGGCTTGCTGATGACATCGACATCTGCTAGTCTAACAGTGTGAAGAAGTCACTATTTTTAATGAGGCAGCTAGACCCTAAACAGGAACTCTGGGCCTAGATCCCAGAGTCTATGTGTCTTAGAGAGATATAGTCTTGAATCCAAAGTAACCTTACTCCAAGGGTCCCCATGGCATACACCTCACGAAGAGCAGTGTTCCCCCAAAACCCAGGGCCCATAGTCAGTGGGTAAGAGGCTTGCTCCCACTCCTCTACAAAAGCCCCTGGCTAGGTCTGTATGTTAGCATATCTTTACAAAATGCTGTATATGATTTATTCCATATATGTGACTAGGTGTTAAATACAAATTTAAAATACTTTGCATTGTAAAAGTTGTTTATGCATTCCCTTACAATTAACTGGTTAAAAGTTGAAATTATTGCATATAGTAATAATCAAATATTTTTTTTTCTGCTTACTGCTTATGAGGGCCATTGATGAAAAGCTTGTACATCAATAATCTTATTCAATAAACACTCATGAAGCATAGCAACCTAGCAGAATTCACTTTAATTAAGTAATTTTCTTTTTTAGCAGTGACTTATTCTAACAAACAGTGTATTCAAAGACAAAAGAAAAACACATATAAATAGTAGAAATATTTAAAACAAAGAACACCGCCCAACAATTTAAAAGTACAACATAATAAATCAAAAAATGTAATATATTGCAGCATGCCATTAATTAGATGTGCTGGCTGCATTTGCTTTCCTTTCTAAGGCTTTTCCCCTCTGTTTTCTCCTAGTGATCTGGCCAGTAACACACCTACTGAACTAGAGTGCCTCCACTCTGGATGAAGCAGCACAGGGGCACCTTTGGACAGCAGCATTGTTAATCTGGGGGGGGGGGGAGTGTTAGATGTACTAGCAGATTAAAATAAACTAACAAATTGAAACCAAACTCCAGCTAATATTTTATAAGCAGTTACTGCACACTGTTTATTTTTCTTTTGGTATATAGTCCTTACTGATCATTGTAAGCACCCCTGTATATGTTAAATGGTTTGTTTCATCTCTGTAGCTGGTATATTCTACTGAAGAGCTTGTTATTTTGAAAAACAACGGACCTATTAAATATAGAAGAAAGAAAGCCTAAAAAAAATAAATGCAGCTATCACATGTAAAAAATGGTAGGCTGCAATATAAGAAATGTTTGCTTTTGGGTTTAATACCACTTTACATCACATTAGTGATATAGAGCTTTCTCTCTAATATACCCTAAATGTGTATAATTATCATAGTATGAATCTGTGGGATGAAATAAAGATGTGATCTGATTTTACAAGCAAATAGTTGTACACAACATATTTATGACTTATATTTGTTTTTTTAGCTGGAGTTCTCAATATCAATATATCAATATCACTGTTCAAAATTTTCTTCATATTGCAACATGCTCACTCAAAAGGTCAAAGGATCATTCAAAACATTTTGGAATACTATAGTTGCCAAGTTTAAAATGAATTCCCATAGACACATGCAATTTGATAAAGAGCTTTTTTCTTAAAGGTATTGTACACTTTCAAATGTTTTTTGCTGTTTTAACTAGGTATTCGTATGTAGTTATATTCCCTGTGTTGTTTGTTTTCCTTGTAATGATGGGCACACATGTTGTGACTACAATATCAAGGGTTGTGGCTTCTCGGTCCCACTATGTCTTGGCATTACTTCAGCTTGTTTGTTAGTATAGGATTAAATTGCTAAAACTGAAAAATGCACAATCTGGTGCAGCTGTGCATTAAAACCAATCAGCTTCCAGGTTTTGTTGTCAAAGCTTAATTGAACAAGCTAAACTTAGAAACTGGCTACAATGCACAGCTGAATTTTGCACTCTCCAGTTTTAGTCATTCAACCCCTATGCGTCAAAGGGACAAGACAACTTGCCCTTCCGGGTCACACTGCATCCAATGCATGACTGGTCACCCCCTCTGTGTTGCATCACAAATGTGGAAGTGCTAATGTGATGAAAAACATCATCTCCAAACTGCAAGTGAGCGCTCTGTGTGTCTTTCAACATTCTGCCTGCTTGTGTTTGTGTCACATGTAATTGCTGTGTAGCTCTCACCTGCACTAGAGATTGGGGAATACTGTATGTCGTTTTCTTAACAGTGTCAGGTCTCACATATATACTTGATCTGGCACACAACTGCTGCCCTGTAGCAGGAAAACTTCTATATGCGGCGGTCGCTAAGTGGTTAACCTATGCAGTGCCACAGGAATATGAAGATTTACTCTGCTATAGGCTTTGCATAAAGAGCAACAAATGACACCATGAAACCACATGAACAATGCACATTTTATTCATTTTGCCCCAGTGGCGATGTTCATTAGAAGGAAACGTACGTCGGGCAGTAGTGGTAGCGGTGACATCTTATCGTCTGTAAGGGTGCCAGGTACTATGTGTAACTAATTTGCCTATAATATCCTTCTTTCTTGTAAGTACATGTCTATAACAATAAATTGTTTTTCATGGATGTCTGCGCAATGAGTTGTTTCCTCCTTTTTCATGTGTGACACAACGAGCTGGAGTTTGGATTACTAGCACAGCTTGATGTTAATGAGAAGTGGTTTATCCATCCATACTGAGAGCCTGGATTTGCTATGAAAGTGTCATCCCATAGATGAGGTGCTCTTTGCTTGTGTTGAAAAAGCGGAAAAAAGGCTGTGTTAGACCTGCAAAGGTAGATCATTCTGGTAAGTGGCAAATGCTCTTTTGTGTGCAGTGGAGCACAGTGTATTTAAACCAATATCACCAATATATTTAGGAAGAATCACCTCTGAATGGTTGTTTGGAATCTATACCTGATCAAACTATCTTGTGCATGGGACTTTTTTTCATCTATGCATTTAAACATGGACTCACTTTTGGTTTTATTATTTCGCTTTGTTTGTGAAAAACAACCTTTTTTTAATTGATGCTATTAATTATTTTTAGCACTGTTGTTTTGGATAAGCGCATTTACTTCTATACAATGCACATCTTATGTACAAAGAGCAAATGACTCCTGCGCTTAAGGGGTGGCCTTGCGGCTGGTATCCGGAAAATGCGATTCAGGTCAAATTGTAGTAAATTCAGGCTGTGCTGCCACTCTCAATGGGTCGTGGTAACCCAAAGAAGATACTGGAAAAGATGAAGGGGGAACACCCCGAAACGCGTAAGCGTTTTTTTGGAGGTCTACATCCTTCCACGGCCTGCGGCAGCTGAGGATGCTCAGTGGAGACCCTTGGTGGTCCCTCATTGCTTATTGCCCGTGTTTCATAATCGTTGTGTGAGTATAATGTGTATACATGTCTATTACAATAAATTGTTTTAAAGATAATGCGCTAGGCTGGTGCACCCTCTGTCCATTTCTCTTTTCCAATGCACATCTTATGCAGGTGAAAAACTCAAGGTTCATGTAGAACTGTTTGCATTGCTTTCAAGGCCACTTTCACAGTCGCTATACTATTTTTAGCAGGCTCTAAATGTAACTCTATTTAAGGCTGGGTTCAAACCTATGGGAATTGGATGCGGGTTTCCCCACATCCAATTCGCATGACAGGAGATTTGGACCTTGTGACCATCTCTCAATGGAGTCAGTTCACACATCTCCATGGCTGCTGTGGAGTGGATTAGACAGGGGTCCTGGGGGTCAGGTCTGAATTCAGGTGGCTGGAAGGTGTTCTGGCAACAAGGCATCTGAATGTAGGAAGGGCAACTGGCTGGTGACACAGATGAGCAGTCCCTATTTTGTCCTCCCTCCTCCACAACCTTTGCTTATATGAGGCAAACTGTCCCTGACCAGCGGATACCTGTACCTGATTTAGCCACTTTGAAAATGTGCGAGGATGGCAGAGGGGCAGTGTAAGGCCACTTTTACACATATGGTCCGATCAGATCCGCCTGTCAGTTTTTCAGGCGGACCTGATCGGATGCCCCATGCATCCCTATGGGACAGTGGATGTCAGCGGAGACATCTCCGCTGACACCCGCTGCCATCTGATACGATCCTGTCCGTCAAATCCTGACGGATGGAAATCCTATTTACCATCTGACTGGTGGATCGGATGGGATCGGATGAGAATGGACAGGTGGTTCGTTCTCATCCGATTCCCCCATAGAGGACAGCGGGAATCTGACAGCTCAGTTTCTGCACACAGAGCGGAGACAGAGCTCTGTGTGCAGATCGATCCCCGCTGAGCAGAACAGAGTCCGTCAGCGGAACGGACAGGAGTGAAAGGACCCTTATTTATTAAAGATGGCCACTGCGTTAGGGCAGCAGCCTCTAAATCGCACAGCTGCTCTCCTGATGATATCTACAGAGGAATCAGAGGAACACAACTTCCTCCTGTCCTCTGCTCTCTCTGCATGGTGGCTGCCACACAGCACCACCTTTGCAAGGAGGCTAAATTGTACTTGCCTACAAACTGACAATTGCAGCAGACTTTTGCTGTCTTGGAGAGTGTAGTACAGAGATAACCTCCACTTGGAAAAGCCATGGAAGTGATTAGGTGGCTTTAAAGCCACCTAAGTCACTACCACCTGAAAGCCCATTGCCTGCTAAATAAAAGTTAGAGGAAATAGAAAGTAAAAACCAAATTCACTTCCTTCGTATATGCTCTTTATTTTTATTTATTTATTTTTGTGACACTTTACCTATATTGTTCATTAATTGGATATGTAACACATTTAGGGATACTGTGTACATTGCAGTCATATACTGTACATATTTTATTGTTAAACTTGGATTATTAACTTAAATAAAGAATATACATTCTTTATCCAAGAGCAAACCTTGTGGTCGATGCCTGCAGACCTTATTTTATAAATTAAGCGCTTGTGGGGAACTGTATCAAACGCCTCAGCGAAATCCAGGGTCACCACATCCACTGGTCTCCCCCTTTTTAGCTTACAGCTCACCTCCTTGTAGAATGTTAAGAGATTGGTTTGACAAGAACGTCCATTTTAAACCCGTGCTGATTACTGCTGATGATGTTGTTGTTTTTAGCAAACTCTACGATATAGTCCCTTATCATCCCCTCCAGAAGTTTACATACCATCGATAACAGACTGACTGGCCTATAATTTCTCGGGACATGCCTCTGCCCTTTTTTGAATATCGGTATCATGTTAGCTTTCCCCCAATCCCCTGGTACATTTCCTGTCATAATACTGTTAGCAAAGATCAGGAACAGTGGTCTAGATATAGTTTTTTTAAAGTTCTTTGAGTACTCTCGGATGTACGCCATCTGGGCCTGGTGATTTATTTGTGTTCATTTTATCCAGCCTTTCCCTGATTACTCCCTCTGTTAGCCATAGCGGCAAGTCATGTGAAATACTGCTACCCATACAGTCAGCATTAAGCACGGTTGCCTTTTCAGTGTCCTCTGTAACCATTCTCCCCTAATCGTTAATTATGTGTGCAACATGCTCTGCCCTTGTTTTTTTGCTGTTGATATATTTAAATAATTTCTTAGGGTTCTTTTTTACTATCATCCGATATTTGTCTCTCAAAGTTGATTTAAGTCAATTTGATTTCGTATTTACTTTTCTTATTTGCCTCCTTTTATTGCTGGAAAGCCGATAATGTGCCAATTTCTTGAAGGCCATTTTTTCCCCCTAATAAGTTTTTTAACATTACGGTTTAGCCAGCCAGGTTTGGCTTTGTCTCTTCTAAATTTATTTCCCATAGGAATGCACTGCGGGATGCATTTGTTTAATATGTTCCTAAAGCATTCCCATTTTTCCTCTGTGGTCAGTGTTCCTAGGTTTTGGTCCCAAATTACCCTTTCCATCATTGAGCACAATTTGGGAAAGTTTGCCCTTCTGAAATTTAGGGTTCTTTTGTTCCCCTCTTGCCTTGTTATATTGTTATTTACGCTAAATGTGATCATCCTGTGATCGCTAGTGTCCTGGACTCCTACCTCCGAGATTAGGTCTGGGTCATTAGTGATCAATAGATCCAGCACTGCATTTTCTCTATTAGGAGAATCCACCAACTGAGACATGTAGTTGTCCTGTAAGGTTTCCATGAAGAGACGGGCCTTCTGTGAGTGTGTAGTCCCCTCTTCCCAGTCAATGTCGGGATAATTGAAGTCCCCTAATGTGATGACTAATGACCTAGTCTGTACAATTTTGCTTTTTTTTCAAAGTAAATAATACAGTTTAATTTTGATTTCTTAATCAAGACCTGTCTGTTCTCTAAAATTGCAGCCTAGTAAACCTTCTTACATACTGTGCAGTGAGTCTATACAATATTTCAGGCTGTTGTCTGAAAAATATTATTTATTCATAAAACATGGTTAATCATTCTCTCTCTCTTACATTGTATTTTAATGAAGCTGCTTACATTCTGTACAAGCTACATGTAAACCAATACTGAATGTCCTTTAGGGAGAAAAATACAGTGCATCTTGGGAATTTGGAGGTGGAGGAGGAAAGAATTTTTACATGAGAACCATGTGCAGATTAAATCAGGAGAACTCCCTGTGGCCAGTTTTTGAGCTGGTGAGGTGACCTTATCTTTCAGGAAACCCATTGTTTAAACATTTTCCATAAGGGCAAGGTGGTGCTTAGACCTATGACTTGCATAATTTAAAAAAGGTCTAGGTTTCTAACTGGTGCGACAATCTGATAGGAAGTTGACCCCCCCCCCATTCCCTGCAGCCTTCTGGGACACATCACAGGTCCCAGAAGACCGCAGGGCTATTCACAAAGCAAAGTGTAGCTCGTGCATGCGCAGTGGGAAGCTAGCTGTGAAGCTGCAAATTTTCTGCTGGTCTCCCTTAATTAAGATGCCTGCACCTGGGCCTGAAGCCAACAGCAGAATTGACTTGAGTGAGGACAGTTCTCAATCCCTAGACAGGTAATTGTCCTTATATTAAAAGTCAGCAGCTACAATATTTCTATTTTTTTGGGGGGGAGACTGGGGCTCCTCAGATTCTGCTGATGAAAAAAACACTTTGTGATGATACAGAAGCAGCAGAAAGAGTGTTTCTAGAATGAGGCCTCTTGAGAAAAAAAAGCTACTTGCACTTTCATTATGGTCCTCATCATTTCAATCCATAAGTAATTTTTTAATGTTTTTAGTGCACCTCTGGCAAACAAGAACGTGTTTTGTCATCCTTGTAGCATTTGGAAAATAATATTTCTTTTCACAATATTTGAAAATTGTAGCTTTGCTCTCAGCAGAAACTGCGCTATGGCAATGTTTCCAAACTCTAGATGTTGGTCTCGTCAATTTAATGAGAGGAGCAAAAGAAAAACTTTTCTGACCAGACTATAGATAATAAACATTATGCTGTGATGGTGGATCACAATAATAGGAATCATTTAAAGGTTATAAAGATGAACCTGTCAATTAAGGCCTGAGAGGACAGAAATTATCATCTACTGTATCCCAATAATCACCCAAATATAGAGGGTACACGATGGAGCCCACAAGCAAACTAAACTGGAACCTTTCCCCTGCAGTGCCCCTAGGGGCAGAAATGCACATTTCTCTTGTTTGAAAACTACATTGAGAGGCACAGTGCTACTTGAGTTGTATTCCATGTTTTGCATGTCTTCAGCTGAGAGAGCTTGCAATAATATAAGACTTTACATATTTTCAGATATCTTTATTTAAGGTCTTCATGTTATATAGTTAGAATGCCATGTCATAGATATGTTATTTTTGTAAAACAGCATTTTTCACACTTTTTTTTCATTTTTTTCGGAAATAAAACCAAAACAACTTTGAAAGAAAAAAAGCATTTTTTTTTCTTCAATTTTTTAATTTTTTAAAGCTTAACGTTACATTCTGTGATTTGATGTACTATACTTACTGTCTAGTGGCTGTGGCATCTATACTGAAAGCTTTTTCCTTTTAGTCTTGTTTCTAAAAAAGTTCCTGCATATTGATAATTTAAATTGCTTCCCAGAGTTTAATTTTCTAATTGTCATTTTAGACCATGAAATAGTTACATGTCTGTAAAAGGTATAGATTTATTTTCCTGCTTTTAAGTAAAAGCCAATCACAGTGTTCTGGTCACATACATTTGATGCACTCCTGATTATTTAAAGATATATCATTGCTAAAAGGTTACTAATACAGCATCATTGTTCCAAACAATATGAAACACGCAATCTACACACATACAGTAGTCAAGTTAAGTCAAGGTGGGTAGCTGTGAAAAAAAACTTTCCTCTGATTTCTTTTTGCATCTTCAAGATAGGAAGTGAAGGGAAATCTCGCTAGCAGGTCACAGTCAGTTACGTAAATTTTAGTGAGAACAAACATTATTTTGTTTTCAACACTGGCAAATTGATCTAACCCAGTAAATTAAGTTAGCCTGAGAACAATGTTTCCTCATTTAATCATCCTAAATACAGTATCCCCTTAATTAAGTTCCTAGGAGCTTGAGACGGTAGTGGTTTAATAAAGATGAACTGTAGACAAACTGCTGAAATAAATATAT
The DNA here is from genome assembly GCF_965119305.1 of Pelophylax lessonae. Lineage (NCBI taxonomy): Eukaryota > Metazoa > Chordata > Amphibia > Anura > Ranidae > Pelophylax > Pelophylax lessonae. Next base: position 244,305,882 of record NC_138771.1, on the reverse strand, counting down.
GTGTGTATTTTTGTCTATTAATTACTGAGGTTTACACAGACACTGCTAGACAGCACAGCCAGCTTGGATACCTGATTTTTCTCTACAGCATTTAGTAAATACAACTACCGTAGACATTTTGCACAACACTTTTTTTTATATATTTGTTTAGCAAGTTACAGTATATATGTAGAATATTGCATATGATACTCTGTATTTTAACTTGCTGTGAACAGGTAGCACACTCGAGTCTAATTCTGCAAACCCATTATAGTGTATTGATTGTCACTCTCAGAAAACACACTACCACTCAGTTGCATCATGATACAGCAATTAGTAGAACATGCTATAAATGATGTTGCCCTAAATGTAGCATTTCCATTGGGAGAGTCAGGGCCTGGACTTGAAATTGGGACCTCTGCTGTGTCTGGCAATGACTCTACTCCCTGAACTACCTAAGATGCTGGACAGCACCCTGTCTGATCCATTGGATAACCCTGCATTGTGCCTTGACTTCTGCTAAACTTTGAACTCTTTGCTCCTCCCATGAACTTCCTGATTCAAGCCATGTCTCTGTACTTGCTGTTTGCCAGAACATTGTGTTCACTTAAGCCAGTGCCTCGCTCTTGTCTTCCCTGCTGCCATCCATATTTTGCTACCACTCGTTATCGACCCTTGGCTTGTTTCTGGAATATGCTTCTGCCTGATCCCAACCTGCAACTACTCATTACTGACCTTTGGCTTGTTTACTGACTACGCTTCTCTTTGATCCTTACCTGCTTATCTGATACTGAACCCAGGCTTGCTCACCTCCTGGTGGGTCGATCCCGAGGCCTGCGACCTAGTACAAACATGCAGCAAAATCCACCTCCACCATCAGAAGCTCCAGTGAACATTGATTAATACTTAGACTCCGCACCTCAGATGAGCCATCTGTCAGGGTGACTGCCTGTGTACCTATCCTTCTGGTCAGTGATAGTCCTGCTACTACTAAAGCAACTGGTCTTCGAGCCTGACCCCTGATCATAGTTCATATTCCCATCACACACGTTCCTGAAATAAACTCTATAGGTTACTGGGTGCTTTAGTAACCGCCAGATGGATACTGGAACTTATATAATATGTGGATATTCACCAGCACACCAAGGATCATCAATTTCATCCAAACTGTTTTTTATTCAAGAAAGATCACATCACAAAACAGTGTAGTGCCACTACACTGTTTTGTGATGTGATCTTTTTCAAATAAAAACTGTATAGATGAAATTAATGTTCCTTGGTGTGCTGGACAATATCTACATATGAGTCCCTGATCATGCCATGGGGACTCCAACAAATAGAGGTCCTCTACCCTTTTCAACGCCCGTTCTTCAGGAACAAACTACTATTGTGTGTCTATAAATGTGAAAAGAAATATCACATAGAGCAAATAAATTAAATTCACTTTTCTTTTGGGGCTTTTTAAAAAATTTTATATGGGATTTTCAATAAAAAATATATATTTTAATTTATTCAGTGGTGTGGTACCTCTAAATTCCTATGTCATTTTTTTGATTAGGGTTTTTTCTGTGATTTGTCATTTTTTTTTCAACATTGGAAGATGCAAAATTTTATCATGGGTAAGGCAAAATGAAGGTAATTTTTGGTACATTTTGGTTATTTCAACTATCCTGGACCAGTTCCTGTAACAAAAATGGCCCCGCATTGGTTTAGTTGTTTACCCTTTTTTACAGAAAGTGGTAAAAAAGCTAAATAAAAAGGTAAAGTGAAAGCACACAAATACAATAAACACACACAAAAAACACACAGAAATATAAAGAACAATAAATAAATAAATCAAACTACCCTAAACTACCCCTCCCCCTTGAAAAACACCCCTTAAGTAAGAAAAAAACAAAGAAGATTAACCACTTCCTGACTGCCCGACGTAGTTATACTGCGGCAGGGTGGCACTCCTGTGGGAACCGACGTAGGTATACGTCAGTCGCGCGTCTGCAGCTAGGGGGCGAGTGTGCGCCGCCACCGCCATGCTCTCGCTGCCACTCGGCAGCAGGGATGCCGATGCATGAGGCAGGTGGCTCCGATTGCCGCCTGACACCTGCGATCACTCCCCGCTGAGAGAGAAGGACAGGCAGCTGTTCTAAACACAGCTGACCATTCTTTTCTCTGTAATGATCACAGAGCTCCTGTGATCCTGCTATATAGGAAAACAGGTCTCTGTGATCATTTCACAAGCCATACCTCCCCGCAGTTAGAAACACACCCCTAGGTACACATTTAACCCCTTGATCACTTACTGTGTTAACCCCTTCCCTGCCAGTGTCATTATTACAGTAACAGTGCATATTTTTTGCACTGATTACTGTAGTAATGTCACTGATCCCCCCAAAAGTGTCAAAAATGTTAGTCAGGGGTCCGATCTGTCCTCTGCAATGCCACAGTCCTGCTAAAAATCACAAATCGCCGCCATTGCAAGTAAAAAATAAAATAATAATAAAAATGACATAAATCTTTCCCGTAGTTAGTAGACGCGATAACTTTTGCGCAAACCAATTAAAATACGCTTATTGCAATATTTTTTTTACCAAAAATATGTAGCAGAAAACAAATTGGCGTAAAATAATAAAAAATTTTGATTTTAAATTTTTTTTTTGGGGATTGGTTTACAGCAGAATGTGAAAAAATATTGTTTTTTTTTTTTAAATTGACACTCTTTTTTTGTTTATAGCGCAAAAAATAAAAATTGCACAGGTGATCAAATACCACCAAAAGAAAGCTCTATTTGTGGGGAAAAAAGTGAATCTATTTTATTTGGGTACAGCGCTGCACGACCGCGCAATTGTCCTTTAAAATAACGCAGTGCCGAATCGCAAAATATGGTCTGGTCAAAAAGGTGGAAAATCTTCCGGTCCAGAAGTAGTTAAACAGTTTTTTTAAAAATTTTAATCCACGTAAACATTTTTTTTTTTTTTTTTTAACACAGTGCTATAGCTGAGGTAAGGTACTCTCTGTAGTTTTGTTGGGATACCATTTAACCACTTTACCACTGCTCACAGTAATATTACTGCGGCAGAGTGGCTCGTTATCGTCTGACGACGTAGTACTACGTCGGCAGACACTCCCCCTTCTGGGCGGCGCTTGCGCGCCGCCGGAGGCTCGCTCCCGCTGTTTTCATTCGCGGAGTCGGGCCAGGGGAGGAGCAGCGGCGATCGCCGCTGCTCTTACCCGATCGTCGGGGATCGAGTCTGGAGATCCGCCCGCTGTGTGTAAACACAGCGGGCGGATCTCCATAGTGACAGGGAGTGACAGATCGGACTGTTCAGCATAGCTGGACATCCGATCTGTCCATGACTCACTCAGTCACCTCCCCCCCTACACGTCAGTAAGCACCAGGCATACATTAACCCCTCCCTCTCCAATAAAATTAACCCCTTCCCTGCCAGTGTCATTTTTACAGTAACAGTGCATATATATATAGCACTGATTACTGCAGTAATGTCACTGGTACCCCCAAAAGTGTCAAAAATGTCAGTCAAGGGTCCGATCTGTCCGCCGCAATGTCGCAGTCCCGCAAAAAAAAAAAATCGCAGATCGCCGCCATTACGCGTTAAAAAAAAAAACACCAAAAATGACAGAAATCTTTCCCTTTGTTAGTAAACGCAATAACTTTTGCGCAAACCAATCGAAATACGCTTATTGCGATTTTTTTTACCAAACACAGGTAGCAGAAAACAAATTGGCCAAAAAATTTTAAAAAAATTGTTTTTTACATCTTTTTTGGGGGGAATTTCATATAAAAAAATTTTAAAAATATTGTTATTTTTTCAAAATAAACGCTCTTTTTTTGTTTATAGCGCAAAAAGTAAAAATCGCACAGGTGATCAAATACCACCAAAAGAAAGCTCTGTTTGTGGGGAAAAAAAGTACGTAAATTTCGTTTGGGTACGGTGTCGCACGACCGCGCAATTGTCAGTTGAAGTCGCACAGCGCCGAATCGCAAAAAGTGGCCTGGATGGAAGACAGCAAAATCCTCCGGTGGTAAAGTGGTTAAAATAAATAGCACCACAATAAACTCGTGTCATGCTTGGTGAGTTACCGCATGTTAAACTAACACACACACATTTTACCACAATATGAATGGGCCATGAGAGTTTTCATCGCACTGAAATTTAACTGATGGCAAAATGGGTAGTTTTGTGGCAAAGTCAATTTTGCCATAAATCACTCTGCTATCCCTAGTCACCAGGCATCCCAAAAAAACCTCCAAAAGATTATTATATTGAAGCTTACTAGTCCCTGGATGCAGTGGCTGCATTTTTTTTTTTTTTTTTTCAAGCCTTTATTTGTATCTTGTAATTTACCCTAAGACCCCGTTCAGACTGTGGCGACACAACTTGGTGGGGCGACCTGTGAAGTCGCGGTGCACAGCGTGACCTCAGCGCGACTTGCACGGACTTCATATAATTGAAGTCAATGCAAGTCGCCTCCAGGTCGCCCCAAAGTAGTACAGGACCCTTTTTCTAAGTCTGAGCTTTTTCTAAGTCGGAGTTGTGTCGCTTCTATTAGAAGGGTCCTGTACTATTCAATGGCGGGCGACTGACCGCGACTTGTCAGACGACCAAGTCGCCTGACAAGTCGCGATAGTGTGAATGGAGTCTTACTGTTCTTGGACAACAATGCTCACTTACCCTTCTGTATTCGGATAAATGCAACAAGATAGGATTATGGAACTTTACCCTTCTTCTATTCTCCATAACACAGAGGGGGTGTAGTTTTGTAGTCCTCGGAGGTGGCCAGAGTTGAAAACAGTTTCATTCATATTAGTCAACAAAGAATGTCAGGAACCATAAATCAGGCAGAGACAGAAATGCTGTTAAAATCACACCTTTAATGTAATAGCAAAAATAACACAAATCAGGAACATAGTCAAAGTAGTCAGGGTCTGGAAGCCAGAGCGGGTAATCAGATGAGGCGGAATCAGGAAGTCAGAGGTCAGCTTTGTCAGAAGCCAAAAATTAGGATCAGGAATCAGAAGAGACGTCAGCCAGGCAAAGTGATACACAGGAACACAGCAGAGACACACTGGAGATGTTGACCACATGAAGGCATGAAGGGAATGAGCAAGGCAGTTTAAATAGCAAAAAAAGGGATGGTTGTAGGCTGGACTAATGAGGCAGGTAATGGTAACGACCTTTGTCACTATGGAAACAAAGAGTGTCTGGTAATTAACCGACAGCTGAGCAGCCTAGAGCACTGAGAAGAGAGCTGTTAGTAATAGCAGAAGCCCAGCCCCGACAAAGAAAGAGTATAAAAGAATGTTATACAAAAAAAACAGTACTGGAGCACTAGAGTTGAGGGTGTATAAGGTAATGCATTAGACATCAAAGTATGGTAGTGTGCTGTAGGGAAAGTTTTTACAGTTCAGGAAATGGATGTAAGTCCTTGTAATTCCAAAAGATTGCTTGTCTCGGTGGCTGCTGGCTCTAAAAAGAGCTAGAAGAAACTCTGGAGCATAAATAGGAGAGAGAATCAGTGCCATTGTAGCAATAAAACAATGTTATTCTTTTAAAGGAGAGACACTCACAGGATACTAGAAGAAAAAATGCTTTGTGGAGATAAAAAGTTTCCACTCTTCTCCGGGATCCTTGCTGCTGGGGGAGTAGTGCCGATGGCTCTGACAGCGCTGGTGGCTCCCAACACTTCCCGGTGGCTTGGGTACACTCATAAGGCAAAGATGACATCATCACCAGGTACAAGGTAAGGGGGCACAGCACGCGTTAAGAGCATGTGTGCTCCTTCCTCAGGCCTAACTAGGAGCCACCTTTCTGTGTGCAAATGTGGACACTGGTGGGGCAGACACATATGTCACTCCTCTTCTATACCATGGCAACAAACATGATAATAGCAACAATAACCACACGCAATGCCTCATGCTAAATGGATATACAACTAGCACTAGAAATAGTAATTAAATGATGAAACAAATTTTATAATTTAAAATGTACTTACAATTGTAGACAATTGATATGAAATTAAACCTTAAGGGTCCTGCCTAAATAAATAAAAATGTATATATTTAATATAATCCTAATGGAACTGTTTACATCTGCTTTTATTGTATATATATAGTTATATATACATTTTTATTTAGGCAAGAACTAATACTAGGACTTGTTATATACCCATTTACAAATGCCCCCACGAGTGTCCACATATACCCACACAAAGATGGCTCCTAGTTAGGCCTGAGGAAGGAGCAGGTATGCTCCAAATGCGCTCGCTCACCTTGTACCCGGTTGTGATGTCATCTTCGCCTTCCGAGTGTAACCGAGCCAGCAGGAAATGCTGGGAGCCCCTAGCGCCACCAGAGCAGAAGACTATTAGCTTCACAAAGCTCTGTTTCTTTTAGTATCCTGTGAGTGTCTCTCCTTTATAGGAATACAATTGTTTTATTGTTACACTTAGATGGCGCTGCTTCTCTCTCCTATAAAAGAAAATTATAAGCTCACAAGATTTCTGGCAAGATCAACATTTATTTTTTAACAGGTATAACAAAAACATTTTCAATGGTATATTCAACAAACCAAAAGGAACCAAATAAGGGAAGTTCTTTGTAACAAATTATATACACTTTTTCTATATATTTCCAAAATATCATACACAAGCATTACAACAATTACATACATAATTAGTTAAACTGGTGAACATTCAAAACACTAAATAAAATTTACCAAAAACAATACAGTACTATTACAATTATAGTATAGTAATTACTGTAATATATTAAAAACAAATTTTGTAGGTTATCTGTCTGTTTGTGTGAGGCTCATTGAAGATTTTAACCCTTATTTCATTCTTATCTGTTTTCTTAAATTGACACTACTTTTTACCTTGTATATCTATCTGTACCAATGCCAAAACATATATTTACCTTTGGTTGCACACAGATTAATCTCTGCATTACTAGTGTATCAGCCTTCTGAAACTCGGCTATGAATAATACCATAGCAGCTTGTGTTACGCGTGAACATGAATATAAATTTCAGATTATACTGTGCTGCAGGACACTTCAACAACATGCTGCTTACTTAAAATGTGCCTTTTTATACACAGGTTTGAGACCATAGCACAGAACAGTTAACGCAGATTACTATATATAGGGCTGGTCATGTGATCCCTCCAATCAAACCTGTCCATAAATAAAACTGGACAGAGCAAAAAAATCTATCCATCACTTAATTCAAAGTCCCCCCATCAGTTTATGAGTGACCTTATCAGATGCTTGATGAACAATGCCCAGGGAAACATTTTACCCTTTTCAGTTAAGAGTCAAACATATGACACATCTGCCAGGTGTCAGCATGTATAGACACCTTTGTGACAAGCTGTGAAGGGCAAAAAATTATTTCTACATCCTTAAGCCAGATAAAAAAAATCACATTATCCTATTTTGTTAAAATGTAATTCATTTGATTTCTACATAGGTTGCAATCATTTCCACTGCATGTAAGGAAAACATTGACAATTTAAACTAAGCCTATGAGTAAAAAGACAGCGGTACCTACAGTGAAAACTGCACATTACAACAATCCATTGATCCAAAGATAGATGCAGCCAAGGTTATAGGCATTTCTTTATGTTTCCCGTGGAGGATGAGCTTGGCCACGCCATCTGTTGTCTCCTGACTTTAAAGGGAAATTCAAGAATTGCTTATGTTCATCTAATAAAGAATGTGTCAGAATAACCTGGCACCTCCTTTATTTATTTCATGTACTTTATCTCTTCTGTCATCTGTACATTTGTATTGTTGGCTCACTTGTCACTTTAATTTGTTTCTGATTTTATGGGAGACCTGGGTCGTTTCCTCAATTAAAGTCTAACCCTCTCCACTTCAGTTGTAAACGTTGCAATGATTTTAGCAAACTTTTATATCGCAATGTTTTACATTCTGCTGTTCTATTAAAACTGAAGCTTGCATTCCAGTTACTTCCTTTGGCCTTTTTTATTCTAGTGATGATTGCTTTTCAGAAAACATTTGACAGGAGGTAAGGAGGCGTTATGTCACCTTCTCACCGCCTGTTTTATATGCTCCATCATGCCACAACCATGTACATTGTATGGAAGTTGTGGGCGTTTGCTGTGTGGCTCCATGCAGTTGAATGGGTGGCATTCGGCAGGCAGTACTCTGATACAATTGCGTGTTTTTACAGACCCCCAACTGCAAGTGTAAATGAGGCCTCAGTGCTCAGGAAGGGGTTGCATGCTATGATCACAATTAGCTTTAGTGGCCTAATAAGAAAATAACTGCTGGTAAAACAATTGCATGAGCAGGAAAGGACATATTTTTTAGGTGTTGCCATGGCTACCATGTTCACAAGGAAGCAACATTTGCAGTTTTAGACAATGAGATTGCTGCAGGTTGAAATGGAAACATATTTTTTTAAAAACATAAATGGCCTTATTCAATAGTGTTCTGTATGAAGTCCTAGCCAATTAGAAATACCTTTGCAGATGTTATGCCAGTGAAGTATGAAATCTCATTGTCTGTTTTGGGTTATGGCAATTAGAACTTACAATTAATATTTAACAACTCTTTTTGAGTAGGGCTGTTGGACATAAAATGTTTTTGCAAGTACACATTATGTTTCTCATACTGATGGCACTCAAAGTGGATGTCCACCCCTAGCTCTAGAATTGGATGGGGGGAGGGGGGGGGTGGAGATAAGAATCCCTGTTAACTTTTACTGCCGGGGTTCCAATAGAAAAATATCCCCTAAAATATATAAAGTATCTCACAAAAGTGAGTACACCCATCACATTTTTGTAAATATTTTAGAATATCTTTTCATGTGACAACACTGAAGAAATTGCACTATGCTACAATGTAAAGTAGTGAGTGTACAGCTTGTATAACAGTGTAAATTTGCTGTCCCTTTAAAATAACTCAACACACGGCCATTAATGTCTAAACTGCTGGCAAACAAATCGAGTACACCCCTAAGTTAAAATATCCAAATTGGGCCCAAAGTGTCAATATTTTGTGTGGCCACCATTATTTTCCTGCACTGCCTTAACCCCTTAAGCCCCGGAAGATTTTACCCCCTTCCTGACCAGGGGGTTTTTTGCGATTTTTTACTGCGTGACTTTAACGGACCATTGCGCGGTAATGCGACGCTGTACCTAAACGAATTTCACGTCCTTTTTTTCCCACAAACAGAGCTTTCTTTTGGTGGTATTTGATCACCTGTGCGATTTTTTGATCATGCGCTATAAACAAAAAAAGAGCGTAATTTTTGCAAAAATAACAATATTTTGCACTTTTTTTTTATATGAAATTCCCCCCCCAAAAAATGTAAAAATCAAAATTTTTTAACATTTTCGGCCAAATTGTTTTACGCTACATATGTTTGGTAAAAAAAAAAAAAAAAAAAAAAAATCGCAAAAAGCGTATTTTGATTGGTTTGCGCAAAAGTTATCGCGTTTACTAACAAAGGGAAAGATTTTTGTCATTTTTGGTGTTTTTTTTTAATGAGTAATGGCGGCGATCTGCGATTTTTTTACGGTACTGCGACATTGGGGCGGACAGATCGGACCCTTGACTGACATTTTTGACACTTTTGGGGGTACCAGTGACATTATTACAGTAATCAGTGCTATATATATGCACTGTTACTGCAAAAATGACACTGGCAGGGAAGGGGTTAAATGTATTGGACAGGGAAGGGTTAAGTGTGTCCTAGGGACGTGATTCTAACTGTAGTGGGACAGGTCTCCTAGTGTAAAAACAAAGATCAATGGTTCTACATAGTAGAACCGTCTGATCTTCATTTTTACACAGGGGAGAATGACAGGCGGCTTGTTTACATAAGCCGCTCTGTCTTTCTCCCGCTGTACCGGGTCCGCCGGTCACACGCCCGCACTCCTCTGTGAACGAGCCGAGGCAGGCGCGCGCCTCAGCGGGCGCGCGCTCGCCCGCTATTGGCTCTAGTAGCAGTGACAGGCGAGTGACGTAGATCTACGTCACTTTGCCTGGCCGGGGCTGACTGCTGCAGTAAATATACTGTGCGCAGTCGGCAACCGGTTAACCTGCCACCACTCCAAGGTGTATAACAGTGTACATTTTCTGTCCCCTCAAAATAAATCAACACACAGCCATTAATGTCTAAACCACTGGAAATGAAACAAAAGTGAGTACACCCTAAGTTAAAATGTTCAAATTGGGCACAATTAGCCATTTTCCCTCCCCGGTGCCATGTGACTCATTAGTGTTACAATGGCTCAGGTGTGAACGGGGAGCAGGTATGTTAAATCTGGTGTTATCACTCTCACTCTCTCATACTGGTCACTGGAAGTTCAACATGGCACCTCATAGCAAAGAACTCTGAGGATCTGAATAAAAAAAATGGTTGCTCTACATAAAGATGGCCTAGGCTATAAGAAGATTGCCAAGACCCTGAAACTGAGCTGCAGCATGGTGGGCAAGACCATATAGCGGTTTACCAAGACAGGTTCCACTCAGAACAGGCCTCGCCATGGTTAACCAAAGAAGTTGAGTGCACATGCTCAGTTTCATATTCAGAGGCTGTCTTTGGGAAATAGACGTATGAGTGCTGCCAGCATTGTTGCAGAGGTTGAAGGGGTGGGGGGGGTCAGCCTGTAAGTGCTCAAACCATATGCCGCACACTGCATCAAATTGGTCTACATGACTGTCATCCTAGAAGGAAGCCTCTTCTAAAGATGATGCACAAGAAAGCCTGCAAACACTTTGCTGAAGACAAGCAGACTAAGAACATGGATTGTTGGAACCATGTACTGTGGTCTGATGAGACCAAGATAAACTTATTTGGTTCAGATGGTGTCAAGCGTGTGTTGTGGCAACCAGGTGAGGAGTACAAAGACAAGTGTGTGTTGCCTACAGTTAAGCATGGTGGTGGGAGTGTCATGGTCTGGGGCTGCATGAGTGCTGCTGGCACTTGGAAGCTACAGTTCATTGAGGGAACCATGAATGCCAACATGTACTGTGACATACTGAAGCAGAGCATGATCCCCTCTCTTCGGTGACTGGGCTGCAGGGCAGTATTCCAACATGATAATTACCCCAAACACATCTCCAAGACGACCACTGCATTGCTAAAGGAGCTGAGGGTAAAGGTGATGGACTGGCCAAGCATGTTTCCAGACCCTAACCTTATTCAGCATCTGTGGGGCATCCTCAAATGGAAGGTGGAGGAGAGCAAGGTCTCTAACATCCACCAGCTCCATGGTGTCGTCATGGAGGAGTGGAAGAGGACTCCAGTGGCAACCCATGAAGCTCTGGTGAACTCCATGCCCAAGAGTAGTCAGTGCTGAAAAATAATGGTGGCCACACAAAATATTGAAACTTTGGGCCCAATTTGGACTTTTTAACTTAGGGGTGTTAACTTAGGGGTGTACTCACTTTTGTTGCCAGCGGTTTAGACATTATTGGCTGTGTTTTGAGTTATTTTGAGGGAACAGAAAATTTGCACTGTTATACAAGCTGTACATTCACTACTTTACATTGTAGCAAAGTGTAATTTCTTCAGTGTTGTCACATGAAAAGATATTTACATAGTTACATAGTTACATAGTTGGTGAGGTTGAATAAAGACAAAAGTCCATCCAGTTCAACCTGTGTAGATGTGTGTGGCTGTAATCATCTTGCATACCCCTGAATGTTCTGATCCTTGAGATGTACGTCTAAGAGTCTTTTGAAAGCCACCATACTACCCGCAGAAACCACCTCATGTGGTAGAGAATTCCACAATCTTGTAGCCCTAACAGTAAAGAACCCCCCACGTTGCCTGAGGTTAAAACGCTTCTCCTCTAATCGCATTGTATGCCCCCGAGTTCTCATGCAATCCCTTCGACTGAACAGCTTTTTTTCTAAGCCTAGATCCCCATTTAGATATTTAAAAATTGCTATCATGTCCCCCCTCAGGCGTCTCTTCTCCAGGGAGAATAAATCAAGCGATTGCAGACGCTCCTCATAATCAAGGTCCTCCAATCCCCTAATTAGTTTAGTTGCCCTTCTCTGGACTCTCTCCAGCTCCAACACATCCCTTCTGAGGACTGGTGACCAGAACTGGACCGAATACTCCAGATGAGGTCGGACCAGAGTTTTATAAAGTGGAAGGATTATAGTCTTATCTCTGGAATACATCCCTTTCTTTATGCATGCTAATATTCTGCTAGCCTTGGCAGCTGCCGCTTGACATTGCATGCTGTTGCCTAGTCTATCATCAACCAAAACTCCCAGATCCTTCTCCATGTTTGATTCTCCCAAGGGTTCCCCTCCTAACGTGTATTGTGCTTTTATGTTTCTAGTCCCCAAGTGTAAAACCTTACATTTCTCCACGTTAAACCTCATTTGCCATGTCTTTGCCCACTCCGTTATTTTGTCCAGGTCATTCTGTAGGATATCTGCTTCATGCTGTGCTGTTATTGTCCTGCCTAATTTTGTGTCATCTGCAAAAACTGATATTGAACTACTGATCCCGTCCTCAATGCTGTTTATGAATAAATTGAACAAGGTTGGTCCTAGGACTGAGCCTTGGGGGACCCCGCTTACTACCTCAGACCAGTCTGAGTACGCGCTGTTTATTACCACCCTTTGGACACGCCCTTTTAGCCAGTTCCGTATCCAAGAGCAAACCCTGCTGTCGATAACTGCAGACCTTATTTTATAAATTAAGCGCTTATGGGGAACTGTATCAAACGCCTTAGCAAAATCTAGGTACACCACATCCACTGGTCTGCCCCTATCTAGCTCACAGCTCACCTCCTCGTAGAATGTTAAGAGATTGGTTTGACAAGAACGCCCATTTGTAAACCCGTGCTGGTTACTACTGATGATGCTGTTGTCCTTAGCAAACTCTACGATATAGTCCCTTATCATCCCCTCCAGAAGTTTACATACTACTGATGTCAGACTGACAGGCCTATAATTTCCCGGTATATGCCTCTGACCCTTTTTGAATATCGGAATCACGTTAGCTTTCCTCCACTCCCCTGGTACATCTCCTGTCCTAATACTGTCCGCAAAGATCAGGAACAGTGGTCTGGATATAACCTTACTGAGTTCCTTGAGTACTCTTGGATGTACGCCATCCGGGCCTGGTGATTTGTTTGTGTTGAGTTTATCCAGCCTTTCCCTGATTTCCCCCTCTGTTAGCCATAGTGGCAAGTCCTGTGTATTACTACTAACTATACAGTCATGGTCAGTGTACCCCTCCGATTCCTGTGTAAAGACTGATGAGAAAAAAGCATTCAGTACGGTTGCTTTTTCAGTGTCCTCTGTAACCATCCTCCCATCATTGTTAATTATGTGTGCAATATGCTCTGCCCTAGTTTTTTTGCTGTTGATATACTTAAAGAATTTCTTTGGGTTTTTTTTGCTATCCTCCGCTATTTGTCTCTCAAAGTCTATTTTAGCCATCTTGATTTTGTGTTTACACTTCCTATTTGCCTCCTTGTATTGGTCGAAAGCCAATACTGTGCCCTCTGATTCATATTTCCTGAAGGCCAATTTTTTTCCCCTAATAAGTTTTTCAACGCTCCGGTTTAGCCAGCCAGGTTTGGCTTTGTCCCTTCTAAATTTATTTCCCATAGGAATGCACTGCAAGATGCCTTTGCCTAATATGTTCCTAAAGCATTCCCATTTTTCCTCTGTGGTCAGGGATCCCAGGGTTCGGTCCCAGTTTACCCTTTCCATCAACAAGTACAATTTTGGAAAGTTTGCCCTTCTGAAGTTAAGGGTTCTTATGTTCCCCACTTGCCTTGCTATATTGTTATTTACGCTAAATGTGATCATCCTGTGATCGCTAGAGCCCAGGTTGTCCTGGACTCCTACCTCCGAGATTAGGTCTGGGTCATTAGTGATCAATAGATCCAGGATTGTGTTTTCTCTGGTAGGGGAATCCACCAACTGTGACATGTAATTATCCTGTAAGGTTTCCGTGAATTGACGGCCCTTATATGAGTGTGTAGTCCCCTCTCCCCAGTCAATGTCGGGATAATTGAAGTCCCCCAATATGATGACTGATCCTAGCTTTGCCACTTTACCCAAAAGTGCTAAAAATTCCAGCTCTACCTCCTCCCCTTGTTTAGGTGGCCTATAGCAAACCCCCACAATTACTTATATAGTAAAATATTTACAAAAATGTGGAGGTGTGTACTCACCTTTGTGAGATACTGTATTTTCAGGCATTTAAAAAAACATACTTACTTAAAAAAAGAATATATATAATCATATATATCCTTTTTTTTGCAGTAAAGAAAATAGAGTAACCCTCTAACTCCTGTCAATTTTTTTAAATGCATGACACTGTCCTTCTGTTATAGAACACAGGATGGTGGCCCTGAGGCAAACAAAGAATATTTTATCTACATAAAGGTGGTGCATAAGAAAACATTCCCAACTCCCTTTGATATAACTGGTCCTGATTCTTTATCCCCTTACTTAGCTGACTTCTGATAATTAAAGTGTAATAGCAAAGTGATTTTGATTCATGCACTATCTACTGGTTAGGCTCCACCAAAGGAAGTTGCTTTAACATGTAACAATTGTAAGAAAAAAAATGCAGTCTAAAGATTTAAAATAAAAGGGGAGAAGCATCTCACCAAAAAAAAAAAAAGTATCCTCAGTGTATTATAGCATAGCAATGCACCAACGTGCCACTTGGTGATAAACAAGTCTCATCCATTTCACACAAGTGATCTTAAGTCGTGTTTTTTGGCTAAAAATAACAAACATGTTATACTTACCTGCTCTGTTTAGTGGTTTTGCACAGAGCAGCCCAGATCCTCCTCTTCTCGAGTCCCTCGCCGGCGCTCCTAGCCCCTCCCTTCAGCCGAGTGCCCCCATAGAAAGCAGCTTGCTATGAAGGCACCCGAGCCGAGCCACTGCTCTGTGTGTCCATTGAGACACAGAGCCGTGGCTTGGCCCTGCCCCCTTTCTCTCCTGATTGGCTCACTGACTTTGATTGACAGCAGCGGGAGCCAATGGCACTCAGGAGGGAGAGTCCCGGACAGCCGAGGCTCTTGTGCAACATCGCTGGAACAGGATGGGGCTCAGGTAGGTATTAGGGGGGTTGAAAGGTGGCAGCTGTACACAAAAGGTTTTTTACCCTAATGAATGCATTAAGATATAAAGCCTTCTGGCTTTAGAACCACTTTAAGTGAGCTTACTTATAGGCTCTATGAGTTTGCTCCCTTGAAGAGTGAAATGTATGAGGGTTGTTTAGCACCAGGGGGCATGTTGGTGCATTGCTATGCTACAATAAACTGAGGATAATTTTTTAAGGTGAGTGAGTCCTCTCCTTTTTCTTTGACCTTTGGACTGCAGTGAGTTTGGTGGCTCACAACCAAGGAGGACCTGCACCCACAGCTGGGAGGTTGGGTAAGAGGAGTGCAGCCTGTAGCAGAGCATTGTCTTGCAAGTATATCTAAGAAAAAATTGTTAGCGATTATAATGATAAGGGAGAATAAAAGTCTAAACAGGAACTTATGGTCATGCACCTGTCTGTAAAAGAGAAATATAGTTCACATAGTTTGTATAAACATTTTCAAAAATCATATGACAAGAAACAAATTATCTATATATCTGCTCATTGTGAAAACATGTACTGCTACAAGTGCTACAGAATGAAGGAGATCAGATGAAAATAGAAAATCTCCAAAGTATTTGGTTTCCATAGGAACACTGGAATGATAAAAAGCCATCTTTATAAATAATACGCATTAATTGCCACAAAAGCAGGTGTACATCAAAAGCACTTCCTTCAATCTAATCGGCTCACAAAGTCAATCCATAATGACCTGCAGCAGCATGTGAAACATATCCTGGTAATGCTCTTCCTAAAGGCAGTAATCATATTATTGATATGGATGCGGACATGCACACCTACTGCATAGAAAATGGAAAGGAGAGTTACAAGTAATTAAAATAAAGCTATATGAGGTATCAATGATACCATATATACAGTATATTACTCACTCATTCACTTTCTTTGGAAGGATAAATACACTGTCTGTGCAGTTGTTGGAGATAGTGTGCTTCTGGACTATATCCATCAACAAGCATATTTATTAAAAAATTTATTCCATAAAGGGTAGAAACTTAAAGTGGAATTCCAGTCATACCCTAACTAAGCCTAAACCTACTCTCATCCCCATTCTAAGACTATTCTATCTACCCTGTTAAAGAAAAGATGCCTATTCTTACCTATTCTGAAGCTGCCACAGCCCAATCACATTATCAGGTCCTATTGCTGGCTTCAGTGTAGAGGAGAGGCAATGTAAACAACTACAGAGCCTGGGTGATGACGTCACCCATAGGCTTACTGTGGGGTAGCTATTGTTGGCTGTTCCTCCTCTACTAGAACCATGGCACTGCGAGCCGGTCATGTGACTGGATGGGAAAGGCTTCATTGTAGGCATTCTTTTACAGGGTAGATAGAATAGTGTTAGATACAGGGTGGGGGTAGATTTAGACTTAGTTAGGTTTTGACTAGAATGCCACTCAAATTCCTCAGTCATGAGAAAAGTCAGGTGGCTGCCATTGTTGACCTTTAACTTGGGAATATAAAGTTGGGCAAACAGTGTGTGAAATTTAAAGCAGTTCCAGCAAAAAATTACTTCATAGTTAGCCCCGTTGGCTTCCTTCCACCCATCATCCTTCGATTGAAAAATCAAGGGAGCCAGGTGGAAAAAGGTTGGCAGAAAAGTGGCTGCATCCAGCAGCTGTCAGAATACAATAGCCCAGCACAGTGATGGCGAACCTTGGCACCCCAGATGTTTTGGAACTACACTTCCCATGATGCTCATGCACTCTGCAGTGTAGTTGAGCATCATGGGAAATGTGTATGTATGTGAGTTAGGGACCTTAGATTGTAAGCTCCTTGAGGGTAGGGACTGATGTGAATGTACAATGTATATGTAAAGCGCTGCGTAAATTGACAGCGCTATATAAGTACATGAAATAAAATAAATAAAATAAATGTAGTTCCAAAGCATCTGGGGTGCCAAGGTTCGCCATCACTGGCCTGGCAGAAGGGACTTGTCCCGTTGTGCTGTTAGTTTGGATGGAGGATATCAATTTTTCTTTGTTCCTTTTTGTTCAACCTTCAGGCTGACAATAGAAAAATGTATCAGGGTATGGCCAGCTTTAATTCCTGAACTCTCATGAAGATGCATTGGCTTCAGTGTCTCAGATCTAGAACAAATATTGATACAAATAAATCTGACACTTTTGAGACACTAATTTGCAGCATATTTGTTCTAGGTTTCTGACTATAAAAAACTCTGAGGCAGGGCTCAATTCATTAACCAAAATTTGGATCACATGACTTATTTGATTTTTTTTTTAATTCAAACCTTTTTATTGTTTTTTCAATACATTACATATTAGTTACATAAAACAAACAAGACATTCAATACTCGACTTATTTGATTTAAATACTGAATGGGATATTATTGAAAAAATTAATTCACTATCAGTTTAATCAAAAATAAGAAACACAGGGTAAAGACCATGTAAACTGACATTAATTAAATGATCCATGGTCTAGTCATGTTCTATTTAACAAATGTGTGAAATGAATATAGCTGGCACCCGCTAGTGTCCTAACAAACATCAGTCATCAGGGGGGTCATGTGGGAGGACCCTGTGTTTTTTTTCACTGTCGAGGCTTTTGTACTATGTACTCCATACTCATTCACATGGTAGGCTGGGATCTGAGGGTCCTTGTTGTTAAATGGGGCTCCCAGATTCCAAAAAGCCCCCCACAACCACCTGGCCAGGGTTGTGGGGAAGACATGAGGACAAGGTGCTGTGCCAGGGGGGAGAACCCTCCTCATGTTGAGGGCATGTGGCCTGGTATGGTTCTGGAGGGGACTGCACACCCCTTCCTTTGCTGGCTTGCTGGGCTGTATACTTGGATAAGGGTCTGGTATACATTTTGGGAGAGAAATGGGAGAAATTATGCCATTTGTTTCTTATTTTTTTGGCATGGGGTTCCCCTTAAAATCCATACTCGACCAGCGGGCCTGGTAAGGATTGTGGGGGAGCCCCCAAGCTGTTTTTTTTGTAAGTTAAAGCGGATTTCCGGGCACAGAACATTTTTTTCAATGAGTATACCCCCGGGACAGTCAGGGCTAGTACATTCCACAATGGCTAGCCTCTGATCTGTCCCGGTTCGCACTTACCTGCAAGAAGAAATACTCACTTATAAAATTTCTTCTCCAGCGTTGCCATCTCTGTTGAGGGCAGCTGAAGCCGGCGCGATCCTCTTCTGCGTCCTCTTCCGCGTCTTCTTCTCCCAGAATGCGCCTGTACCGGCCCCGCTCGTCACTTCCGGTGCGGCATGCCCAGAAGCTGTTTAGCATGGAATGCGGTGTCGCCCCAGAAGGGACGAGCGGGGCCGGTGCCGTCGCATTGATTCCTGGGAGCGATGCGGTTCAGCTCCCAGGAATCATTGCAAGCCAGGAAGTGACGGCGGAGCCGCGGCGCAGAGGGAGGAAGTGAAGAAGAGGTGAGTATATTCTATCTACAATTACAAGGTGAGTAAAAAAAAAAAAAAAAAAAAACCTAACTATCCAATTCCTTTTCAGGTGAAGGAGAACAAGCGGATGGGCACAAAAAAAAAAAAAAGGTCTATTTTGTGCCCGGAACTCCGCTTTAAGGCTGTTAAGGCTTTTATTTACATTCTACTGCCAGCCAGAAATCCTCAGTTGACCGCAGCGATGACTCACAGTATGCCCCTTTTGTGTCTAAGTTTAGATTTGTTTGTCCGAAGCATATTTAAATTTACATACTAAGGCTGATTTAATAAAAAATATTGTTTATTGAGTTACGTGAAAGTAATTTGCACATTGGTTGGTTGTTTAAAGTGAACCAGAATTAGCTTTTCCAATGATGGATAACTGAAGTTAATATTCACACTATTATGTTAGTGAAGCTTTTGAACTTCTTTAGTAAATCAGCCTTGTGGTTGACTGACTCACTGTCGATAGAAACAGAAGATAAACATATTAAGTAAGTGCCTGGGGGTGCCCACTCTATGGACTTACAAGATAAGGAAAGACATAGAAATGGGCCGAAAACCCCGCTTGGTTCACATCAGAACACTCGAACAGGGAAAAAGTTCTAACCCGACTGGTGAACCCCATTGAAGTCTATGGGAGCTGAACAGGCTACCATTTCCTAACAACCAGCTTATACTGCACCCTGATTGTGCAGCAAGCAGTGCATTGCAGGGCATTTGGTGGAACAAACCCCCACCGAACACCCTGCAAATTCGGGTGTTGGACGAACAGGCCCGAACAGCCAATGTTTAGGCCCGAATGCATGATTGGGCCGAACCGATTGCCCAACACTTGTAAGACAACAGATTCCCTTTGATTAGTTCTTTAAAAAAAAAAAAAACACTAATTAAAAAAGAAGGCAGTTTAAATTAGCACTGTCTACCTGCAACATTTTCTATGTAGCCATTCTCTGGAATTTCTTTTTGTCCACCTTTACCCTTACCTCTCTTCTTTAAAGCTACGTTGATAGAATCTCAGCTCTGGTCACTAAAATATGCTGACCTGTTTATGATTTTGTTCCAAAACTCCTAGGGCTCTTTCACACGGAGCGGAGCGCATTGCGATCTGCTCCGGCACTTTTCTTTTTTTTTTCACGGAGCGGAAGACATTTGTGTCATCCGCTCCGTATGTCCGCATATCATCCCATCCGTTTGCGGATGATATACGGACATAATGTATGTCTATGGGCATTGCGGATGTCAGAGGATGACATCGCTGACATCCGATTTTGCATCCGTTCCGTTTTTTACACGGAACAAAAATAGGGTTCTGTTCCGTTCCAAAAAACGGAACAGAACTGAAAGGATGAAAATCGGATGTCAGCAAATGGTCATCCGCAAGGCCATTGACATACATTATGTCCGTATATCATCCGCAAAAAATTAGGATGATTTGCGGACATGCGGAACGCCCGTGTGAAAGGGCCCCTACTCTTCTTTGTTTAAAATCCAGTGCATATACTTCTTTTATCCTATTAACCCTTTGCAGATGGTAATGGGAATTTATTATATAGGACATCTATAATTAGTAGCTTGATATTATTTAAAAGTAAAATTAAAATTTGCCAAACGATAGTTACTTTTTTCAGGTTTCAGCCCATACTACCCAATTATTGTCCAAAATACCCTATTAATGTTCAAATATTATTTTTAGCCTAACCTAATGAATACCATTATACTTCAGGGCACATATCATTTTTTTCCTAGCAAATAGTAATATATTCTAAAATTATTAGATATTAAAATGCTGCAATTACAGAAAAGTTGCTGTATCATGCATGATAGAATTACACAATTATTACTATTCTATAAAATTATCTTACCATTCTCCAAATTTGACAGTAAATTTTCTTTACTGTCTATATGTTTCTTACCACGAGATGAACACCCCTTAAAGTGTCATCTTCTGAAAGGACTTCAGGGGAAAAATCTCTGCATTAGGGCAGCAGTAGGAGGTGCGGTGAGTGGGAAAGGTAGATATTTACCTCCTTCTTTGTAGGCACTTTTATTTAGGGTTTCATTTTAGCAACTGAGTACCTAAAAGAGATCCAGTCAGTTCCCTAAACAAATCCAAACAGCAAATCTCTGCCTTTGTGTTTGTCTTCTACTGTCCCTTCATTTCAGCACTGCAGCTTCTACAATATGTTTGAGCATTCAACACTCCTGGAAATGTCAGGTTCCTACAGTATGTCCCCAGCTGCATGATGTGGTTCTTTCCTCAAACCCCTTTGTCTCTAAAGGACACAGCAATGGTGTAAGGATTAGAGGATGGAGCCACGGTAAGTGCTAAGGGACACAGGTATTCAAGACTCCTGCAAGCATAACGTGAAAAGATTGCCTCAAGATTATATGCGATAGATGCTGTGCTAGTGCAAAAAACATTATAAATATACATACACACACACACACACACGGATTGAACATAATTATAGAAACAAGTATGGCAACCAACAGGGCCTGAATTCTCCTGGGAACTGACAAATAGTCTTGGATGGTGAATAATGGAATCTGATACCACTCTTAATGCCAAAAATCACAATCGGGAGCAATGTCCTTTTGCCTCTTTTGGTCAGTTGACCCTGTCAGCTGCGCCTATGTTTATCAGACAATGTCTTCCCAGAAATTGTATATGCCGTCATAACCTTTGATACTGTACATCGCAGCACAGCAATTACATTGGCAGCTTCTGTCACAGAGGCAACAGCTAAGCGGCAACAGCTAAGCTCAGTAAGCTCAGACATGACTCCTCATTAGGAGCAGCGCAGGCAGTGAATGACCAAAGTGAGGCTTCCTATCTGTTAGCTAGGTGTCTCATCACACAGCAGCAGCAACAGCAGCAAAAGAATGTTACATCACTTCCCCCTTTCAACGCAAAATATGTCGTCACTTCCACACCTGCAAATCATGTAGCGTTTCCATATTTTTGTTCAACCTCTGTATCTCTATATATATATATATATATATATATATATATATATATATATATATATATATATATATATATATATATATACATACATACACACACACAGTATCTCACAAAAGTGAGTACACCTCTCACATTGTTGTAATTATTTTACTATATCTTTTTATGTGACAACACTGAAGAAATGACACTTTGCTACAATGTAAAGTAGTGAGTGTACAGCTTGTATAACAGTGTAGATTTGCTGTCCCCTTTAAAATAACTCAACACACAGCCATTAATGTCTAAACCGTTGGCAACCAAAGTGAGTACACCCCTAAATGAAAATTTAAAAATTGGGCCTAAAGTGTTAATATTTTGTGTGGCCACCATTATTTTCCAGCACTGCCCTAACCCTCTTGGGCATGGAGTTCACCAGAGCTTCACAGGTTGCCACTGGAGTCCTCTTCCACTCCTCCATAACAGCATCACAGAGCTGGTGGATGTTAGAGACCTTGCGCTCCTCCACCTTCCATTTGAGGTGCCACACAGATGCTCAAAAGGAGACATGCTTGACCAGTCCATCACCTTTACCCTCAACTTGTTTAGCAAGGCAGTGGTCATCTTGGAGGTGTGTTTGGGGTCACTATCATGTTGGAATACTGCCCTGCGACCCAGTCCCCGAAGTGAGGGGATCATGCTCTGCTTCAGTATGTCACAGTACATGTTGGCATTCATGGTTCGCTCAATGAACTGTAGCTCCCCAGTGCCGACAGCAATCATGCCGCCCAGACTATGACACTCCCACCACCATGGTTGACTGTAGGCAAGACACACTTGTCTTTGTACTCCTCACCTGGTTTACGCCACAAACACTTGACAACATCTGAACCAAATACGTTTATCTTGGTCCCATCAGACCACAGGACATGGTTCTGGTATTCCATGTCCTTGGTCTGCTTGTCTGCATCAAACTGTTTGCGGGCTTTCTTGTGGAACATCTTTAGAAGAGGCTTCCTTCTGGGATGACAGCCATACAGACCAATTTTGATGCAGTGTGCGGCGTATGGTCTGAGCACTGACAGGCTGAACCCCTCACCCCTTCATCCTCTTTAGGAATGCTGGCAGCACTCATACATCTATTTGCCAAAGACAACCTCTGGATATGACGCTGAGCAAGTGCACTTCTTCGGTCAGCTATGGCAAGGCCTGTTCTGAGTGGAACCTGTCCTGTTAAACCGCTGTATGGTCTTGACCACCATGCTGCAGCTCAGTTTTAGTGTCTTGGCAATCTTCTTATAGCCTAGGCTATCTTTATGTAGAGCAACAACTCTTTTTTTTCAGATCCTCAGAGAGTTCTTTGGCGTGAGGTGCCATGTTGAACTTCCAGTGACCAGCATGAGAGAGTGAGAGCAATAACACCAAATCTAACACACCTGCTCCCCATTCACACCTGAGACCTTGTAACGCTAACAAGTCCCATGACACCAGGAAGGGAAAATGGCTAATTGGGCCCAATTTGGACATTATAACTTGGGGTGTACTCACTTTTGTTGCCAGCAGTTTAGACATTAATGGCTGTGTGCTGAGTTATTTTGAGGGGGGACAGCAAATTTACACTGTTATACAAGCTGTACACTCACTACTTTACATTGAAGCAAAATGTCATTTCTTCAGTGTTGTCACATGAAAATATATAATAAAGTATTTACAAAAATGTCAGGGGTGTGCTCACTTTTGTCAGATACTTTCATAATGTATTGGAATAAACACTGCAATAATAACTAAAAATATGTTCTATAGAAAAACCTGCTACACTTTCTCTTTGATCCAGCTATCCAGATTAATTTTTTGCCACCAACATTCATATTCCATGAACAGGCAGGTTTGTTAAACTAAATTTATCATGTTTTATCAGTATTCATTGTTAAACAAATGAGTAATAACAATGTAACAATTTTGTTTTGCTTAGTTGTTCTAAAAATACCATCTTGAAGTGTAAGTTCATATCTCTTGTGGACCTTATCCAGCAAATAAAAATCTTTAGCATGTAAGATTATTTTCATTTCCTCTATTTACTGAACATCTGGGACAGATTCAGTGAAAGCCAATCAATATTTTCTACAACATTATGCACAAGAAAGGAATATCTTCAACAGTAAGCTAGCAGTTGACATGAGATGACATAACAGGCAAAAGAACCACTATAATTATACATTCCCTAGTGTCCAACCTCGTTTAGGGGGCTGTTCAAGGGTGGTATAATTTATAGGATCGTTTAAGAAGCTATTCAGTTTACATTTGGTTTCAGATTTCTGCACCAACATGTCCTGTTTTTGGCACATGCTTATCACACACAAAATTGATTTTTTACAACCTGAAAAAATGAATAGTCACTGATCTTCCCTTATCTTCATCCATGCCTCTAGGCCAACTCTTAAATGGTATTGATAGTGGCTAGGTACATACTGTATTTACTTTCTTCATTTACAAGCCGAAGAAAAAATAAAATTAGAACGTTTTTTCTTTGTTTTTACTTGGGTAAAGGTGAAACATTGCTTAGGAATATTATGTGTTCTTATATTCAAGCAGCCTTTGAATCTTTAGGGTCCTTTGACATGTTTTCAGTATCTTAATTCCCCCTGTTGTAAGGCGCCTGTTATGTAAAGCGGTCAATAGCTCAATCTGAAATTTACACATCAATGAGTGACTCAGTCCATTCTCTCTCTTCCTCCTTCTCAATGGCTTCACAAGATGCTTTAACCACTTGCCAATTGCCGCACGACTCTTTACGGCGGCAGTCAGACCCTCACAGGCAAAGTGACGTAGGGGTACGTCACTAGCCTGTGAGGCTCTAGGGGGCGAGCGCGCGCCGCCGGAGGCGCGTTTCCGCCCCCGCTCGCTCCCCAACTTTCCCGCGCGTGTGACCGACGGACCCGATGTCCGCCGGTCACTCGCGATCGTCTGTTACAGAGGGAGAAAGGCAGGCGGCTTATGTAAACAAAGCCGCCTATCATTCTCCCCTGCGTAAGTGCAGAGATCATACAGTCCTGCTATGTAGGATCATATATCTATGTAGTTACAAGAAAAGCCTCGCCCCTTTACAGTTAGAAGCACGCCTCTAGGGACACACTTAACCCCTCCTTCTCCAATAAAGGTAACCCCTTCCCTGCCAGTGTCATTTTTACAGTAACAGTGCATATGTATAGCACTGTTACTGTAGTAATGTCACTGGTACCCCCAAAAGTGTCAAAAATGTCAGTCAGGGGTTCGATCTGTCCACCGCAATGTCGCAGTCCCGAAAAAAAAAAAAAAAAAAAAACGCTGATCGCCGCCATTACTCGTTAAAATAAAAACAATAAAAATGACAAAAATCTTTCCCTTAGTTGGTAAACGCAATAACTTTTGCGCAAACCAATCAAAATACGCTTATTGCTATTTTTTTTACCAAACATATGTAGCAGAAAACAAATTGGCCTAAAATGTTAAAAAATTTTGATTTTTAAATTTTTTTGGGGGGAATTTCATATAAAAAAATGTGAAAAATATTGTTATTTTTGCAAAATTGTCTCACTTTTTTTGTTTATAGCGCATGATCAAAAATCGCACAGGTGATCAAATACCACCAAAAGAAAGCTCTGTTTGTGGGAAAAAAGGAGGTCAATTTCATTTGGGTACAGCATCGCACGACCACGCAGTGCCGAATCGCAAAATAGGGCCTGGTCAGGAAGGGGGTAAAATCTTCCGGGGCTTAAGTGGTTTTAATAGGAGATAGAGTGCATAAATACTTTTGCAAAGTGTTATGCTCTTTGCCAAGTTTTTACTGTTGTTTGCCGTTTTAGTAGATTTTCTTGTTCTAGCAAAAAGTGGTCCCTGAAACATGACAAGACATGAGCAGAACTCTCCCCGGCGATAAAGACCTATTATGTGTTCTAGACTTTCTCCTCCTTAAAAAAAAGTGGTTGGATTTCTATTGTAACCTCAACATAATCTAAAGAGATGAGATACAATAATCTTTTTATCAAACAATCATTTCACTATAACAAACAGCCAGCTGACTAAGAGCTTGTTCACACAACCCACACGGAAAAAATGATTTATGTTCCATCTTAGGCAGGTGGCTTTGGGGGATGGTGCTTTGTAGTTTACAATGCAGGACACTGTTTTTCTTTTTTTCTGATTTTATAGAAATGTCACAAACTAATATTTCATTCATTTCTATTGTACAAGAATGAGGGATGGGTCCTGGAAGGAAGGTATGTGTCTCCTTTGTTTGGGTTGTGGTTCCTTTAAAGGGGATGACCAGAAGCAATATGAAGTACTCGGGGCTTCTCACCCCTGCAGGGTGAGGGGTTCTACAGTGATCTGGTAAATGAATTGAATTTAATTTTCCTGGATTACAAAGTCTTTGAATGGGGAAATCGGAGGCTCATCAAGATTTTGAGTGGGAAGGAGCCTCCAACCCTGACTAAGGGTACTGTGGTCTGGAAA
Organism: Pelophylax lessonae; assembly: GCF_965119305.1. Lineage (NCBI taxonomy): Eukaryota > Metazoa > Chordata > Amphibia > Anura > Ranidae > Pelophylax > Pelophylax lessonae. The sequence goes on along the minus strand of NC_138771.1, from coordinate 244,279,905 downwards.
GGGTTAACCTCCACGTGAGAGAGGACTAAAAAGGGAACAGGACAAAGTTGTGAAAGGATTGTGGACTGTTTGAGCTACTGAAAAGCTGCTGGGCTCTCATGATTTTCCTGGACCCCTGAAGCAGGCAGGAACTTTAATCCCTGTTGTGGGACAGGTTTAGGCTTGCAATGAGCTTCCAAATCTTTGTTTTGTACCAGAAGTGTATGGGCTTATCTTGCTTGGTTTCTGCAGGATTCTTTTTTTTTTGCCTATGTTTGCTTTTGCCAACATGGCTGACTATCCAGACCCCCAAAATATCACACTGTTCTGCAGCTCAGTTGTGTTGTGTAGAAACAGACGAACAAATGGCGACTTACGCACAGCTCCAGTCCATTGAGGGAAAACGCATACAGCATGCATTTTTCCTGCACTGCTCTGTACCTGAGGAATCTATTCTAGTATGAACAGGGTACATAGAAAACAGAAGATTTCTGTGTGCCTATGCAAAGATCTGCATTTTTCTACTACAGAACTAGCAAATGCAATCAAAAGTGGCCTTTCCCAGTCAGGCTTCTGTGGAACTCTAGATTTACTATAAAGGTTGTAAAGAGTTCCTTATACAATGGTGGATTAATTAAAAAAAAATATATCATTGGCCTTAACGTCCACATAACTCAGCAAAGACAGCAGCACAGGGCCAGTGCAGCCCCCTCTTTCATTTCTCGTGTAAGAAACCATTGACATCAATCTTTATAGCTATATGCAAAGAGATGCATTATTTCCACTGATCACCAATGTAGAAAACATTTCCCCACTGACCTCCATGTAAGAGGTAGGAGTCCCACTGGCCCCCAATTCAATGTGCAATTTTCCTACTGACTTTCAATGTAAAGACCCTGCTTCCCACTAGCCCTGATGCACCCATTCTTTCAACAAGCCATCATTTTAAACTGCATGTAACCCTATGAAAAAGGGATTCTGTTAATTGAAAGCATGTTGTAATTTGGCCCTATCACCTGAAATACCTGGCTAATCTTGCCTGGTTCTGACCCCCCCCCCCTGTAAACTGACCATGGTTTATCATGGTTGCAAAGCCCTGACACCGTGGTCAGTTTAAATGCCTCTGTCATCCACAGCTCCCCCCTCTCCTCCTTACCTGCCAGCTCCTGTGTCTGTGAGCTGCCTCCCTACTCCCTGCCACTATTTGTAATAAAAAAAAATCTTTAAAAAACTGTCACTGCAAGCCCCTCTTTTATGTAGCTATAACACACAGGGTAAATATTTGTGGAACACAAAGCTTCCAAATACCATTTTTCAGAGATCTTCAGGCCAGTCATGAGACTCCTGGCCGCACCTCTTCCCACCACTAGGGGCTACAGCATAAGGGGCTAAGAGGCCAGCACAGCGATCACATGACCTCCCCAGCAGACATCAGAGGGAGAGCTCGGCCCCTCTTGTTGTTGCCCGTACATCGGAGTAGGAGAGTGGCTGGGAGTCACGTGACCAACCTTAAGATCTCTGAAAAACAGTATTTAGAGACTTCATTTTCCACAAATTTTTACACTTTGTGTTATGGCTACATAAAAGAGGGGCTGGCAGTGACAGTTTTTTTTTATAAGGGTTAAAAACACTTTAAGGTATTATAAACCTTCCTACCTGCACCTTATGTTTTTCGCCTAAATAAGATGTGCATTGTTCATGTAATTTCATGCTGTCATTTGTACTCACAGCCTATAGTAGAGGAAATCTTCACATTTTCCTACTTTGTTAGAAGGTTTTTTTTTGTGTTCACACATAAGGATTGCCACATGGCACTGCACAGGTTACTGCAGGACCTCTATCTGTAGTCTAAGAACTGACATTGTTTTTGTAAAGAAACTATATATCACACAATCCCTGGGTCTCTCAGTCTAGTGTTCTGCATGTGAAAGCTGCATGGTAATTATATTTGAATTGGACAAAAGCAGTCAGAGCAATGAAGGGAAAAGGTGTGTTTCATACCATAAGGACTCCCGCATTTGTGATGCAAAACAGAGGAAATGGTGCTGTGTGACATTAACAAGAAGTTGCTTGTCCCTTTAGTGAATATGGACAAGCTAGGTGAATAAATATTTGGCTATAGGGGAATCAATCAGCTATGACACTACAAACTGCAACATGAATCCATTGTTACAACATAAAGTGGTTGTAAACCCTTACATATACCAAGTGAGGTGACTGGCCTCAGGTGATACACAGAGATGAAACACATCCTCCCGCAGAAGTTGTACCTGTCTATCTACAGCCGTCTTTCCCCTACATCCATTCAAAGTGCAAAATTTACACAGGACCGCTGTCACGATCAGGGGTCAGGCTGGAAGACCAGTAGCTATAGCAGTGGCAGCTCACACAGGAACCAGCAGGACAGGAACACAGACAGGTCACTCTGGCAGATGATGCAGGCTCACCTGAGGTGCGGAATCTATGTACTAAACGGTGTTCACCAGAACTCCTGATGGTGGAGATGGATTTTTCTGCATGTTAGCACCAGGTTGCAGTCCTCAGGATCGCCCCACCAGGAGATGAGCAAGCCAGGGTCCAATAGTAGATATAGCAGGTAGGGCTCAATCAGAAGCATAGTCTAGGAGTAGCCAAAGGACAGTAACGAGTACCAAGCCAAGTGTCGATAACAATGGTAGCAAAGATATGGACAGCAGCAGGAGAGACAAGCGAGATATTGGCTTGTGAAGGCACAATATTCTGGCAACCAGGAAGTGCAGAGACATGGCTTAAATCAGGAAGTTCATGGGAGGAGCAAAGAGTTCAAGGCAATTAAGATTCACGGCAGGATCATTCAGGGATTTGTCCAGAGAGCTGTCCAGCGAGCTGTCCAGCATTCCAGGTGGCTCAGTAAGTAGAGTCATTGCCTGGCACAGTGGAGGTCCCAGGTTCAAGTCTGGGTCCTAACAAACTCTCAGCTCTAAAAAACAGGTGGTGGGGAGCTAAAGTTACTTTAGTAAGGAGTCTGAGAGCTGATTGGAGGGAAGGGACACACCCTTCATACAGCACAAAGGAACAGAGCTGAGACTGTCAATCACAGACTGTGTGATTAGCGGCGTATGCTAATAGGAGAGGAATAGAGTAACAGAGAGAAATGGCACTTAGTGCTCCGAATCGAGACAGGCACACACTATAAAAGGATATGCTTTGTTAATTTTTAATGTCTGAGCTTTACAATCACTTTAAGGCAGTAAAACAACACAGGGAATATAGTTACACTAATACCTAGTTAAAACAACAAAATATTTGAAATTGTACAGTGCTTCAAGGAGGCTCTTTCTCCCAATGATTATCAATTTAAAGGGTAACTCCCCTTTTGTGGGGGAAAAATTAGCAAATAAAGAAAAAAAAAAAAAGGCGTATACAATTGCAACACAAATCATATTGTAATTGAATGTTATTAAAAATGACCTTTCCTTTTCAATCTGCAGCTGTTGTAATTTTCTGAAAATGCAATGCAATATGGCTACCTGGAGCTGTTCTGTACACTGAATGTGTACTGACCACACCCCAGAAACATCATTTCCTGCTTGTGTGATTGGCTCACCAATTTTCCCAGAAGTCTGCCTACGATACAAGTCAGATTTCTGGCATCCCCTGCAACAAAAATGTAATTTTTGGTAAGATTCTCCCAATATGAACATGTCTAAAGGGATGCAGGCCCAGCAGCTTCCCTCATTACAGCCCTGCAGCTGCCACAGCTGATAGATAATTATGAAACCACTCCCATTAGACCCACTCAGCACAGAGGAAAAAACAATGATTTCTTCAGAATAACAAAAGGTAGGAATCTGCAACAAAGTTTGTTAAAATCCTTGTAATGTACAGAGATCACCCAGAGGGGAGTGTTTTTTTCTCAACAAAAGTGGAGTTACGCTTTAAGATGGTTTTTATACACTGATCACCAAAAAGGCACTTCACTAAACAACAATATAAATGAGCACATCTACACTGACCACTAATGTAAAAGAGCGCACACTGACCACCAAGGTAAGGGGACTTGTTATACTGGCCACCAAGGTATAGGAGCAGCTTACTTACTACCATTGTAAGGGAGTAAATATATAGTGACTACCAATGAAAAGGGGCTCTCCACTGACCACCAATGGAAGTGGGCATGTCTACACTTACCACCAATGTATTTAATATGATTATCATGTCATGATTACTGAAAATAATTTTGTCATACAGAGCAGGGTTGTGTTAAAAAAGGATCCACTCTGGGTGGTCAAATATACCAGTCATGCCACATTCTTTATTATTTTGTATATTATTATGCCTAAAGCTTACTCGTCACACCAATGTACTATGAGCTGTAGATATTATAATATTAGCAGCCGTTTTCTGAGACTTGAAAAGGATTTCAGGGATTCCTCTGGGGATGACAAGGGCTGATCTAAAGTAAAGGAGAAATAGGAAGAGATTTTTAAACTTTGAACATTACTTTATAGTTTATCCCATGTCAGGGTTACAATGCCCTGCCACAAATTACAGGTGACTCTGAATAATACAGAACAAATGTATTTGCATCATTTAACAGGTGTGACCCACAGTGTAGGAAAGTATAGTATATTGAAAATGTTATTTGCGTGAGAAGTACTTAAAGAAAGGATCTTAAAGTGTTCCTGTAAGGGAATAAATAAACTAAGTCTGCTTCTTAGATGTCATTGGAGTCTATGAAATTACCATGTAGATTTTGACATTCTGAAAACAATGAAAATTGCAAGCACTGCAAGCGCCTATGCCTCCACATTCCAAATCTTGGGCCCGACGATTGATCTAGTGATTGGTGACCCAGGCACTGGATTTATGAGAGGCAATGAGACTGTATATATTTACCCATATCCAGAACAACTGGGTATTTAGGGGGCTCTGACAGCTAATCCTGGTAATAGAGAAAAGAAATAAAGGTAAGAGCGGATATCTTGCGGTGCCTGCTATGCATGTTCCCTATACAGTAAGTGAGACACAAAATAGTTGCATATTGAAGCTTTTAGCAAAGTATTTTTGTTTTTACATTCAAAGCTTTGCATACAACTTGGGTACATTTTTTGAAAGGTGTGTAATATTTTTTTCAAAGTGCATGTAGTAAGACACAGTCTAAGGCCTCATGCACACAGGGAGTTAAAAAATGCTGCTTTTTGAGGCATTATGGATTTTTTTTTTTCAGTCATTATTTTTGGTAGCTCTAAAGCAAATTGTAACATGTATGGAAAGCCAAAAGAACAATATTGTTTTGCCTAAATTGCACAGAATGATTGTACTTGCAGATTTGCTTTATGAATGACTATATAGAGAAACCCCATGGTGTGTTTATTACTGTCCTCTATAACCGAGCTCTCACCAATGCTTTTTTTGTGCAAAAAAAATCTGCATAATGGAAATTTTTGTTTTTTCAATAAGTTCTATTCAGATATATGCATGAAAGAGATTAGTAACTAATGTTCTCAACATGTTTTTATAATCTGACATTTTGTTTCTAGGTTGGGTTTGTAACTATACATATGCAGGCTTTACTTCTTGTTTTACAGTTGTAAATACTGTTGTTTTAATATAGAAAAAAATTTGGTGCAAACCAAAAAGGAACTGCGCAAAAGAGTGATAATTTGACTAAAATAAATAAATATGTGAATGTGCAATTGTGGGAATTTCTTCCACACTGCGAGCAGCAATAAAAACGTATATACCTGATATCTGTAAACAAAAAAGGGGTGGATATTGCGCTCAACAATCAAACTCACAATAAAGTGCTAGTGTGCATAATATAAAGCCGATAATGTAACCATAAATAGCAACAACTGCAATATTAGGTAAAAAACACAAATCAGCTTATATATAAGTGAATAAATAAATAAATGCATATATAAATAAATATAGTCCTTCTTGAGGTAAATATCGTGAATGTATATTGAAATAAATAAATAAATAAAGTCCTTAAAGTGCTCAATTCAGAGTGATGTCTCAGCAATATGAATGAGCATGGACTTGATGGAAAAGCCTTCACCACTAAACCTCCACCCAGTGCTCTGATTAGATACTTCTTACCAGAGAGATATGACCCCTTAATTACAGGGGGTCATAATCGGCATTGATCTCCAAAGAGGCTCCAAGCCATCCTTATCGCTGTCTCCTCATCAGCAAGATATCATGACCAATTGCTATAGGAAACTCCGGGAATATGGACATCCAAAATGCAAAAATAGAAAGGAGACTCCAATAGTGTAATATGTTAATATACCAAGGGTTTAATATTAAAATTGCACTTACTCCATTTAAGTTTTCAAAACGCCTTCAGTGCATATACAAACAATCGACAGGTCTGGTGGATGGGACGCCGCTCCACGCCTGCGTTCCACCAAACCGGAACTCTGGCGTCCTATAGCAATTGGTCATGATATCTTGCTGATGAGGAGACAGTGATAAGGATGGCTTGGAGCCTCTTTGGAGATCAATGCTGATTATGACCCCCTGTAATTAAGGGGTCATATCTCTCTGGTAAGAAGTATCTAATCAGAGCACTGGGTGGAGGTTTAGTGGTGAAGGCTTTTCCATCAAGTCCATGCTGATTCATATTGCTGACACATCACTCTGAATTGAGCACTTTAAGGACTTTATTTATTTATTTATTTCAATATACATTCACGATATTTACCTCAATATATATATGTATTTATTTATTTATGCACTTATATATAAGCTGATTTGTGTTTTTTACCTAATATTGCAGTTGTTGCTATTTATGGTTACATTATCGGCTTTATATTATGCACACTAGCACTTTATTGTGAGTTTGATTGTTGAGCGCAATATCCACCCCTTTTTTTGTTTACTGTTGTTTTAATGCCTCGAATTATAATAACATTCTATGAGTTGGCTGATCTCACAGTAGTGACAGTGGATGGAATCATATTGCTTCCCGTGAGGAATTTACATGATTCTGTGATGAAACGCATCAGTGAGGAGCTTTTGGATAAGGTCATCATGTCGGACAGAGCCCGGAAGTGCGATATTTATTACTAGTTGAATACTGGTGGCAATGGGTATAAATTAAATTGTCTTTTGGAATATAAAAGCACTATGTAGTTCTCTTTTTTGTGTGGATATTCCCTTTATAACCTGGAGAAACAGAGGCATGAATATGTTTGCTGGGAGACAGAGTATTACATTTAAAGGGACCAAGGACACTTGGAAAAAGGAGATGGAATAAAAAGGACCCCAGTTAACAGGCACACAAGCTATTTAAGACCTTGCGTTTTTTTATGTGGGTTATAAATCCAAGGTCAGAGCACAACCGGTGGAGAGGTTTGAACAGAAGGTGAAAAAAATGTGTGAAGTGTGCACTTTAAGAAGCACAGAAGACTGTGAGAGACTTTATTATATATGGACACAGAACAATAAAATGCTCAAATAATTTGAGATATACTGTGTAAAATTGTGTTAAAGGGACAACAGCACTAAACTATTTTTTGGGTTTTTTGGCTATTTTTTGGGTTTCTGATGTTTATGTGAGATATGTAATGGACATTGGAAGTCAAATTTTGTCATTTTGATTTACACAGAGTTTTAAATTAGCATTGCAAAGGAGGGGTTTTGTAATTTCTAATTGCAGATATGTATTATTATTTTCTTTACATAGATATCTCTTTTTTTCAATAGTCAGAGATTTGCTTTTAGCAGTTGCTATACAGGGAAATTTTATAGGACCCAGTCCAACACAGGGCTCCTTCTAGTGGATAACCTACAAACAGTGGCGGCTGGTGCATATGGGGCGCAGGGGCACCGCCCCCCCATCCATGCATCCGCCCCCCTAATCTACATGCGGGGTGCAGGACGCATGGAGTTCAAGGGGGCTTTTTTTTTAACCATGTGATTAGAGCCAGAGGCTCTCACAGGCTACAAAAAATGGTGGGCTCGGGGCTCAGAGCACTGTGCCCCAAGCCCACCCAGTTGTGTGACAATAGTGAATGAAAATTCGCTACTGTCACACGGATCATCCTCCTGGCCAATCTTTAAGTGGGTTCTGAGACCCATTTCCCGATTGGCCGAAAGGAGAAGCCATGCCATTGGGCATGGAAGAGGAGGAGGGAGGAGACGCAGCAGACAGGGGGAAGAATCCGCCGTCGCTGTCGCCATTGCTGTCGCCGTCGCTGTCGCCGTCCCTAATGTCCAGGCAGGGTGAGTGATCCTGTCGTGTCCTGTCTTGCTGTGATCCGGGGGTGTGCGGCCTTGTGTGGTCCGGGGTAGGGGGGGTGCATGGTGCAGTCCGTCTGCCACCCCACTCCCCCCCCCCCAGCCCATGGAGCACCAGCCGCTACTGCCTACAAATATGTATAAAATAGTTTTGTGTGAATGGTACCAGTCACCTAGTATTATAGCACCAACATCCCCATATGTACGTATAAGTACCTACCTACAAATATGTATATTTAATGCAATAACCACAATATGGCAGAAAAAGATTTGACAACCTAAATCAAGGTAAACCCTGCAATATCACCTCCAAATTTGAGTTTACTAGAAACACAATATACTTTCCCCTTGTATAAAGTTTCCTGTACTTCCAATGCACTAAGTAAGCTTTTAGTTTCTTGCTTATAACAGGCATCTCCTAGTGCCTGTATGTACGTGCATTTATGTTCTGGAGCACCTGGTGGACCCTGACATCTTTGGCGCTCTTTTATGCAAATCACAACCAACTCTTATGGTCAAAGACTGCACTCCTCCCCCTGCACCTCACTAATGTTCTTTCATTGTAAAGGACAACCGATCTTTGACCAGTAGTGAGGCAAAGGAGGATGATGGCACCCTCATTGGTTTCAAACACATGACATTGTCAACATTCACGTATTACACATCTTTGAGTTTTGGGACTCCCAGGGTGTTATAGAATAGAGATGAACAAATTTGCATGTAGTGGTAGTCTGCTGAGTTGATTTGGACCCAAAGGTTTGCTTTACCATACATAAAAAAAGCTATTTTAAAAACAGAAAGTGTGACAGGACCATCATAAAACTATAGCTTAGCCAAGCTTTTACCCTCAGAAATTGACATTATGCACGCTTCAAAAAGACAAAAGCAGTGTCAGAGGTTTAGTATGAGATCTGATATGAATGTGTAAAGATGGCATTAGTAAGATGTGAAGCAAGGAAAAAATAAACAAAGCTATGTATGCTTGGAAGTTATTTCTTAGACAAAGGTGTCGTAATAAATTTGCGAATATATGTTCAGTATCACAGTTCTAGGGAAAGTGTATATTGTATTATATTGGATACAGGATGGATAGTGTAAAATAAAGGTGTCAATTTACTGTGGTAAACAGGGTATCCAGCATGGCATACCTTTGGATGCTGTGTGTTGCTTTCTTGCTTTTAGCATCCACCTTACACTAGATCCACTAATCATATCAATGCACATGTTCCTTGTATACACAAAAAGCTAGGTTCAGGGATGCCCAAAATGTAGAAATTCTCTGTAGGCACTCACACCTAAGTTCAGGGATGCCCAAAATGTAAAATGTCCCTGTAGACACTTACACCTAAGCTCAGGGATGCCCAAAATGTAACATGTCCCTGTAGACACTTACACCTAAGCTCAGGGATGCCCAAAATGTAAAATGTCCCTGTAGACACTCACACCTAAGTTCAGGGATGCCCAAAATGTAAAATGTCCCTGTAGACACTCACACCTAAGCTCAGGGATGCCCAAAATGTAAAATGTCCCCGTAGACACTTACACCTAAGCTCAGGGATGCCCAAAATGTAAAATGACCCTGTAGACACTTACACCTTAGCTCAGGGATGCCCAAAATGTAAAATGTCCCTGTAGACACTTACACCTAAGCTCAGGGATGCCCAAAATGTAAAATGTCCCTGTAGACACTCACACCTAAGCTCAGGGATGCCCAAAATGTAAAATGTCCCTGTAGACACTTACACCTAAGCTCAGGGATGCCCAAAATGTAAAATGTCCTTGTAGACACTTATACTTAAGCCCAAGGATGCCATACATGTAAAGTATCTTTGTAGACATTTACAACTAAGCTTAGGGATGCCTAAAAATGTAAAATGTCTTTGAAAACACTCCCAGCTAAGATCAGGGATGCCCAAAAGATATAATGTTGCTATAGGCACATCCAGCTAAGTTCAGGGATGCACAAAGTTGCAATTTCCCTATACAATCACAACTAAGTTCAGATATGTCCAAAAGTACACGTTTTATGTAGACATAAACACATCAAAGTTGTTTATATATGGAAAGAGCGCAGGATCAAATTCAATTATTGATGCTGTGTTTAAAGACAGCCAATGCCTTTCGGGGTCAAAGGAACTCCCCCTTCATCAGGGCTTCAGGTAAAAATGGGAACCTTGAGTGGACTCAAAATAATTCTTTCCTGTTTGAATCTGTGCAGAAAAGCTGATTGCTGGATTGGGATCCTGGCCAGCAGTATCTGCATCAAGAGTCAAAATAAGTCTTTTAACACAACATCAATAAATGAATTTGGACTCTTATTTTTTGGTCTGGTGCTCCTTCCATTAATGCACATCTTTTCCTGGTAACCTGCTGGAGTACCGATAGTAGAGTAGCCTTGCCTGTTATGAGGAGCCTAACTTATGCCAGTGGGCTCTTGAAATGTTTCTTGCCCTCTCACTACCTTGTGCAAACTAATATCAAAATCCCAGTGCCCTTTTTTACATTGGATGACACACATCTAAGATCAGGGATGCCAAAATGTACATTTTTTATGTAGGCATATACAGCTAAAAAGCCATTCATGTATCAATGTACTAATAAAAACAGCTAATAGCTACTCATGTGTCATTGTACTAATAACAATAGCTAATAATCTACTCGTATGTAAATGTACTAATAACAACGGCTTATAAACTACTTATATGCAAATGCACTAACAACAATGGCTAACAAGCTACTTATGTGTCAGTGTACTTATAAAAATGGCTAATAAGCCACTCATGTAACAATGTATAGGTTCCCTGTAGTCCCACACTGTTAAGCTCAGGGATGCCCAGATGTACAATATACTTGTAGACACACCCAAGTTCAGGGATGCCAAATGTAAAATTTCCCTGTAGACGCTCACACCTGAGCTCAGGGATACCTAATGTGTGTATATACATATACATTTTTATAGATAGATAGATAGATAGATAGATAGATAGATAGATAGATAGATAGATAGATAGATAGATAGATAGATAGATAGATAGATAGATAGATAGATAGATAGATAGATAGATAGATAGATAGATAGATAGATAGATAGATAGATAGATAGATAGATAGATAGATAGATAGATAGATAGATATGCACTATATTGTTAAAAGTATTGGGAAGCCTGCCTTTACATGCACATGAACGTTAATGGCATCCCAGTCTTAGTCCGTAGGGTTCAATATTGAGTTGGCCCACCCTTTGCAGCTATAACAGCTTTAACTCTTCTGGGAAGGCTGTCTACAAGGTTTAGGAGTGTCTCTATAGGAATGTTTGACCTTTCTTCCAGAAGTGCATTTGTGAGGTCAGGCACTGATGTTGGACAAGAAGGCCTGGCTTGCAGTCTCTGCACTAATTCATCCCAAAGGTTTGCTATCGGGTTAAGGTCAGGACCAGTCAAGTTCCTCTACCCCAAACTCATTCAATTATGTCTTTACGGACCTTGCTTTGTGCACTTGTCCAAATCATTTGGTGGAGGGGGGATTATGGTGTGGGTTTGTTTCTCAGGGGTTGGGATTGGCCCCCTAGTTCCAGTAAAGGGAACTCTTAAGGCATCAGCAATCCAAGAAGTTTTGGACAATTTCATGCTCCCAACTTTGTGGGAATAGTTTGGGGATGGCCCCTTCCTGTTCCAACATGACTGCCCACCAGTGCACAAAGCAAGGTCTGTAAAGACATGGATGAGTGGATGAGTGGGTTTGGGGTGGAGAAATGTGACTGATGCCTTAGGAGTTCCTTTCACGGGAACTAAGGGGCCAAGCCTAACCCCTAAAGAGCAACCCCACACCATAATCTGATGCACAAAGCAAGGTGCATAAATACATGGATGAGTGAGTTTGGGGTGGAGGAACTTCACTGGCCTGCTCAGAGTCCTGAACTCAACACAACAGAACACCTGTGGGATGAATTAGAGTGGAGACTGTGAGCCAGACTTTTTCATCCAGCATCAGTGCCTGACCTCACAAATGTGCTTCTGGAAGTATAGTCAAACATTCCCATAGACACACTCCTAAATCTTGTAGACAGCTTTCCCAGAAGAGTTGAAGCTGTTATAGCTGCAAGGGTGGACCAACTCAAACTCCTACGGACTAAGACTGGAATGCCATTAAAGTTCATGTGCGTGTAAAGGCAGGCGTCTTAATACTTTTGACAATATAGTGTGTGTATATATATATATATATATATATATATATTTGTACTGTAGGCACATCCAGCTTAGATCATGATTCTTCAAATGTATAATTTCCCTGTTTACTTACACCTAAGCTTATTGTTGCTTAAATGTAGAATTTTTATGTAGGTGTACGCAGTTAAGATCAGGGATGCTGAAATGTAGAATTTGCATGTATGTATACTGACAGATTAGTGATGCCGAAATGTAGAATTTTTATGTAGCTGTGCACAGCTAAGATCAGGAATGCTGAAATGTACAGTAGTTTAGGTAAGCACACACAGCTAAAATCAGAGATTCCCAAATTTACAATTTCTTTATACACTGACAGCTAAGATCAAGAGTGTCCAAATATACATGTTTATGTAGGCACGCCCAGCTAAGATCAGAGTTGTCAATATCTATTTTTTTTTTTTTAGGTAGACACATAACTAAGATCAGGGATACCCAAATTTACAATTTGCCTGTTTACTCAAAGCTAAGATCAGGGGTGCCTAAATGTACAGTGCCTAAATAAGTGACATCCCTGATCTTAGCTGTTTGTGCCTACATAGGAAACACTGTACATTTAGGCACTGTACATTTAGGCACCCCTGATCTTAGCTTTGAGTAAACAGGGAAATTGTAAATTTGGGTATTCCTGATCTTGGATCTTAGATCAGGGGTGCCTAAATTGACACTGTTAAATATGTAGGCAAAAACAGCTAAGATCAGGGGTGCCTAAATTTACAGTGTTTTCTATGTAGGCACAAACAGCTAAGATCAGGGGTGCCTAAATTTACAATGTTTTCTATGTAGGCACAAACAGCTAAGATCAGGGGTGCCTAAATTTACAGTGTTTTCTATGTAGGCACAAACAGCTAAGATCAGGGATGCCTACATTTACAGTGTTTTCTATGAAGGCACAAACAGCTAAGCTCAGGGATGCCTAAATTTACAGTGTTTTCTACGTAGGCACAAACAACTAAGATCAGGGGTTCCTAAATTGACAGTGTTTTCTACGTAGGCACAAACAGCTAAGATCAGGGGTGCCTAAATTGACAGTGTTTTCTACATAGGCACAAACAGCTAAGATCAGGGGTGCCCAAATGTACAGTGTTTTATATGTAGGCACAAACAGCTAAGATCAGGGGTGCCTAAATTTACAGTGTTTTCTATGTAGGCACAAACAGCTAAGATCAGGGGTGCCTACATTTACAGTGTTTACTATGTAGGCACAAACAGCTAAGATCAGGGGTGCCTAAATTTACAGTGTTTTATATGTAGGCACAAACAACTAAGATCAGGGGTGCCTAAATTTACAGTGTTTTATATGTAGGCACAAACAACTAAGATCAGGGGTGCCTACATTTACAGTGTTTTATATGTAGGCACAAACAACTAAGATCAGGGGTGCCTACATTTACAGTGTTTTCTATGAAGGCACAAACAGCTAAGCCCAGGGATGCCCAAATGTACAGTGTTTACTATGTAGGCACAAACAGCTAAGATCAGGGGTGCCTACATTTAAAGTGTTTTATATGTAGGCACAAACAGCTAAGATCAGGGGTGCCTAAATTTACAGTGTTTTCTATGTAGGCACAAACAGCTAAGATCAGGGGTGCCTACATTTACAGTGTTTACTATGTAGGCACAAACAGCTAAGATCAGGGGTGCCTACATTTACAGTGTTTTCTATGTAGGCACAAACAGCTAAGATCAGGGGTGCCTACATTTACAGTGTTTTCTATGAAGGCACAAACAGCTAAGATCAGGGGTGCCTACATTTACAGTGTTTTATGTGTAGGCACAAACAGCTAAGATCAGGGGTGCCTACATTTACAGTGTTTTCTATGTAGGCACAAACAGCTAAGACTAGGGGTGCCTAAATTTACAGTGTTTCCTATGAAGGCACAAACAGCTAAGCCCAGGGATGCCCAAATGTACAGTGTTTTCTATGTAGGCACAAACAGCTAAGATCAAGGATGCCTAAATGTACAGTGTTTTCTATGTAGGCACAAACAGCTAAGACTAGGGGTGCCTAAATTTACAGTGTTTCCTATGAAGGCACAAACAGCTAAGCCCAGGGATGCCCAAATGTACAGTGTTTTCTATGTAGGCACAAACAGCTAAGATCAAGGATGCCTAAATGTAAAGTATTTTCTCTGTAGGCAAAAACAGCTAAGCTTTGATGCCCAAATGTACAATGTCCCTCTAGACACCCATAGCTAACATCAGAAGTGCCAAAATGTACACTTTCCCTGTAGGCACACCCAGCTAAAATCAGAAATGGGCAAATTTACAGCTATACAGCTGTACAGCTATACTCAGGGCTGCCCAAATGTTTCTGCGGGCACACCCTGCTATGATCAGGGAAGTCCACATGCCCATTGCCCAATCCCCCTGTAGACACTGACAGCTTAGCAGAGGGATGCCCAACTCTCCCCATAAAGTCATGCATTGCCCACCCCCCTGTCAATCAGAGGAGGACACAACCTGTGCGCACTCCTTGCGATCACTGAGATGCTGCTTACAGAATGCTCTGATCAGCTGCTGTTAGGAACAATTGTTCAGACCCTGAGAGAAAGGGACATAGCAGCCCTGTCCCTGCTCCCCTCCTCCAAATCCCTGGAGTAGCAATTAAAGTGCCCTGCTTCAGCATCTCTCAGGCGGAACAGGAATATCCATTGTCTGTAACAGGTTTTCCCCCATCTGCCTGGCTGCTGTCAGTTGCTGCGGTCTGAGCTGTGGATTAAAGTCGGGCTGTGTGTGCCTTATTGGGTTAAACGAGCGTTCCTCCTCTCCTATCTAGATCTGCCTGCTCAGGAATCATGCAAGCTTTGGGGAATCCAAGTTGCTGGCTCATCTGCTGGCTGCTCCCTGTGTTGTGTTAGGAAGGAGCCTCTTCATTGAGATTTCCCAAAGCAGAAGGAGAGACTATGGACTGAGACTATCCAAGGCAATATGGAGTTAATTGTGCCCATCTTCTGTCTTATTGCTTCCATCAAACCAGGTAAGAGAAGCCTTTTTATATTTCCTCTGTGCTGCTGGAGAAACAAGTATGAGCTGTAATTCTATACATAGCACAGCAAAGGGAAGAAGAGGGATGCATGCAATTAGTAACACTAGAAATAAGAGCAAATCTATGGGAAATAAGTTTTGGGAGCACCTACAAAGTAGGTCACATCTCAGAGATGGGGTGTATTTATTTTTGTTCTATATAAAGCTGCAGAATTTAACAGGTACTGAGAGAATAGCTAACACTGGGGGTTTTCACACTCTAGTCTATGCACAAACAATGCAATGTTAGTTTGCTGTGTAATTGGTGAATGTTGCTTTGTTGGGTCAGTTGCAGGCTTTGGTGTGGACCCCTCCCTGCAGATTGACATCCTAGAGGAGTTCCAGCTGGGGGTGACCACCCCTGGAGTGCAGCAGGTTCAAGGACTTCACAACAGCAGCAGAGCCTACCTTTTTCAAGGTAATCCTATGTGTGCACCCTTCATTATTCTCATCTACATCTGGGGCTTCTCTGTCCTTGTCACTGTGGATGGCTTTGGCTGTCCTTTGTCTGTCCCTACAGTATATGCTAATGCTTTATTAATGATCTTTAAACAGTGGGGGAGAGAGAGCTTACCTTCTCATAGTTAAAAGATCTGTTTCTAAGATACAGTGCCAGGGCAGGATTTGAGTACACTTTACAAAGTTGTGTTTCTATAGAAATACACAGCCACCTATCTGTCCTATTCTTTCTATTTTATTCTCTCTATCCTATTCTTTCTTTTTTATTTTATTCTCTCTATCCTATTCTATCTCTGAAACTCTTCCCTCCTGTGTCCGTCAATGTTGCATTTATGGTTTAGTTTCCTTCTGTCAACCACCATCCCTTATTGCTTTTGGGGCTTTCTTCTTCCTAATGCCTCATACACACGCATCGATTATTGGCCGGGAATTTTCGGCCAACGTCCGATCGTCCGATTTTCAGCTTGTTAGTATGATGCTTCCGACAACCGACTCAGACTTTTCGGCCGAAAAAAATCTGGTGTGCAGGCTATAAAATTTTTGTTGCCCGTCAACACAATGGCCGATTTTCCGTCAGTCAGTACAGATTTTCGGCAGACAAAAATCTGATGAGCAAGACTAGGCATGCTCAGAGAAGAAAAAACACACGGAAAGTAAACCAGCACATGACGTCACTTCTGAAGTAGATTTTTATTGGCCGAGAAAATTCGTGTGCAGTCTAGGCACATTCCAACCAACAAAACACCACTCTGGACAAAAGTCGGATGATTGGTCGGACTATAATCGTTGCGTGTGTATGAGGCATAAGGCTGAGCATAACCTAAACCATCCAACCGTAATCTTGTCTTTAGATCTATAATCAACTACATAGTGTAACAACTTGCCTGCTTAGATACTAATTGAATGTCTTCCTATAACATATTACTGGTAAATCTAATTGGGAGTGTACTCTCTCTGATTTTATAGTGTATGGCCAGCTTAGTGTTTGGTGTTTGACTAGCTTAAAGGGCCATACACACTATAAGATTTTCTGAAGACTTTTTCCTTCAGATTTACCTTTTCTATGTAGTGCAAGGGCCTGCCAGATTGCATACAAATTGAAAGCGTTTAGGTTTGACCTCATATTATATGGTTTTGGTAAGTCTGAAGGAAAAAGTCTTCAGAAAATCTTATAGTGTGTATGGCCCATAAGGCTGAACATAAACTATAGAATCTGATTGTAAAGTCTCCTTTTAGATCTATTATCAATTATGTAGTGCCTGATTTGGTCTATATTGAATGCATTGATGAGGTTTGTCCTTCAGGTTACAAAATTTAGGTAAATTATAAAGCTCCCCTTGCATGATCAAATCAGTTAGTACAATCTCCTTTATAGATCTGCTAACAACTATGTAATGCAAGGGCCTTCCTGAATGGATAGAAATTGCTCGGCTAGATTAGGTAGGTCCTTGCATAGTTTTGGTAAATATAAAGTTGATTGTAATGTGTATGATGACCCTAAAGAACATTGTACTTTTTAGAGCTGCTAACAAGTACTGTATGTAGTGTAAGGGTCTGCCTGAAAGGATGGAAATTGTTTGGCTAGATTAGGTAGGTTCTCCTTTTTACATAGTTTTGGTAATTCTTAGGCCCCATTCACACTAGTGCGACTTGTCCCGCGATTTTGGACCGCAAAATCGCAAGACAAGTCGTTTTCCGTTAATTTCAATGAGCCCCATTCATATCAGTGCGTTTTGAAGTCGCACCGACTTCAAAGTAGTTCCTGCACTACTTTGCCACGATTTTAATGCGTTTTGAGGCATATAGCCTTGCCATTGCTTTCAAAATTGCGGTAAAATTGCATCGCATTAGTGTAAAAGGGGCCTAAAGATGATTGTATGCTCACATTGTAATATGTATGATGACTCTTAAGTGCATGTTCACACTTCCTCCAGACCCCTTCTGGATGCGTTTCTGATGCATGCCAGATGCAGGGTTTTTTTTTTTTTTTTTTATTTATTTTTTATTTATTTTTTATGCTTTTTACCATGTTCCAGTATAGTTCTGTGCAGGAAAAAGCAGCATGTTGTACTTCCCTTTTTTTTTGTTTCTGGAACACACTGCACTGGTGTGAACTATGCCATTGGGAGCATACAGTGTGTATATATATATATCTCTATCTATATATATATATATATATATATATATATCTCCTACTTTCAATGTGATTTAGTTGCAGGCAAAGCACTGCACGTGGTGTGAACCTGCCCTATAGGAGATTGTACAATATTGTATGGTCAGTTATGTTTTAGTATAGAAAATGTCCATGCCAACCATTTCTACCATACGCTCCTGTTTCTGGGTGTGGGAAGTAGTCCTATACTATATTCTCCTCTGGGGTTTTTTTATTTTATTTTTCTATTTATTTTTATTTTTTTTACATGACTAGGAACAGCATTTGTCTATATTGTTTATAACAATGTCCTCTGTGTTTGTGTTCATTGAGAAACTATTGTTCGAGACGGATATAACAGCAGTGTACCCCTGGAAATTCTTAATGCTGACCATCTGTACTTAGGCTATTGTATGCGTTGGGTCAGCTTTTACCATTGTAGTGAGGTTTAGATTTTGTAATCTGCTATATTGAAAATTTTGCACCTGACGTTGACAGCTTTATATTCACTAACCATCGCTGCTAACGCTCCAATTAGACAATCCATGATTCACCTGAGCTGGGCTACACAGATCATCTACCAAGCTTTCCCCACTCAAGTGTCAATGCTCTTTTGCAACCGCTTGCTTTTTACTGATTGATGGCCCCTTAATTAATGTACAGCAGGACTGAGGCTGGCAGATGGTTGATTTGAGTCTAGGGAAGCAATGAATAATAAGGCACACTACCCTGATCAGGGAGATTAATGCTGCTGGGAACCTGTGACTTATGGTAAAAACAAAATTGGTTTGTGAAAGTTGGATGGCTCTATTTCATGTGCATGAGGGATGGGGTGTTCAGGGACCACGGCGGTGTTCCTATGGAGCTTGTTAATGACTCAGCCTTCTTTTACAGTGGGATTTACATTCAGTAGCACATACCTGATAAAACATTTAGTGTATATCAACATCCTCTATTATTGAAGCTATGCAAAGAACAAAACCGGATTATATGATTTGATTGTAAGCTTACTATCCTAGTGCTACAAGAAGCGTTGATGTGCAATGAGTCAGAAAAACATCCGCCTTCTGTAGTTTAAGTATACTGAAATTATATTCTGGAGCTTACTATATGTAACCGCTTATGTTTTTTGAAGTGTTATTGAGGGGAGAAACACTTTTTGCTAAATACATAGTAAAGAAAACTGCATTTGCATATATTACAAAATGATGCATCCACTTTCCCATATTTATTGATGGTGCAAGCCTAAAATTACAACCATGAATGTATTAAAACAAAAAAAAATGTACGTTTTGTTAAATTGTTTTTTTTGGCGAGTAGGAGTACCGATTTACTTGTGCTCGAAGTACTCGCTAGTACCAATACCTTTTGCGGTGCACTTTGAGCCCATGGAAAATGGGCACTGCAAAGAATTGTCCTGGTGACTTCAGCCTGGGTTCACAGGAGCGGTGAGGGACACTGCATGCGGTTCGGACAGGCATCTCACCACATTCCTGTTCAAATTTTATGCGATTCTTTGCAGAGCGATTTTTGAGCCCATTCATTTTTTTTTTTTTTTTTTTTATGGGGTCAAATTGCACTGCAAAGGTATCGGCGCACTTGTGCAAATGCTTAGTGTGCATGTATGTGTAAAAAAAAAAAAAAATTATATAAATATCTCACAAGCTGATGTAATAAATGCATCATGATCCATAGTACAATGCCCCACCTGGTTGTCTAGGGTCCACCAATGTATGATTAAAGTATGTGAGCCCTCCCCTTGTAACGCAATCCATTAGGTTTAAAATGGAAATTAAAGGCAAAAGGTGTGTGTGTGTTTGTCAGGAGCACATTGACCTTCCCAGTAAATGGCTGTGTGAAGGAGGCGTGTTAGGACATGTCTGACAATGTAGCAGAGCAGGTGGAATTTCCTCACAGCTAGGACTGCGCTCTCATGCTTAGTGTGGTCAGTTTTTAATAGGAAAGGACTGGTAGGAACACCAGGGATCTTACACAAAGGAAGCCATACAAAGCAAACCAGATAACTTTTCATACAAGTACTTGGTACAGCAGGCAAATATCAGGAATATGAAATGTTAGAATTAATTAGTTTTTTTCCCCTAATTTTATAGACCGATGTCAGTAAAATCAATATTTTCAGGTTTAATTTGGGTCATACAGGTTGCAGGGGCAAGCCCATACTGGTATTCTGACATCTGAGCGGGAATAGCTATCCTGAATATAGTGTGGAAGCTGCAGTGTACAACTCTCTATTGTAATTCTGCTTTTCTTAAGAGCGTGTTTGGACCAGAATGCATGTGCAAGGCATTGTTTGCTTTCGTGTTTGGAGGGGGGGGGGGGGTAAATGCTACGTTTTTACCGCTTCCCTTAAGTTGCAACAGCAGTGATTGGGGGTGTTCACATGCTGCAGTAGGAATCCCATTCTTCTTAAAGTAAATGGGGCCATGCTGCAACCACATGGTATGGTAGTGCGACATTTAGGGGTTAGGAGAGGAGGTGACTTGACTCAAACACCTGTAAAGTGACCTGAGCACATTTTGCTTTTCAGAGAAGTGGCATTCCTTGCCACAAGTGTAGACAAGCCATTATTGTGTATTGTGATTTGTTACTCAAAGAGACCATTGACTTCAATGGTAAACATGTCAACCCAGTAGAGCTAATAGGACTTTATTCTGACTCGGATTGTTGTGATAGTGATCTAACCCTTGTGAGACCTCTGTGCCTGGCCTGTATAAGCAGATACGGTCACTGCGGACAATCCTCCTCAGATAGCTGAACTCACCTGAATCAATACTGGTTTCATCCAAAAGCTGGTTTATTCTGAACATCACACAACAGGAATACAGCAGAATGAATGGATTTCAGTATTATGCGGTCAAAAGATGATGCTTTCCTTAGCTTAGCATGTGGAATACAAGAGTCCCTGTTACATGAGGCGAATGAAAGCAGCCATGACACAGGAAGTACAGGAAGAACAGGGGTGGAGTTTACATACAAGGAAATGATGTATCATGCTCACAGGAGAAACAAGAGCATTACCAAAAAAGGCCAGAAGGTGGCAGCAAATACCTACCCATAGAAAAATACATGGTAAATAAATCACAGAATATACTATGTAAATTGCATCTACAATAATGAGAATATTAACTGTGTAACAGCACAGACTCCATGTTTCAATCCCTTTGCTAAACTGACACTATTGATGTTGCTATTTGTATGGTGAAAGGGGTTGAGGGTAGGTATGTCCTCATTCTTTGGTATATGCAACTCTACTGGTCAGGATTAGGAGCTTGGCTACTCCTAGTTTAAGATCAAGAGGAAAATGCCAAAGTCAACTATATAGTTGCCTATATTCAGCACACGATCTATGCAGCATAATTTTAAATACTTCTGAAAATTTTCACATCCATTTATTTCAGAACATGATCTTCAAATACATTTTGGAAAAATGCAGTTGCCTATGTCTGCCAATATTCACTGAAAAATGAGTGGACTAATCATTGGTACATCACATAATTCTTAATGGAACCCACTTGTGACCATAACTCACCGTATGCATCAGGGTACAGTGCCAAACCTGGTTGTTCAAGGTCCATCAGGTCATCATTCTGTGGCATTTATAGCATGTCTGGACAGGATTAGGAATTTAGATACTGCTAGTTTCAGATCAAGAGAAAATACTGAAGTCTTCTATATAGTTGCCTATGTTTAGCATGGTTTTTCTATGCAGCATTACAGAGCATAAATATTGTTGAGGGTTAAATGGTATGGGAGAATGGGTAGCTGGACAGACATCAGTCGTGTGTCATTTTGTTTTGGAGGATACAATGTGCAAAGAAACCATAAAAGGAGAATAACCGTTTTGGCGCAAGCTGGTGGTAAAGATTCACCATGAGGGGCAACACCTGAGAGTGCCTGGCCTTTGCCAGAGCTCCTGATAGTGAAGGGAGTTGGGTGGCTCATGTGCTTGCCAGCAGCTCCTAACTTGTGACACCAGAGAAATACATAAGAACTAATGGAATTCTCTGGAGTTGATTTACTAAATTCAAATGCACTATGCAGTTGCACTTATTTTTCCCTGGAGCTTAGTGATTGTGGTGAAGCTTCACTTTGTAAAGAATACCCAATCAGGTGCAGGGGAAAAGAAAACCGCATTTCTGATCGGATGGTGGAAATTGGCAAAGCTTCACCACATTTACCAAGCTCTGGGGAAAATGAGTGCAACTGCCCTTACAAAGTGCAGTCTATTTGCCTTTAGTAAATCAACCCCAATCCTTCGTGGTGGGTTTGCTTTTTTTTTTTTTCACCATCTTTTATTAATGTACACACTACGTCTCCAAAAAAGATGCTGATTTAAGAAATTAGTTGAAAAATGTTTAATGTGTGATGATTTACCCTAATTATCCAATTGGGTCAAATGCTAATCCCAATTAAAGCGGACCATGCACAGATTGAAATTCAGCAGGTACCTGCCAAATTTCAATCCATGTTTGGGCAGGCTGGTTGTACACAAGTGAATCTACCAGCCTGTTGGGTTTTTCCTGTACAATAAATGCTACTGGCTATTCTGTATTCTGCTGGTGGAGAAGGCACCCTGCTGGCAGAATACACAGTGTGTGTGTGTGTTTTTTTTTTTGCCCCAAGGCATCAGTGGAAACCATCTTTGTTGAAAATAATAGACCTCACCTAAATGCAGGAATCTTATGCACTGGGGCTCAATGTACAGTGTGCATGATGTCTAAAAACGACCAAACGTTCTGCTGCCTATGCATATCCTGCAGCGGTTAACAGTTGAGACAGTTAATTAACCTTGCACCATAGGACGAGGAAAAAGTTTGTTTGGACAAGTGAGCTTTACTTTATTTGCCAGGACACACACATATATATATAAATTTAAAAAAAATCTGGTACTGGTGGGGGCTCATTTATGTTCAGGGTCCACTAAGGGTCTCCTGGCAGGTTTAATGGGCAGTTCCAACACCATCTTTTAAAATGATCATGCCATCCTGCATAGCCTATAATGCATCTGTGGACAGGAGTATGATTTGCTGCAGCCAGTGCACTAGATATTCTTTTAACTGCCCAGTTGCAAATTGGAATGATAGCGTGTGGGATATTGAATCTCTTGTATTGCTGATTCAGTTCACTAAAAGCTTGGGTGGCAGCCAATACAAAAGGCTTGATGTTTTAAAGCAGAATGTATATTGTATTCGGTGCTCTTGCCACTACTGCAATGTAGTGTATAACAGAAATATTATGTGCATTAGTCACAGGTGCCAAGGACATCCCACAGTACGCCTGTGCAGAAAGCATTGACTGTAACAACCACTCTAGTGTATGTCAGTGATGTAAAATATTCCTCTGCTCACTCACTCATTTCGATTTGGCAGAGAATGCTAAGCAGGGTGATTTTCTGCTTAACACCCTAGTCAAAGAAGACATGTCTTTAGAGGCATATGGGGATTGCCGTTAATATTGTGGCCCTGTTATTGATTTTCTGACACAGTTGCCTCAGGCCATTTGCCTATATTAAAGCTAAGCCGTGATATAGCAATAATTGGTCACACAATGTAACTTCATCTTTTCATTTTACTGTACAAATGGGCAGCTAAATCATATTCTGAGATCGCACTACCCCCCCCCCCCCCCCATTATCCTAATCAAAAAAGAATGGGAAGAGTTAAGCCCCGTACACACGATCAGATTATCGAATGATCTGTCGTCCGTTTTTTGTGGCATGCTAGTCTGATGTGGAAAGTGAAGAGGTTATTTTCATACGAATTTTCCCGTACGACAGAATTCTACATCAGAAGTGATGTCATGTGTTGGATTGCTTTGTGTGTGTTCTTTCGTCTCTGAGCATGCCTAGTCTTGCTCTTAAGATTTTTTTTCTGTCGAAATCTGTACTAATGAGACGAAAATCTGATGTTGTATTACGGACGACAAAGATTTTATAGCCTGCACATCAGGATTTTGTCTGCCGAAAAGTCGGAGTTGGCTGTCAAGCACCATACTAACAATCCGAAAATCGGCAGATCGGTCGTCGGACGAATTTTCCCTACAGATTTTCTTATCGTGTGTGTGTGCGCACCTTTAGTTTACTGTTGACTTAGTTTTGTCTGTGACCCCATTTGTGAGGTTATGTTGGGGGTTTCAATTACTACTTGCTTGACAAAAATGAGGGGGCAATTGTCATCAGGACCAGTAAACGTAGACTGCAATTTAAAACCTAAACCAATGGTCTTACCCTTTCCCAGTTTGCTAAAAGGTTTCAGTATTTTAATCCTTTTGAAGAGATAGTGATTGGTTTATGTCCGGAACAGTGAGAAGTACCTTAAAGGTTTAGTTTACCTTTGTTAAAAAAAAAGTAACAAATGCACATATTTTGCAGAAAGAAATGAGCATTTATATTTTCCTGCAGGAGCCTGGAAGGCATTTTACATGCGATCAGTAGATCATAGGTGCATAGGGGCTCCTGCAGACATGGTTCTCTGGCTTTCAGCCTCTACCTCAGTAGTCTGAAAACTGGAGGACATCATTCTGGACCAAGAGTGCGCTCATCAGTTCCCGCGCAGCCCATTAAAGTGCAAGCCTGGGGCAAATGCATGGCACTCCAGTTTTCCAGTTCTTAGGCCATTCTCCTTGCTCCACACTGAGGCCAATGTTCATGCCCAGGCTACCTCCTCCAGTTGCTATACATTTCATATTCTCGCACTCCTGCACTTTATTTTCTTAACACCTAAGTTTGTAAGGCTGATCTTTTGAGGTTCAATATATGACCACCTTTAAGCAATCATTTGTTTAGGAACCTACACTCGTGCAAGGTTTCATGGCCTCTGACGAGAATTACCTGCTGACTGACTTTAACTCCATTTATTCCTTTGCATTTGATGTATTTTCTCATTTCTACACTTGATTAAATTGTGAATTCTCTTGTGAATATGCCTACAATGTACATACCGATTTTGTTATACTTTTCGTTGGAATTCCAAAAAACATGAATAAAATATTTATTGGTAAATAAAGTGCAACTCTCAGTGGAAGATGGTACTTGTAGTTTATTTATTCACAGGAATCTGAATGAATGATATGGTTGTGTGTGTGTGCAAAGCCCTGGGCAGTCACACTTTAAAAAAAAAAAAGCAGCGGATGTATCACGTACCTGGTGAAGACTGGAACGTTGTGGAGGCCTCTCTTGCACGTCCCGCCTAACACTCCTGAAGGTGGGGAACAGAGAGCGTAAAGGCAAGGAGTGATTTTCACTCTGTAGGTGGGTTGAGCTGGTAATCGCAGTTCTTGGAACTGGATGCGGTAGAAGCTTGGCACCAGAACCAGGAGACGAGCAGCAGTCAGCGGCAACCGGGCAGTGATGTACCGAATCAGCAGGCAAGCAAGTTCCATTAGATAGGCCAAGGTCGTTAACAGCCGGACAATGTGGTACAAGTCAGCAGGCAGATCAGATCCAGTAAACAAGCCATGGTCTGAGTAGTGGGTAACAGAGCTAGAGCATGGGAAAAGTCCAAAGGCAAGCTAGGTCATACACAAGTAAGCAAATACAACTGATCAGGTCTTGGGAGCTCAGGAACCCATGTCCACCCCTTTATGACTACAGTGTACCCATCTTCTGATTGCTCCTTCCAGCAGAATAATGCACCATGTCACAGCTCAAATCATCTCTAACTCTCCTGGTTGAAACATTCCTCAAATCTGAGGAATGTTTCGACCATCTTGTTGAATCTTTGCCACAAAGAATTAAGGCAGTTCTGAAGGCAAAAGGGGGTCCAACCCAGTACTAACAAGGTGTAGCAGCACACCCACAGAAGCTGCTGACTAGATTATTGGGTCTGCCTAACAACCCACAGAATTGGCTCGAACCCTCCCTAGGCACAACTGACCCAGAATAGGACTGGAATACCAAATGGCTACAGGAGACAAGAGATTGGAATATAACACTTCAATAAATAATAATGACCTGCTCTCCAGCTGCAGTCCTTTTGGATAACACAATGTGACCACACACAAACTTGCTTTTAAACAGGAAATTATTTACTGTAAACCAAATAGACAATTTCGATACACAATATGACTTCGTAAAAGGGTATACTGATCAGTTGATCAAGGATAAGATAAATAATGTGATATCACTCCCCATGGGCACATTAAGTACTTCAGGAAATGTCTCAGAGCCTATAGGACCACCATCTGAATCACTATTCTACTTTTGGAAATGAGACTCAGACAGTTCCGCTGTTTCTTCTCTATATCTTCACTAGCAATGTAGGTGCACTGCCTTTTGTAATCCACATTGAGGATGGATGATCAGGAGAGAGAATGGCAGCAAACAGTTAGTCTGTGCAGGTTTGGCGGTAAAACTTCTGTGGGAGATGTAGGCCTCGGACGGCTCTTAGGTGGATATAGATGTGTTTATCTATGAATCTTCTGGGGAGATATACTGGGCCACCCGGTATATTGCCTTCTACTACTCTTAAGGCTAACCCTGACTAAAGTTACTTCTTTAGTAGATAGTCAGTTTTTGGGCAGGTGCCCTCTCACCAGCCGGGCGGCACCACAGGAACTCTTCCCCTGCCGGTCTCTCACCAGCTGCGCTTGTTGGTTGTGAGTGACACCGATCTCTGCAGAGCATCGATAAGTTATGTAGAAAGGCTCCCTGGCTCAAGATGAGACGCCTTCACTTAGTCACTTCGGGCCTAGGCTGGCTGCTGCCTCCGTGTTGTAAGAAGATATCTGGGACAAGAGAGCGAGCCTGGCTCCTCCCTTCCTTTTTTTAAAGCTTTTCCACGATGCCGGGCAGTGAGAACAGAGCCCTCAGGACATCTGGCCCTCAGGCTACCCTCCATGAAGTCAGTTTCTGATTGTTTAGTCAGAGACATTCACACTAGTGGCCTGCTGGAGGTCACTTTGTAAGTCTCTGGCAGTGCTAATTCTGTTCCTCCTTGCACAAAGGAGCAGATACCAGTCCTGCTGATAGGTTAAGGACCTTCTACAGCCCTGTCCAGCTCTCCTAGAGTAACTGCCTGTCTCCTTGAATCTCCTCCATGCTCTTGAGACTGTGCTGGGAGACATAGCAAGTCTGGCAATGGCATGTATTGATGTGCCATCCTGGAGGAGTTGGACTGCCTGTGCAACCTCCTATAGGGTCCAGGTATCTCCTCATGCTACCAGTAGTGACACTTGACACTAGCCAAATGCCAAACTAGTGAAAGACAGTCAGAAAAGATGAGTGGGGTGGGGGGGGGGGGGTGGTTTCAGTGGCATCCAGCAGTAAAACCATTCCTCTTTTGGAGGTCGTCTCATTGTTGCCCATCTAGTGCATTGTTTAATTTTAATTTACACCAAAGCTGAAACTGATTAACAACCCCCTCTGCTGCTTAACTGACTAGATCAATATCCCAGGAGTTCAATTGACTTGATGCTATACTCTGATTAAAAAGTTTTTTCCTTTTTTTTTTTGAGCAGCTGTGTGTGTGTGTGTGTGTGTGTGTGTGTTTTTTCTGTTGGCTTGGAGTTCAGTTTTTTTAATCTTCCAGTTTTCCATCTCTTTGCAGAATCTCCAGGATGAAGGTTTTTAAATAAAACATCTTCTGGTAGGATACCTCTTTTGAGCTTTGCCATTGATCCATTAAGGCGCTCATGGAGCACTTAAATGGTTAGTCCACCCAAAACTGATATTTAACTGATTTTCGTTTTTTATAATCTGTTGTAGAAGACCTTAAGTGATTCTGTGCATGAGTCCCCTCCTCTGCATACCTGCTGTGGCCATATTGAGCAGGGATTCTTTCTAGATTTTCTGTTTTATTTAAAAAAGGATTTAGAAGGCATAGTGGGAAAACCTGAAAGGTGGGCAAGAGAATCCTCCATTCCAAATTGGAGGAGAGCAGAGCTTAAAACTATGGAAGGACACCAGACTCCACCTGTTACCAAAGTTTTGACTTTTTGGATGTGAGCTAACTTAGACTACCTCCAAAGTGTTTGATTTAGGAACAGTCAGTATTCTCCAATTGCAGCTAATAAACTACATGTTCTGGAGAATGAAAAGGATGTTTTAGAAAATTATTACCTAAAATGAGACCCATCATAAAAATCCTAGAATATATTGGGGTTGATTTACTAAAGGCAAATAATCTGTGTACTGCAGATGCAGTTGCTCTAGATCAGAGTGAAAGCTCTGATTCCAATCATGTGCAAACAACTTTTTTATTTATTTATTTTTTTCCTTGCATTTTCCCCTTTAGATCTAGAGCAACTGCACTTGCAGAGTACAGACTTTTTGCTTTTAGTAAATCGACCCCATTGTGTTGTGGTAAAGCAGCCTATTCGTTCTGCCTCAACCTGCAACTTGTTGGTCAATGCAGTACACCACAATGCACAGATGGTTCAAAGGTGTGCATTGCGGTGTGTTGGCACTGCACTCTCAATGCATCAGTGAATGGACTCAAAACATTGAGTCTGGTGACTTCAGTAGACAAAATCAGACCACAGAAAAAATAAACTCCAAAGATCTAGTTCATTGGTATAATTTGAAAAAAATGTTAGTATGGTTTCATAAAAAATTGCTCTAATATCTTTGCAAACCTTTACTGAAGTATGGAGGATGTCTTTGTTGACCACTCCAGTAAAATACTAGTTTTGGCTCACATTCTGATCCTTTTTGTTTTCATATGGTGGGGGAGGGATTGGCTAAAACTGGGGCAGCTGTGCAAAGCAACCGGACCTGCTTCTAAATTCAGCTTGTTCAATAAAGCTTTGCCAATAAAACCTAGGCGCTGGTTGGTTACTATGCACAGCTGCATCCGATTCTGTGTTCACCAGTTTTGGTAAAATTCCCCCCCTTGTCTGTACCCTTGAAAAAGTATGCAGATTATGGCCCTTGAAATTTCTTCTCTGCGTGTTTGTTCCCAAGAAATTGTATTCAAAGCATTTAAAAACTGAAACAGGCAGGCAATTTTCCCGTTTATTCAGTTATTAATCATCATGCACAGTATACCTACCTTCCTCCAGGGTGCTTTATATATATTTTTTCTAGATATGCCTGGGTGCCTTTTTTATTAATGTGTGTGTATATATATATATATATATATATATATATATATATATATATATATATATATATATATATATTTATTTATTTTTTTGTGTGTATGTATGTATGTATGTGTGTATATGTATATATATATATATATATATATATATATATATATATATATATATATAGTTTCGAATTTCAGAACAGCCTATGAAAGTACGATGTCTTGCCTGCTTAGTTTTCAGCAGCCATTAGTAAAATTGCGCTTACCCTACATATAATTTTGACACAAATTGCAACATCTTAGGGAACGCAGCAAAAAAACAATGCATGCGTTACAGTGGGCAAGCCTCTTCCTCTTCCTCCCTTTTTTTTTTTTTTTTTGCAAAATTTTTTTTCCATGTCTGTTCTGTGGAATGAGACGATTTTATGGAGCCTAGATCATGTAATGGGTAAACAGTCTCTATTATTAGCCCTGCCCTCAATATCCAAGTGTATACATGTGTATCTCCTATGTAGCAACCTGTAGAATTCAAGGTTTTCTTTTTGAAAGTATGAGCACTACAAAATGGTATGCTTCCACAAAAATAACTTGCAGTATCGTTCTAATCACTTTTTGCTTGTGAGCTCTGAATGCATTTTAATGAGGCAATTAAAAAACATGACTTTGTTGTTCTGTTCCTCAACATTCACTCTTTAATTGACAGGAATGTTACGACTACAGGAAAATACTAACTTTGAATATGTTCAGCAAATTATATATTTCTAGTTTATAAAAATAGGGGAACAGATGTTGCTCAAGAGAGGGGGAAAAAAAAAACAAAATTTCTAATTGAATGTAGGGAAATGAAAGAAGCAAACTCTTATTAAAACATTAGAACATGAATATAGTCGCATCAGTAGGATGCACATTTTTTTGGTTCAAATAAACCTGAAGGCCCGAGAACACTGGGAGTGTAGTTTTTATGTGCATTTGGAGGACACGGGTGAACCATCCATCCCCTTCTGCCAGCAGCATGTCAAAATCTTTAGGAGAGGCTGACAGGTGTTGTGGATATACAGCGCTGACAATGCACTTAGTGGTACTTTTACAGTAGTATGTGCCCAGGAATGAATGTCTAGAACAGACTGCTTGTGTTCTGCGCATTCGTCCTTGGGGCATACTGCCCTATATATAAGGTGCATTGTCCAGCAGATGTTGGTCTCTCCAAGTATAACCGATTGCAGGACTGGATGGTACACTTGTGCCCTCTAGAGCCTCATGCACAGGAGCTAAATGATCAGGTTCCCCAATTTCAAAGTGTATTACATCGTTATCATTCAGTAACTTTAAAGTCTGTGTGAATAAATTCCTAACCTATCACATTATAATGAAACCGTATACATTTTTTCACAAAACTGTACCCTCCTCCTTTTTTTTTTTTTTTTTTTAACCAGTACTGCGTTTCAGTCCAGTGACTGTTTGAAGGTGAGATGTTGTCGATCTGCATCCAGGTGAAAGCTTTTTCTTTCTCCCTTACCCCTCAGATGGCATTATTGCAAATTTGTAGCCAGTGGCAAGGTAAGGCATTGCAGGATAGGGCTCCTCTGTGTCAGACATTTGTGAACACAGACAGGAACTGAACAGTCACCAGGATTTACCAGACTGGGTCACCTCCTGTCAATCTCAGTCCATTGATGGCACTATTCTTCTAGGGAGAAGAGCAGATGAAAGTACTGTCAGTTCTGTTAGAAGTAATAAACAACCTGTAAGCGTTACACATTTCCTTAGGATGCAAGCACATAATGTGTAGCGCTACCCCCGCAGGAGCCGCTTGAATTTTTGGTTTCCCACTGATTCACAGCCAGTCACAGGGAATATTTCTCACAAGCCAGGTGCACACTCTTCTACTCAATGACCAGTCTAGGGGATTTGTGTGTGTTGTGTGTGTTTTTTTTTTTTTTTTTTCATCCTCCCTAAGTAAGCTCTCAGGGGAACCCTGGGTTTTAGCTTCAATGTTTCAGGCCCTCAGGGGGCCCACCTAAGGCCACATGGCAGCCTGTGCTGAGGAGCAGTGGCAGGCTCCTTTCCCCACCTGGACCTCTTTGTAGAGGAAGACCTAGAGCCTATTTGCTCATAAAATATACATAGTCACCCAACATGCCTTGGAGCACCTCCCCTTCTAAATGGCCAGGGATGTATGGATATTCATGCTCTCTGCATGGTTTCCACCCACTGTCTAGCACCTCCCCATAGCTGCTAGACCAGTGTGACTCTTCACGACAGCATGAGTAGCACCAGAGCAGACTCTGTTGAACAATCACAGCCTCTGTTAAGCAGACATAAATGTACCTACTGTCTCTGTTAAGCAGAGAAACCAAAAACTATAATACACACACTCTAGCACCTACCTAGGAGGGCGCTACATATGAAACTATATATTATGTTAGGTCTGCTTTTATATTCATTCCTCTTATCTCACCACCGCTAAATTCAATATTGCTCTTTACCAGTCCTCTCCCTGTCCATAATACAGAGCGTACGTACAGTGTTTAAGAGCCCATCTCTAGGTTTGTGGCATGGTCAGGCTTGTTTGAGAACACTACTACTATGCAATTTTAGATTTGGGGCATGGTCTCAAATTTTAACGTGTGTGTGTGTGTGTGTAAAACAAAAAAAAAAGAAAAAAACCTCCTTGTTAGCCAAGATACTTTGCAGTAAGATGATATGCTCTTAGAACTATAGGCGACACTTTTTTCAATTTTTTTTTATTTTGGATAGAGTAGGGGAGAGTTATCATCATTGGAAGATTTTCCCTCTTTCATTTTTTGGGACAACCCAAAATTTTAGGATATATAAAAATATATAAATTTTTATTTTCCCTTTTCAGTGATCACAGTAAACAGAGCAAATAGAGGGTGAATCTCCCTGACGGGGGCACAGACTTTTCAATAAAACTTGACGGGTGTTCTAATCTCTCTTGTACTTTAGGAGAACAGGCCTATGGGTATACTCATGTCATAAAGGATTAGCTTTCATTTTTCATTCCATTGTTGTGTTTTGTCCACGTATTCCTAGGTCCTATGTTAGACAGGTCATCCCTCCATGGCGGTCACACAACCCAGCTAGCAAGGAGAGCGCTGGTTTGACAAATGGTACTTTTCTCCATTGCCATTGCCAAGCACTTACATAAACATTTTAACTGACAAGCCCCCCTCCCTATGCACTCCTCACAAGAGTTGAAGCAGCCACCTCCTTGCTAGCTGCGTTGTCCTATGGCCATGGAGGTAAGAGGGTTGCCTTGTCTGACCTTACAGCTTGCCTTGGACAGCAACCCTCCCTCTCCTTCATTCCTTTTCCACCTCGCAGTATCTTTTGTTGGATGGATACCTCCTTTTTTGGTTAGTTATGCACCTTTTGGCAACCGAGAGGCAGACTTTGGAATGGGCTGCCATTTGCAAGTGAGGCAGATGTGATGTATGCTGTTCTTTCTGTGCATATGAAGCGTCTACATCCCACAGTGTGCTGACTTCATCTGCCCCACTAGGAGAGTAGGGGTTTCAGTACAACGCAGTGGTAGATACTGTATATAGGGAGCTGACAACACCCCCATCTTTCTCCATTGAGAGTTCGCCCCTTTTGCGCACTGGGGATCCTGTGCTTTACTTACTTTTTCCTTTTGTTAAGACTTTGGATAAAGACCCTCACCATGCTGATGTGATTTTTCAGTTTGTATTCCATGGACAGAGCATACATATTCACCCCTCTTTGCCTCTCTGTTTTTAGCTACACATGCATCTTGTCGAAGATTGGTTGTAAGCATTAAAAAACTGTGTGCTGGTATTTAACCTTTATGATGGTTGTTAATCTGCTGTTATGGAAAGTTGTTGTGTGTTTTTTTTTTTCAATCCCAAAAATCACTTAAAACCGTGGGCACCTTTTTGACATTTAGCAAGGTAATTTTCAATTATTTATCCTTCTGGTGGTGGATCTGTATTCATGCTGAGCCCAGAGTTACCGATCTGCTGAAAACCTATATCACGTTGTAGTTATATTTATACTTTTACTTTGGATATTGTGGTGTCTTCTTTGAGTTTGGCTACACTTCGACCCCCCCCCTGTTTTGTAAAACTTGACGGGTGTTCTAATCTCTCTCCACTTCCAAAATGAAGAAAAACATTTTGCCATTAGTTGTACTTTAGGAGAACGGACCTATGGTTCCCACTCATGTCATAAAATATTAGCTTTCGTTTTAATTCCATGATTGTGTTTTGATATATTTATATGTTTACTTTGGATATTGTGGTGATCTTCTTTGAGTTTGGCTACACTTGGACCCCCCTGTTTTGTAATCCCCTCCAATCTCCCCCTGGTTACATGCATGGTAAACAACTGGTAATTTGTTTGCATTTATACATAATGAAATGGCTGTGTTTTTTAATATCAATTAAATTGCCCCATTTTAGACACTCCTATTTGCTCATGAAGCAGATTGGTATCTGAGAAACATGTCATGCCATCCCCATTTCACTGTTTTGTACCAGCTACTTTTGAAATGAATTGGATGTATCAGTCAGAATTTTAGGGATATCTGTGTCAACCAGTGGATAGTTAAGGATAGCTGTATAGAAATCTACCTGTATGTACTCTATAGTATTGTACCCTTTTTTTTTTATCCTAACCAGTTCTTAAGGCTACCCTGTATTTGTGCCTTATTCAGTTGCAGTAATGGCTTGTACTTATTTTTCATTAGGCAGCCTATGTCAAGATGTACAGTTTTAGGAGGTGAGAATCGTTCTTTGAAAGCACTGATGTTGGATGTGATAGTTGCATAATTGTGCTGAGTCAAACGTATGGGTAAAGAGCAATAGATGGCTATTAATTCTAATTACGCAATACACAAGTATCTTCTGAAGTTCTCAAGATTTTATTTGGAACATTTCAATTTAAAACTAACCTTACAAAATGCACGGAATCTCAAAAGTAATTTATATGAATGATGCTTTTTAAAGGGGTTCTTCAGTCCACCTGTGAAAAAAAAATTGGCGACAACTGATCCAAAAACTGTAGCTGCTATCTTTTAATAAAGACACTCGTTTTACGTGTCCCAGGCTCCAGCACTGTCCTTGCCCGGCCAGTTTATTTACCAGTCTTGGGTCCCCAGCGCCAGCATAATAACTGGTGCTGGGGACCCAGATAGTTGGACCTCACAGGCAAGAGGTCTTATGTACTTGATTTTAAGGCTATAAATGCCCCACATCTTGGCTTGGAGGACCCTATTATATGAGATGAAAAAGAATTTAGTAGTAAAGCAGCTCATCCCATCAACAAATAAGTGTCCACATTGAGAGGACACCCCACTAGTATACATTTTAAGCAATTTTTATTAAGCATTAAAATACATACCATAATTTGAAACTGCTATCACTTGTGGTTTAAATACATCAGTGGTCCACTTGTTGCATTTTATCCTAAGGGACATGGTCATGGGGCTGGAGAAACTGAATTTTTGAAACCATATAGTTTTTCTCTTCCTTCTAAATAGGTTTCCCCTTCCTTCTAAATGTAGCACCGTCTAGTGTGAAAGTAGGTAAACCATATCCTGACTCATACTTAATCAGTGAATCTGTAATCGGGTCAGGGTTATTAGAGTTAAGGGTAGCATGACTCGTACAGACAGCTCTCTGGTGCATCCCCCTGGTTCTAGAAAGTTGGGAGAAAATTCTAGAGACTAGATGGCGGATGCTAGGAGGGTTGCTCTGCATATAAGGGAACTTAGCCAATACCCAGTCATTGAGCCTGGCAGGGGACTAAGTGAGCCCTTAAATATGGATTGGTTTTGCTGGGATTTTGGGTGGAAGATGGAGATGCAGTGCTGAGGAGACTGTCGTGGCCCTCAAGGGACCCCTGCTGGGGAGGGGCTCTACCTTAGGCCAGGCTCAGGTGCTGGCCTGGAAGGATCCTACCATAGGAGAAGTTGGAAGACGGCTTTCCTGAGAGGCAGCGGGAGCAAGGAGAGGACAGTGTGAGTACTACAGAATGGTGCAGGGACTTACAAGGCACACTAACAGGCCATGTTTGCAAGATAACTGAAATACATCACAAGTGATATAATTTGCTGCTCAGTGATTGCAGTATTGTACTCTGCATTTCCCCAAGGCAATACTTAAAATCTGGCCTGTTAGTGTGCCTTGAGGACCGGAGTTGAGAAACACTGGCCTAAATCTTCCCTACCTTGCCCTGGGAGAATTTTCAGAGTAAGTTGGATAGACTGGTGAAGCAGGCAGATTTGGCTAGCTTCTGCAGTGGTAGAGCTGGGACCACTGTCTACAAGGGAGTGGAGGTACTCCAGGATGCAGAGACTACACCGATACTTTTTTCTAAGGGACTAGGAGTTCCTAGCCTGTAAGGGGCTGTTGATGATCTAACAAAGACTGTTGGCTAATCAATCAAAGGTGAATGAATCAATTGAACAAGATAATGGAGAAGAATAAAGTGTAACTGTTTAGAGGAAGTTGTCCCTGATTTTGTTGCTACGAAGTTGGGCATCCTATAATCCGTATCCCCATCCAAGTTATTACTCCCCCCCCTCCTCCCCCTTTATAAACCAACCCTTAAAACAAAAAGCTCAAGAACTGGTCAATGTTTGGATGCAAGCTGTAGTTTTGATCCTGGCTGTTCAGCAGTAAGGAACCATGTCCATCTGCAACTCCTATGGGGGTAGTGCTACTTAAAAATAATTCCTCCCCCCTCCAAAGAACAGGACAGGCTTAGTCTCTCCTTGGTCGCCTTCACCCTTGGAATGCATCTCTATGTGGAACTTAGAAGCCTCCTTCAGGCCTTCGATCAAAGACTCGCTGCTCCAGCATATATACATCCTTTTGCTTGGAATTCACTTGGAATGCAAAAGTCCCTGCACTTTCCATAACAGTAGGTATGTTCTAAAGCAGAGCCTTGATTAAGAAACGTGCCCCAAACTGAGCTTTGCTGTCAAAAGCTGAATTGGAGGGGGCTTCTAAAATTATTACTGAATATACAGTAATAAACACCCCTTTATTTAGACCAATTAACATAATGTTCATTATAATCTCACTAAATCAGGATCCATATTTGAACATGAGGATTTTAGTAATGACATTTTAACCACTTTAGCCCCGGAGGATTTGGCTGCTCAATGACACTGCGTGACTTTAACGGACAATTGCGCGGTCGTGCGAAGCTGTACCCAAACAAAATTGATGTCGTTTTTTTTTTATTTATTTTTTTCCCACAAACTGAGCTTTCTTTTCGTGGTATTTGATCACCTGTGCAATTTTTTTTTTTTTTTTTTTACACTACGGGAAAGATTTATGTCATTTTTATTGCTTTTTTTTTTTTTTTTTAACTAGTAATGGCGGAGATCTGCAAAAAAAATTTTTTGTGGGATTGCGACGGACAGATCGGACCCTTGACTGACACTTTTGGGGGTACCAGTGACATTACTACAGTAATCAGTGCACTGTTACTGTAAAAATGACACTGGCAGGGAAGGGGTTAACTTTACTGGTGATCAAGGGTTTAAGTGTGTCCCTAGGGGCGTGATTCTAACTGTCAGGGGGTGTGGCTTGTGAGATCATCACAGAGACATGCAATCCTATATAGCAGGATCGCATAGCCTTTGTGATAATCTAAGGGAGAATGACAGAAGGCTGTGTTTACATCAGCCGTCTGTCTTTCTCCCTCTGCTGCGGGAGATCGTGAGTGACCGGCGGCCATTGGAGCACTGGCTCCCCAGGGAACGAGCGAGGGCGGGAGTGCGCCGGCGGCGGCGTGCGCTCACCCTCCACAGGCGCCTGAGCGAGCGACGTAGGGCTACGTCACTTTGCCCAGCAGCGGCAGAGTGCCGCAGTAAGTGTACGGTGGGCGGGCTGAAGTGGTTAATAAAATCAAAATAATTTGAGCCTAGAGGATATTCTTTTATTGGTATATACAGTATATGAAAGATTGAAATTTGTTTTAATTACAAATTTTATCACTAAGAATAAATGTATCATGAAAAAAAAAACTTAAACAGTACTAGTGGCTTCTCTACTTTACCTAATGAGCTTCATGTTTAGTCAGAAATTCCAAATTCAAGACAAATTCTGACCAAAATGTCATTCAACTACCTCCACCTACATTTATTAATACTAAAGGCTTTTACCTTGTTTATTCCCCTGCTAAAGATATACCATCTGCAAAGTCCACAAAAGCATGAAAAAAACATTCGAACAGACACAGAATCTGGTAGATGAGCATCTTCTTGACATGCCGGTTATGTTGCCTACCAATGCCCTGTGGCCAACAATACTATTGGCCATACCACTAGGGAATTGCAGATGACCTCTAGGCAGGATATAAATTGAACCATTTATATCCTGCCTAGATATATGCATTTAGGCCTTTGCATTGGCCTAAATTTAGAAAGCTTGATCGAGATATATATATATATATATACATACACACAGTACAGACCAAAAGTTTGGACACCCCTTCTCATTCAAAGAGTTTTTTTCTTTATTTTCATGACTATGAAAATTGTAGATTCACACTGAAGGCATCAAACTATGAATTAACACATGTGGAATTATATACATAACAAAGTGTGAAACAACTGAAAATATGTCATGTTCTAGGTTCTTCAAAGTAGCCACCTTTTGCTTTGATTACTGCTTTGCACACTCTTGGCATTCTCTTGATGAGCTTCAAGAGGTAGTCACCTGAAATGGTCTTCCAACAGTCAGAGATGCTTAGCACTTGTTGGCCCTTTTGCCTTCACTCTGCGGTCCAGCTCACCCCAAACCATCTTGATTGGGTTCAGGTCCGGTGACTGTGGAGGCCAGGTCATCTGGCGCAGCACCCCATCACTCTCCTTCTTGGTCAAATAGCCCTTACACAGCCTGGAGGTGTGTTTGGGGTCATTGTCCTGTTGAAAAATAAATGATGGTCCAACTAAACGCAAAATGGATGGAATAGCATGCCGCTGCAAGATGCTGTGGTAGCCATGCTGGTTCAGTATGCCTTCAATTTTGAATAAATCCCCAACAGTGGCACCATCACACCTCCTCCTCCATGCTTCACGATGGGAACCAGGCATGTAGAGTCCATCCGTTCACCTTTTCTGCGTCACACAAAGACACGGTGGTTGGAACCAAAGATCTCAAATTTGGACTCATCAGACCAAAGCACAGATTTCCACTGGTCTAATGTCCATCCCTTGTGTTCTTTAGCCAAAACAAGTCTCTTCTGCTTGATGCCTTTTTTTTAGCAGTGGTTTCCTAGCAGATATTCTACCATGAAGGCCTGATTCACACAGTCTCCTCTTAACAGTTGTTCTAGAGATGTGTCTGCTGCTAGAACTCCGTGTGCAATTGACCAGGTCTCTAATCTAAGCTGCTATTAACCTGCGATTTCGGAGTCTGGTGACTCGGATGAACTTATCCTCCCCAGCAGAGGTGACTCTTGGTCTTACTTTCCTGTGGCGGTCCGCATGTGAGCCAGTTTCTTTGTAGCGCTTGATGGTTTTTGTGACTGCACTTTCAAAGTTTTCCCAATTTTTCAGACTGACTGACCTTCATTTCTTAAAGTAATGATGGCCACTCGTTTTTCTGTACTTGGCTGCTTTTTTCTTGCCATAATACAAATTCTAACAGTCTATTCAGTAGGACTATCAGCTGTGTATCCACCTGACTTCTGCACAACACAACTGATGGTCCCAACCCCATTTATAAGGCAAGAAATCACACTTAATAAACCTGACAGGGCACACCTGTGAAGTGAAAACCATTTCAGGTGACTACCTCTTGAAGTGTGACAGTTTTCATAGTCATGAAAATAAAGAAAACTCTTTTGAATGAGAAGGTGTGTCCAAACTTTTGGTCTGTGTGTGTGTATATATATATATATATATATATATATATATATATATATATATATATATATATATATATATATATATATATTTATATTATATTATATTCTCTATCCATTTGACTATTATTAAAACCTTTCATAAGGTAAGAAGCTGTTCTGCGATTTCTTTTTTTTAACTATGCTAATTGCTTGGCTATTATATTGATAATAACTTAGTACTTTCTGGTTCACTAGCCCAGGGCAACAATACCAATTAGGAATTCTGATTTTGATTGCTGCATGCTTGTTCTGGGTCATTGGCATAGTACTGAATCCAGGGATAGCAAGACAGCCTCCTTTGCAGAAGTAGGTCAGAAGTATCAGCTTACAGGTTTATTGCTGTACAGGTTTTCTCCAGTTCTACAAAGCATGAAAACCACCACCAAAATCGCCTACACCCAATCCATCTGACTCCAATGACACTAGTAGTACATATCGGTAATTACTGGCAAAAGGAATTTAAAGTGGAATTCCAGCTTACACTGAACTTGCCTTTAAGGTGTTACTAAACTCAGGACCCTGCATTCACTATATCGGGTTTCCAACAGTACACAACATGGATATGCAATAGTTTTAGTAAACTGCTAAATACCTTTTTCTCAGCAGTTAGAGCAGTCTTCTGACTTCTTATCAGTGTCTGGCTAAAGCTTGTAGGAAGTCTCCATACTGCTTTCACTGTCCTTTAAAACTGCAGGACCCCTCTCCACAAAATTTCGGACATATATAAAACTCTACTGTCTTCCCCATCTATCAGCAAATCCTCTTTTCACACCTCCCCCTGGGCCAAAGACTTCCTGAACCCCGACGTCCACTCACTTATCTTGTCAGGCTACTTGGCCACTCACAAGGCCGTCACCAATGAATTTTGGAGGGAGCAACAGTTCAAGATTATGCACCGCGGCTATGTACCGTACTCCAGAAGCTCCCATCCTACTCACTCGACCTGCTGCCCGCTTTGCAATGCCCCCAAACCTACCCTCGCACATAGACTCTGGTCATGTCCACGCATCTCCACATTTTGGAACTCCGTGGAAACCTACATTACTACCATAATGGGTCTGACACCCCTGAAGGACCCCTATGCACTCCTGTTTGGAAACCTAGACTCTCCCCTCAACAAACTACCTAAGAGCCAAGGTTCACTCATCAAAACACATAAAATATGGCTCTTAACCTGCTATATGATAGCCAGAAGAACTATCCTGGCCAAATGGATACCCGACTTGCCTCCAACCCTAACCGAAGTGATCTCGGGCCTGCAACAACTCCACGCCAGGGAAGCCCTCGAGCTTAAAAACTGCCTCTTCTCCCAATCTTGTCAAGTTCAATCGCAAGTGGAATTCTTTCCTGCGCACACTGCCGACTGCATGCTCATCATAGATATCCAGCAGCCCCCGCTTATGCCAAAGAACCTCTACAGTTTGAGTTACCGCCTGTTTGCATACAATTAATTCCCTGGTCAACATTTCTTCTACCGATTATACCTACACTGCTGCATTTGGCACTTGCTGATATATTGATCTTCTAACCAGCTGGTATTTCTATTACCTTGCGCTTCTCCAGATTGGGACTCCTCATTCACACGACCTGTCTCGAGGGATCTGGGCAATGACTTAGGTCCTTTTCTCAGACTCATTTATCTAATTCTCTGAACCTAATATGCTGTGCTCTAGTTTAATGCTGTCTAATGCGTGGACCTGCTATCATGTAATGGTGTTCTTCTCTTTCCTTCTCTTCCCTTCCCCCCTCCTCCCCCCCCCCTCCTCCTCCCCTCCCACCTCTCTTCCCCCCCACCCTCTTACCTACACTCTCTCATCCCCCCCCCACACAACTACTTCACTGCTAGATGCAATGCATTTTTATGGTCTTTTGTCTCCCATCAGGCCACCATATCGAGGCTACGGCCCCAATTCTATGAGACCTGATTGGGACGTCAACTCTGGTTTATTCCTTGATTTTATGATTCACATGTTACCGTTCACTGTGTATTATGCATTGCGTTGTTTCTGCAAACTCTGTTAATTTCTTGAAAAAAAACTCAATAAAATATGTTTTAAAAAAAAACAAAAACTGCAGGACCCCTGACCCTCTGTCTACTGTAGACAGTGCTGATTACATGTGGACAGCAGAGGGCCAATCTCCGGGGGGGGGGGGGGGGGCAAATTGATTGATTGATACCCTCTGTACTATCAGGAGAAGGATTGGGGACACAAAGGTGCGAATCAGAGGAGACGGGGTCAAACAGCCTTTTTACAAAATGCAGTGGATTAACCCCTTAGGTTCCACAGTGAGTATAACAAGCATGCTTTACTGCATATAGAGACAGTTTACTGTTGTGAGTTTAGTAACCCTGTAAAACTGCCCCTTCCTCCTTTCATCTATATGAACTAACCTGTTAGGTGTGTGTGTGTGTGTATATATACGTACATTTTTTCAGTGTGTGTGTATATACGTACCTTTTTTTCAGACCACTGGGTTTTGGTCACTGGATCTGGCTTCCCTCTGTCAGTAAGCGGTGGCAGCAAGAGTTTT
Organism: Pelophylax lessonae; assembly: GCF_965119305.1. Taxonomy (NCBI): domain Eukaryota; kingdom Metazoa; phylum Chordata; class Amphibia; order Anura; family Ranidae; genus Pelophylax; species Pelophylax lessonae. The sequence goes on along the minus strand of NC_138771.1, from coordinate 244,238,350 downwards.
GGTCACTGGATCTGGCTTCCCTCGGTCAGTAAGCGGTGGCAGCAAGAGAGGAGGAAGTGCTTATTAATGATGGGCTATTGAAGCCTATTGGTGATGTCACTGCTCCAGCTTTTTTATCCATTGTTGGAGCGATCTCTTCTTCCCTGCAGCTGTCGTTGGCTAACAAGATCAGCCTGAAAATAGGTAAGTATATTTGTCTTTCTTAAATGGGTTATTTAGCATAGGTGTTAGGAGGGGAACATTTTAAGGCTAGTTAGGTGTAAGCTGGAATTCCACTTGACAGTGGCTTAGTCATACACAAATTGACTGCAGTTAACGCCAGCATTGCATAGTGACACAGACAAAACATGATTTCCTGTCAATGTCACCCCTTACCATCTAGAATAATGCGTAGGCAAGATGACCATTGAATATACTGTATTTAATACAGCTATTTTACATTGTTACTTGATACATAATAAGTCTTTACAGAGAGTCTGAGGTCTCCTGACGAGTAGGGGAATTTGGCAGTCTGCAGTGGAATGTATTCCTTTAAATACCCATTGCTGGCTGCCTCCCTGTCCTGAAAAAGCAAGGGTATGCTCTTTAAATGACGCGCGTTAACATCAGCATGCCCCTTGACCAATTGTAGCCCCGGCAATGGCTGGATCTATCTACACGGTCATTTTGCTGACAATGGTGGAGTATGACGACTTTGGTGGCATGGGCATATGTGGGAGGCAAAGGGTCATTATGAAGAGCGTAGAGCAAGGCATTTGGGTGGATTCATGTACAGAACGATTACATCTACATTTCCTTGCTGGTATGTATATGCCTTTCTGCCTGTCGGAGCTTACCTTTTTAGAAGTTTTCCAACTTTACTCTTTCCATCATTGTCCACTGGCTAATACCTACTAATTTATGCTTTACATGAATGAGCAACTCCCCACCAGATTGCAACAACTGGCTTAAAAACCTGTTGACTGCTGGCTAGAATAATTATTTTGCCACTATAAGAGATACTAAAGTTAAATATAGTAGAAAATACCTGCAGTCATTTCCCAAGGTGGTGAGCGGTTGGCGCACTGGCTTGTGGTGTCCTAGCACTCGAGGAAACCTGTAGATAAAGGAAAGCCAGCAACTATATCTTCTGCAATGACTACATTTATTAATCCTGGTGTGGTACAAAATAATACAGGGCTTACGTATTTCTGTGTGTAGGCTTAGTCATAGCCATGATGATGACTGACTAAGTTTACATGCCAAAGCGCATAAGCCCTGTATTCTTTTGTAGCACAACTGGAATAATTTATTCATTGCGGAAGATTGAGCTGAAGGATTTCCTTGATCTACATAAGAGATACAATGAGATTACCCAGGGCTGGATTGATGTCTCAAAGATGTAAACTTGCGTAACTTGATGTCCACGTTGAATGAGAGCTCATCATCTTGCCTTAGAACAATAGGCAAAAAGGCGATCAGTATATGCACTTCCTGGGAATTTTCTATATCAATTTTTTGGATTCATTAGTGGCTCATGGGTACATCAGGCTTAGCCATAGGGCATAAGTGAAATATATTGGCAGTGTCCTGTATTAGTCTTCTTGGAGAACGGGGTCTGATAACTGTGGTTTCACTGTCCACGTTTTGGTCATGGTGTTGAATTGATTTTATCTATAAGTTATCACAGAGGCAGTTATGACATCTGGATGTGTTAAGACCACAGTGTCTTTGTAACCTTGGGTTTGGTGAAGGGTATTTGTGCTTTTTGATCTGGTATCTTTTTTTTTTTTAATTTTTGATTATTTCTGGAAAACTTGTAGAATACATCTTTTTTTTTTTTTTTTCCCCCTTACTACAGGCGCTCCTGAGTCATTTGGAGTAACTTCTAGATGTAGCACCCTCCTGCTTTACAGGGGAGTAGCAGGTAAATCATAGTTTGCTCCATCTGCTTATCAGGGGAGCCTGATCAGTAATTAGGCCTGTTACATGTGCTCAGGGTGTGATTCATCTGGGCTGAGGGAGTGTCCCCACTGTATCCAATAGGGGAGCCTGTTGGACAGTGGAGGAAACCAGCCAAAGACACACTGGCTTTTATGACTTTCCCAGTGGGTTGGCACAAACAGTGGTGCATTCTGGGATATATTGTAAAAGCCAAGGGCACATGTGACAGGGGGTCTTTGGGTGGGAAGCCAGGTCCCAGGAGGAGGGTGACGGCTGTCTCTCCTCATGTCTGTTGTGGAAGGTGGTCAGAGGCGGTCGGCCTGGTGAGCCAAGAGTGTGGTGCTGAGCCAGGAGGTTCAGGAAGCTGACAAGGAGTTGGAGGCAGACCAACCTTGGGAAAAACAGTGTCTGTGAGTACAGGGAAGCTTGCCAGGGGTCTGCCCAGGAAAAGGGGGGCCACTCCAGTGGAGTCAGTGGACAGGTGTCAGTGCATACAGCAAGTGAGAAAGGGGGTGCCAAGTTAGAACCCTGAAGAATAACTCAAACAGGATCACATTATCTCTCTTCACTTCTGTGGCAAGGTGAAGCATCGGCCTTGCCGCACACTACAGCTAGTTGTCTTTAAGATTGTGCATAGTTGGGAGTATCCCACTCATCCCTTCTCCTATCCCAGTTCTAAATAAAACACAAAAAAAACATCCCCTGGATTGATTATTGACTGAGCCAAGGACTTTTAATGCTATCGGTTGCTAAGGGTAACTCAGGGGAATCCAGAAAGTGCAATTCTCAGCAGCCCTCTAGGGGGCAGTGCTACATATTGAACCAATACGTCTGTGTTTTGGCACATCTTATTTTACAATGGCATTTGGGTTACAGTGGCTGCACTAAAATAATGAGTTGGCACATAACAAACCTGGTATTGCTCTTTTTTTTTTTTTCTTTTAATATTGTTTTGTGAAAATTTTCTAAATCCCTTATGATAATTCTGCTAATTTAATGTTTTTACTTTTAAAGTTATGGGATTTCAGATTGTTTATGGCATTGGAATCAAGATCCGTATACATGTATACTTCTTTAAACTAAGTGATACCACATAGCAATACAATGAATTGGCGATCAAGCACTGACCACCTAATGAAAGATCAGTTAAAGATTTTTATTGTATATAGTACATATTAGAGGCTCTTAACATTGGAATTTACCTGGGCAGGTGGAGCAAAAACTTAAAAAATGGTTTGGGCATTTTGCAGTATTGGCATCATGATAAAATGTCAGATCAATATGAGCATTTTTAAAACCCAACAAAATGATTATAATTTAATTCAAACTACTGCCTACGATAAACCAAGAAGAGTTGGCAGACCCATGATTGTGAAATGTCAGTAATCCTAGGAACAAAATTGTGGCAGGTGCACCAATTACTAAAGCAAAATGATGGATTATATGTCCCTTGGGCACAGATTGCAGTGTGAAGATCATTCTGTAGGCAGCAACGCAAAGCTTGGGGAAAGCATGAATTAGAAAATTCCTTGTCAGTCAAATATTACACACCTTTGTAGATGACTGGCTGATTGAGCAAATGCTTAACAAGAGGGTTTTTTTCTATTTTCCTCTTATTCGGCAAGTCATTAAGTCAAATACCTGTGCAAAGAAATATAGTTTAGTGGGGTTCCTCTGTGTCATCTGTGTGTATATTCCAGTAACAAATAGGAGAGATCAATACCGTGGTCTTTTGGTTGTAAAATAAAAATCTAGCACTCCTCAGGAAGCCTCTACTTCAGACAGCATGATAGCAGCACATGGAGAAAAATGAGCAAATTGTTAGCACCTCATTATAATGGATCCTGCAGGGATATAAACTTATTACGCGGCATCTTCACATTCTTAGCGTAATTACTAGCAATATTCTCTAATATCATGGAAAACACTCGTGTGGTCAACTTGAATACTGAGCTGATTTAAAAAAAAAAAAAATTAATGAGATTATTTTTATAATTGTGCAGAGTCTATTCATTTTAGCATATGGAAAAGTGTGGGTTTCTAACCTTTTTATAGCAGTGGGTTCTCTATGAATGCAGGCTTATGATGGTTACTTTTTTGATCATTTAAAAATGAGTTACTGAACTAGTTATACTTTGGACACAGGATTACCACAAACTGGCCAATTTTAAAAAACAAAATAATAAACTTGCCATTTTTTATTCACTACATATTTTTTTATGTTTTTAATTGCATCAAATAGTTTTGAATGTCACAAATGATCCTGTTTTAGAATGATTGATTTAAAATGTAGGAAAGTCCAAGTTTGGAAAGAATAAAAAATGGTTTTCTTGTTAATAAATAAAGGGAGAGGTGGGAAAAATAAATAATAATAATAATAAAAAAAAAAATATATATATATAATTATATAAAGCTGGGGGGGGGTGTTATTTATTTGATGGGTTCTCTTTCTTTGCTTTGTACCTGGTGATCCTGCCAGTAATCACCCTCCTTTGGGATTTCCAAGAGTGGGAAAGAAGAAGAATATTACTAAACATGATTTGAACGGGAAGAAAGGATTGGCCTTAAAATTGGGTAGTGGGGCATACCCTTTGAAACCTATTAGGTGCTAAGAAAATGTGTTGTGGTGTAAAATCGTATTTTACAATTGGGCACCTATCAAAGGAATTTCAGCTTCGAGTATAAAAAAGTGTAAAGTAACATTGATATATGGTAAAAAAAAAAAAAAAAAATTCTAAACCCTAGCCTGTAAGAATTCCATGCTTTTGTGGTGCACTGTGTTGCTAAAAAAGGGTCATGTGCAATTTTTGATCTGTTACAATGCATTGGCAGATGTGATTCCAAATGAATGGACTGTCTTAATACAAAGATGCACACCTGGTAATGTACTGCAAGGGATCATGAGTGTGAATAGGCCTTTTTTAGTTTAAACAAGGACTTCAGTTCTATCGCTATGAATAATAGACCATGTCCATTTCATTTGGGTATCTGGTTTTAAATAACTAAGTATACAAAAGTGTTAAAAGTTAAGCTTGAAGATTATGCTATGATCCTTCGAAATATATGTGCACTTTTTTTTTTTTTTTTGCTATACTACGTTTTTAGCAAGCCATTCTGGAAAAATGTATTGCATTATTGGACGTATAAGAAGATTTATCAAAATAGAATCAGAATAAAAAAGGCATTGGTAATTTAGTAAAATTTGTTTTTAAAGTGTGGTAAACACCAATTACACTGCCAACACATTTTGCATACATTTTTGACATGGACTGTTCTGTTGAGTACTGCAACACCTGTTGTGGCTATTAATGGGATGAAGGTTTTTGTAGGTTTCTAAAAAACCTGTGTAATAAAATTTAGTTAGGACTCAGCCCAAGAAAAGGTGGCGTATATACAGTACGGGTGTTGGGAGAACTGTAGTATGTGCTCCATTTGGAGTATCTTTAACCACTTCAGCTCCGGTTTTAATGACCAGGCCATTTTTTGCGGTTCGGCACTGCGTTACTTTTACTATTGCACCGCGGTTGGGCGACACTGTACCCAAATATAATTTGATGTCCTTTTTTCCCCACAAATAGAGCTTTCTTTTTGTGCTATTTGATCAGCTCTACGGTTTTTCTATTTTGCGCTATAAACAAAAAAAGAGCGACAATTTTGAAAAAAAAAAAAACACCATATTTTTTACTTTCTGCTATAAAACATACCCAATAAATTTTTTTTTTCTATCAAGTTAGGCCAATTTGTATTCTACTACATATTTCTGGTAAAAAAAATCCCAAAAAGCGTATTTCAATTGGTTTGCGCAAAAGTTATAGCGTTTACAAACTACGGGCCTACTTTTACTCACATTGGGGGGTTCTGTGACAGGCACAGAGAGATTAGGGTTTCAGCTTATCCGAAACTCCTGATCTCTCCCTGCCTGTGTGACCGAAGACTCACCTGCTTTGTTTACAAAAGCAGGTGGATCTTCTTTCAGTTTCTCTGACGATAGAGGGAGGCTGGAGGCCTGCCTCCCGATGTGTCTAAACACAACAGGAGCGCGGCGCGCGACCGCGTGCACAGTCACGTACATCAACGTGATTTTGCACAGCCGAGCTGCCCTGCCGCAGTAATTTGTGTGGGGCGGTCGGCAAGCAGTTAAATAGACAACTGGATCTTAAAAAAAAAAAAAAATTGGGTTTGTTTACTAATGGGGGTGTGTTTATATATAGATTTTGATTAAAAACAGACTACAAATCAACTTGCCTAGGAAGCATTTTTAGTTCCTATTATTAAAGCTGCATGGATAATAATGATCAGTTCCAATACAAATAATTTGTATTGTATTTTTGCAACAGCTGGAGGGCCATAGGTTGAGCACCCATGGAATGCACCATGTACAACATTGGGAATGCGGTGCAAGGTTTAGGAGTGTAATGCATATAAATAGTGACTGCAGTGCAGGGATTAGCATTATGTTAGATAACACAATTAGGAATTTTGTGCCCGTTACTGTCCAGGTGCTGTATGTGGGTGTGCAAAATGTGGATCAGCAGCATCCCACCCCCTCTCCCCCCACTTTTTACCATCTCTCTCCCCCTTTTTACCACCTCTTTCAACGTTTCCTCTCCAGCACCAGATCAGGACCAGGCTTTGCAAAAACCATGGCAGAACTGAATAAAAAGTGGGATAAATATGGGAGGGGGAATATAACCCCCAAATGCCCCCAAGGGGGTAGAACAAGAAAAAGGTAGCATAAAAAATGGTTATTAGTACAGAAGCTAAAAATTCATGTAGGTACACATAAAGTAACATCTATCATACATTAACAGCTTGTTGCCTAAACCGTTAAAAAATGCATAGATCGCTGATATGACACCCTTAGAATGATAAAAAAAATTAGGGCTTATTTTTTGGTAACTCCTCTACATGTTTTGCGGACAATCCTGCTTGTTCAGGAGGAACAAACAAAGATATTATCTATAACAGAGCATAATAATCAAATACATTATAAGGAATATAGGATAATAAACATAGTTGCAACAATAGTATATTGGGGTGGCTATATAGTTACTGGCCAATAGAAACTGGTATCCGAGAGAGGCCAGGCAGGAATGCCAACAAGTGAGAATAGTTGGTACATTTAAATATCTAGTTTAAAAGCACACAAATGAGGTGTGTGTGTGTGTGTGTGTGTGTATGTATGTATGTATGTATATATATATATATATATATATATATATATATATATATATATAAATACACTGCTCAAAAAAAGGAACACTTTTATTAATCTGAGTATAGCATCAAGTCAATTAAACTCCTTGGATGTTGATCTAGTCAGTTAAGTAGCAGAGGGGGTTGTTAATCTTTTTCAGCTGATTTGGTGTTAATGACATTAACGGGTGCACTAGATGGGCAACAACCTCCAAAACAGGAATGGTTTTACAAGTGGATGCCACTGACCACTTCCTTTTTTTTTTCCTACTTATCTTTTCTGACTGTTTTTCACTAGATTGGCATTTGGCTAGGGTCAGTGTCACTACTAGTAGCATGAGGTGATAACCTTGACCCTATAGAGGTTGCATAGGCAGTCCAACCCTTCCAGGATGGCACATCAATACGAGCATGTGTGCTCCCTAATCAGTCACACAAGGGTTAACCACATATAAGCGCTATATGAACCCACCGATGATGATTAATGATGGCAGCAAAAAAAGTCATGAATGATGCCGATGTATTTTTCCAAATTACCTGTGGGGCCGTTTTAAAGCAGACTGGTTGCCGCATTTGGCCAGTGGGCCGGACTTTGGACATGCCTGTCCTACAACCTAGTTAAGGGTCCCATCTACTGAATAAAATGTCATGCCCCTAAAGTTCTACAGGAAGGCTTTGCAAGATTCCATGTTCATGATCAGATATTAGATGTTTTGCCTTTTTATCAGTGGGTCAGAAAAAATCTATTGGGGACAATAACCTGAAACGCTGGTTGTGTGACCAAGCGGTAGAATAATTGTGTGCTAGAGCTGAGATCTCTAGTCACAGATGCTCCTTTAAAAATACTTTAAACAACCTCTGCAGCATTGGAGTCTGCTGTGGGCAGAGACCCTTTCAACCTCATACTCCTAGAATTAATCCTTGGCCAATGCTCTGTAATTTCTAAACCCAATTGAGGAAACCATTTTGACACCCCTCCCCCGTTTTTGGTTTGTGTCCACCATGGGTTTATGCTGCTTTTACAAATCACAGTGAATTTATTTCACTTCTGTGCAGTTCGATTTTTACCCAAAAAGATACCCAAACAAAATTATGCTGAATTACTATATATATTATAAAAAAAAAATTGATCTTCACTCCAACTGTAGCTGTGTTTTACTGAGTCCATGACGTAAACGGACATTTGCTTTTTTTTCATGATTGGATAGTTTAAAAGGACCTTCACTCAATTTTTTTTTTATCAGAAATCTTCAGCTACTTTTCGAACTGCCTTACCATATAATATAACTCAGTAGCTGGATTATGCTACTAATATATGTCAGCTACTTGTAGACCTCAAGGGAAACAGCTATTGATCTTGTTTGAGCATAGAACTATTATGGAGAAAGTGTCTGCAGCAAATTTCCTTCCTTCTACCCATATGTCTAAAATGGTGTCCTAGATGTCACAGGTACACAAAATTGGACAGACTGACTGCCTTCTAGTCTCTACAGGCAGTCCCTGAGGGAGACACCAGGAAGTGAAAGGAAACCCTACACCAGGGGTGGGGAACCTTTTTTCTGCCAAGGGCCATTTGGGTATTTATAAAATCATTCGGGGGCCGTACAAAATTATCAACTTAAAAATGTGTCTGTTATATTTGGTCAAAAATTTAATCAACTCACCCCTAATGTGATGGCTGCAACTGCTTCTCTTTGGTGAGGTGTGTGATGTTAGCTGGTATTGATGATGTTGCTACTCGCAACTGGTTTTCCAGGTTTGCGTCGGTCAGTCTGGAGCACAGTCGACTTTGTGGTGGTAAGTTTTGAAAAGAACTGCTGGCGGGTAATGCTGGTGGGTATAGCTGGCTGGTACTGCTGGTGGGTACAGCTGGCTGGTACTGCTGTGGGTACTGCTGGCTCAGGCTGGTACTGCTGGCTTGTACTGTGCTGTGGGTACTGCTGGCTGGTACTGCTGGCTCAGGCTGGTACTGCTGTGGGTATTGCTGATTCAGGCTGGTATTGTGCTGTAGGTACTGCCTTGGGTACTGCTGGCTCAGGCTGGTACTGCTGGCTGGTACTGTACTGTGGGTACTGCTGGCTAGTACTGCTGGCTGGTACTGCTGGCTCAGGCTGGTACTGCTGGCTGGTACTGCTGTGGGTACTGCTGGCTGGTACTGTGCTGTCGGTACTGCTGGCTGGTACTGTTGTGGGTACTGCTGACTCTGGCTGGTACTGCTGTGGGTACTACTGGCTCTGGCTGGTACTGCTGTGGGTACTGCTGGTTCTGCTGTGGGTACTGCTGGCTCTGGCTGGTACTGCTGGCTCTGGCTTATACTGCTGTGAGTACTGCTGGCTCTGGCTGGTACTGCTGTGAGTACTGCTGGCTCCGGCTGGTACTGCTGTGTGTGCTGCTGGCGGGAAATGCTGACTAGCAGCGGCGCCGCGCTGGAGGAAGAGCTGATGTTTCCTGTATTGGTCACAGGCGGAGTGCATTTGATATCACTCTGCCTGTGACTCAATCAGACTGTCAGAGCGGAGCCGGAACTATACAGGAAGCATTGGCTCAGTTCTGACAGATCAGCTGAGAGACAGACTCAGCTGCATGGGGGGCCGGACCAAATGACCTAGAGGGCCGCATACGGCCCCCGAGACATAGGTTCCCCACCCCTGCCCTACACCAAGGAAGGGAAATTCACTCCTGTAAGAATTCTCATAGGGGGAAAAGGTGTCTCCACTGAAGATTTATCACCAATCCTGGTTTCCACAACCACCCAAAATTTTCATAATCCAATTGTTACAGGGACAGAAAGTAAGGGGAAATTATCTGAACAGGGGCACAGACAGCAAAACAAACATTACAGGGGTGTTATCCCTTCCCTATGCTATCCAAAAAACGTAAAACAAAAAAAAAAAAAAATGTACGTGTTCCAACATGCATACAAATTCAACTTCAGAACAAACCTACAGAACCTATCTGGTACGTAAGCGGGGGACTTTCTGTATATAGAAAGTAAAAATAGTGCATATCTTATGATCTGTGATGAAGCCGTTTCCAGGAATGAAGTGAGCTGTGAAACCTGCTATGAATTGGCATTTCTAATCTGAGAGTGCTGGTTGCACTGAAAATTGTGTATGTAAAGCCCCGTACACACGCACCGATTGTTGGCCGACCGATCGGCCGTCTTTTGTCCGGTGCTGTCCTGTCGGTTGAAAAGTGCTAAAGACTGCACACGAATTTTGTCGGCCAATAACAGCCGACTGCAGAAGTGATGTCATGTGATGGTTAACTTTTGTGTGTTTTTTCTTCTCTGAGCATGCCCAGTCTTGCTCATCTGCTGTTTGTCGGCCGAATTCTGTACTGACTGAGGAACAATCGGCCGTTCTGGTGTTGGCCAACAAAAATTTTAAAGCCTGCACACCAGATTCTGTTCGGCCGAAAAGTCGCAGTCGGTTGTCGGAAGCATCATACTAACAAGCCGACAATCGGCCGATCAGACGGTGGCCGAATATTTACGGCCGACAATCGCTACGTGTGTATGGGCCTTTACTCAGGCTGTAGGAATCCAAATCAATAAAGCGGACCACTGTGTGCAGGCTAGGACGGAGCTTGTCCCTGCTCTAGACAACAATGTATAAGGAAGTAGGAGTCCAAATGAGCTGCACATCTCTCAACCACTGCACAACCCCAGGTAAGAAAGTGTAACCCCCCTTTAGCCCAGGCTCCAGCCAGGCCACACCCATAGCACGTTTTATGCCTCGTACACACGCAACGATTATCGGCCGACCGATCGTCCGACTTTTGTCCAGAGTGGTGTTTTGTTGGTTGGAATGTGCCTAGACTGCACACGAATTTTCTCGGCCAACAAAAATCTACTTCAGAAGTGATGTCATGTGCTGGTTTACTTTCCGTGTGTTTTTTCTTCTCTGAGCATGCCCAGTCTTGCTCATCAGATTTTTGTGTGCCGAAATCTGTACTGACTGAGGGAAAATCGGCCGTTGTGTTGACGGCCAACAAAAATTTTATAGTCTGCACACCAGATTTTATTCGGCCGAAAAGTCGGAGTCGGTTGTCAAAAGCATCATACTAACAAGCCGAAAATCGGCTGATCGGTCGGTGGCCGAAAATTCCCGGCCAATAATCAATGCGTGTGTACGAGGCATTACTTTATTCCTGGAACTTTATCACTAGGATGGGGATTCCAGGTTGATGGAGAGAATACGTGCTTTAGTGGCTGTCCTATAGTTTAATCAATTAAAATAGGATGAATATTCCATGAGCAACTGTCTGTTTGCAGAGAACAAAATGTTATGAGCCTGCTGCACAGAAATACAAAGGTACAACTTCACAAGTGTGTATGTACCAATGTGCAGCAGTAGTCTGCAATAATAGATTGTTGCAAAAAAAAAACTGTACCGATAAAAAATAGAACAAAAAAATTACAAATGGATTTCCCTTTTAAAAATTATTGAATCTTTATTTAAAAATCCAAAACTCTAAGATCAAACCAAATCATGAAGAAAGCTAAAAGATTACAAATATCCCTTTTAAGATAGCAAAATGTAAATGTAACCCAATATATGCCGGTAAGTTCAAATATTGATCCATATGGACAAATTATATAAATGATTGCACTCAAGAGTAGTGGGAGTGACAGTGGGCAGTCAAGGGTTGAAGAAAACTGGGACTGTAGCTGGCAGAGGAGATTGTTTGAAGCGGTCCTGGAGGAGCCTGCAGAGCAAGGAATCCATCCAGAGAGCTGAACAAACCAGGATTGCCATGGTTTATTGTCCAGAGCTCCGTCCTGTATCTTGGCCTAGGCCAACAAGGCCCAGGCCTAGGGCGGCACTTTGCAGGGGGGCAGCAAAAAAGCTGCACCCTGCACAAAAGAAAACAGCCTCCTCCCGGTTCCTGCACGAAAAGGTTCTCCGCCGGCTTGCGCTACACTTTTAATATAGTGCCAGTCTTATGTGGTGAATTGGGCCCGAGGGCAGAGTCCAGGAGGCAAATCGGTCTGGCACCCCCATAAAACAGTCAGCGATGAGGCTGCAGTAATGAGGCAGCACTGAGAAGGCTGCACAGATGGGCACTGATGAGGCTGAACGTGTGGGAACTGATGAGGCTACGCTGATGGGCACTGATAGACTTGTGGTCTGTGGTTCACAGATGACAGGGCGGGTCGTAAACAGAAAAGAGCGTGGCCTTTACAGGGAGGGGTGGGTCATATGTAAATTAGGGGGTGCACAAGTTTAGTCAGGCCTAGGGCAGCACAAAACCTAAATACACCACTGCCAGAGCTGGAATGTCCACCCAGGGAGAGTAAGTTGAGCAATACCTACTCTGTTAGGAAAGGGCCCCCTTTTTTTTTTTTTTTTTTTTTTTTTCTTTTTTTTTTTATTTGCATTTGAAAGTGAAGACAACTCACCATAATTAGAAAGTGAATGTAGCTCACTATATTCACTGAGCCAAGTAAACATTTATTTTGCTAAGCGATTATTCTTTAAACATAGAGATATGAAAAACGGTGTTAAAAGTGTTTTATCACATCAAACAGAACCTACCTCCATTACATGTGAACATGATATACTATGGAACACTATCCCATCACTTGCTGCATTATCTGCTCTGTTATTTTCAAATATACTAATTTCTTCCCCATAATTTATGTAGTCTAAAAAGACAGAATAAGCCGTTAATTGATGCAGCAATTATGAAGGATTAATGGCAGAAAAGTGGTGCAGCGGCTTTACTGAATTTCCCCCATGGTGTGAACAAACCCTTAGGCTGTCTGTTTCTTTGCTCTCCAATAGAAGTCTAGATAGGCCCAATGAATTTGAGCTCTAGGCTTAGTCGTGGACAGGTGTTCTCTGTTTTTTTTTTTCCTCTGATCATAAAAGTGATTGTAAACACTGGCTGTGATTGGCAGCAGCCAATGAGCCACTGCTCTCATGCACAGTACTGGATCAACCTCAGGATAAGGGAAGTATAAGCGGGGAAGGAGAAAAAGGCTCCAAGCGACCAATAGTGTAAAACCATTAAACCGGTTCAATTTAGAGTGAACATAGACTGTCAGTGCCAGGGTGGGCTGTGTGTAGGATCCTGAATGGGATTGTGGGATGGTCTTTGCTGCAGTGGTGGCCCCATGGAAACAGACGCTGAAGCCACAAGCTACAGGGAGCCAGGTGACAGCTGTCAAAACTGAGCGAAACTGACCATTCGAAACATTTTTCAGAGGCTAGTCACGCCTCCTTTCTCAGACGATCTGTTCGTTCAGGTAAGTGGGAGTGATCCTGTGCACAGAAGGTTCTTTATCACAATGCAGAGAATTCATGAAGGTCAAAAACCTTCTACCACCTTACCCTACCTGTTTGTTTTTTTCTTTTTTTGTGCTTCTATAGAAGAGCTTGGAGAGCACATCTGGTCACTAGTTGTCTTTGAAACTTCTGCCTGTGAAAGAACGTGTTGATGCAGTAAGGCTTAGTTTACACTTGCGTTTTTGGAGGGGGGAGCATAAGAACAGGTGGTTCATAGTTGCATAGTGAGGATTTATTTCTAGGTTATATGCATAGTGAGGATTTATTTCTAGGTTATATGCATAGTGAGGATTTATTACTAGGTTATATGCCCAAAACATATGCACCGCTATATATATGGAGTTGTATATGGAGAGCCTTATTCTTACAGCAGTGAAATTTTGTATAGGAAGCCCACAAATCTGCATTTCAGTTCTATTCTCTGTAGACGAACTAATGACCAAGTAAAGAATGTAGCAAAGAGAAACATTTATATTAGAATTTTTTTTTTTTTTTTTTTTATAAATAAAATAAATGGATTTGCAAATAATTTAGATTCTGCCCAATTCATTTGTCTGTCTGGTACATTGATGATACAAGTGAGCAAGGCCTGCATAAACTGGAATACACACCCAGTTCAGTCTCACAGGTTGGGACTTAACTTTGCTTGTTCACCAGTCCTCTTAATGTCTGACTTTCAGCCCCTTTGTGGCAGAAGCTGAACGTGATGATGACAAAGGCCTCTTCTCCCAAACTCTGAGAATCCAAAGCCTCCTTTTTAATAAGGGGGCCTCAAGATACCGACCTCCTCATGTGAGCAAGTAAAGGTTACATAGTATTCCTATTCTATTACCAAAAAAGTCATAATAAGTGTGTGTATGGATTGCACACTTTTTGACTCAATTTTTTTATTAAAGTCCTTTTTAATTGTAAAAAAAGTCCCAACATATGTACAAGTCGATCACAACATTCAGAGATATAAGCCGCATCAATCAAGGTGAATGACAGTAGGCAGGAGATTACTTTAACCATTTCCATACAGTGCAGTTACACCCCCTTCCTGAAATGTGATAAGAAAAAAAGTGCGCTGGAAAATCAGAAAAGATGCAACCTTAGAAAATAAAAGTGTAATAAAAGATGGTGTATCAGGTGCGCTAAACTGCTAAATGATGTGTCTAAAGGATACATATATTGGTAAATCAACAAAAATGGTAATAATATAGGAAGACAAACCTATACAAAATTGAATAAAACAATTGATACTAAATCAGGTTTGACAACGTGATGACAATCAATCTGTCAATCAAAAAGAGTGAGTCCATAAGGTGAAAGATAAATGTCCAAAATTGTGTTCAACTGACATGCATGTGAACAAAATCCAAAAGTGCGAAATCCAAAATAGATGTGAGCAGTGAAGCCTCCACCGTAATCGGATGTGCCCCTTACCAGATGAAAATAACACAAGGGCGTGTGTGTTATCAAGATCCAAATAAATACCAGGAAAATTAGGTACACCCACCGACCACTCTCACACAAGGAATTGGGTCAGCCTCTTACCAGATGACATGTAGTTGCAGGCATGAAAGGGTGTTTAATATCTGCATTAGCAGCTTGCCGTATTCACTGGGATGGATGGATCTTTAAAGTTCTGGTCCTTAGGATGTAGTCCCCCTGGTTTCTTTCAGCTGGAGAGTCTGTCTTACAGCCACCATGCGGGTCCGGCGTCTCCTCCGTATTAGCTTCCCTCTTCCGGGTCGTGCATGCTCCGCCTTTCCAGCACAAAACCGGAAGTTCCGGTTACAAACGAGGCTTGGAACGTGCTGTCCGGTGGTTCTTTTGAATTCTTGCGATGCACAAAAAACAGTACAATGGCCGGGAGGACCGGAGGAGACCCCTGCTGATCAGCAGGTCACAGGCCTGAAGGGACCACCACAGTGACCAACTGTCTGTACTTTGGGGCGACCTGTGAGAAGTCTAGGAGGCGTGCAGGTAGAGTGCGGCCTTCACTGGTGTTCCTGAACCTGGCTCACAGGGAGACCATCCAACTCCAAGTTTTCAGGTCAGAGAAAAAATAAATAAATAAATGTTTCGCTGTGGGAGAAACACAATCAAACTGAGGGACAAGGGGAAGGGTGGGGCCTTTTAACAGCTGTGAACTGATTGTTTCCTGTAGGGAGGAGTGTCATCTCTCATACGTTTGCCATCCTCCCAACTGTCCCTGGTTTGAAGAGACTGTCACTCTCTTTGAACAAAATCCCTCTTTCCTCCTCAGTTGTCCCTCTGTTTTCAAAAACAAACCAAAAAAATTTTTTGGAATAAATTATCACCTTTTCTCACTTTTGTTTTATTTATTTGCACATGAGCACTTTTGCACGCTGGTAATTGTACACAGCTGGATTTATTTTTTCCCAAGTGGGATAATATTTATTTGTGCACTTATTTTATTTATCATAATGCACTGATTATGAATTTTATCACTTTGAAGTACATATTGGTCTAGTTGACACTTTGTCACCTATAGGTACTGCAGCAGTAGTCCACTGGCACTGACTCCAATCCACTGTCTGTCTATTTTTTTTTTTCTAGCACTTTGTCAGTGCAAAACTGGTAGAAAAAAAATAGACAGACACAAGCTAGACAGTGGATTGGACAGACACTACTACTACACTTTCAAATCAATACTCCCGGTTAAGTAGAACAATATTATAGTGCAGAAAGCATAACATTTCAGCATGTTCACCAGTTCAACGGCTTTTTTTCTTTTCATAAATTGCTGCCACTTCACTAAAAACACGCTCACTTGGTACTGAGGAAACTGAGGAAGGAGGAGCAGAAAGGTATCTTCTAGCATGAGAAGCAAGTCTTTTGTAGCGTGCCTCATTTTCTTTCCACAACTGAAGAGGATCACCACTTCTTCTGTCAATTATTGGTTCCTTCAAATAGAGATGAAGTTCATCATCCAGGCTCATTATTGCAGATTCTGATGAATCCTCTGCATGAGGCCCCAATAAAATGCTGAACATTGCATCTATTTGACCACAATGACAATGAATTTTCTCTTCTGTCTGTTGTCTTTTGGGACATTTTTCTCCTGCATCCTGCTCTTCCACATCAGAAACCTTCTCTTCTTGTCCTAGACTTTTCTTTTCCTCAGTGGGAACCTCCTGCACCTTCTGTTGAATATCTTCTGTCAGCCATTGCTTTGCCTTGGCCAATACAACATCAGAGGAGAAAGAAAGGTTCTTGTATAGAGGCTCCAAAAGACATGCAAGCACAACAGTTTTTATTCTCCTCATGCTTCTCAAACCTTTTGGCGAGGCTGCCTCATGGCCTGCCTACATGCTTTGATGCCACGTGTGTTGGGTCCTTCATTCTGTTGAAGAAGCATCTTCAGGACTCTCACACATGGGATCACAGAGGAAACAGATGAGTCGTAATGACTCCCCTCCAGTGTCACTTCCTCAATGGGTATGAGCGTCTCTATAATGTTGGCTACTATGTCCCACTGATCTGCAGTAGGGCAAGAATGTCCTCCAAGTCCATATTCACCAGAATATATAGTGAGAGCTCGCTTCTGCTCCAGCATCCTCTGTAGCATGTGTAGAGTTGAGTTCCATCATGTTGGAACAGCCTGTATCAGGTTGTTTTTGGGTAGGCCAAGGTCTTCCTGAATGCACCTCAGTCACTGCTTGGCAAGAACAGAATGGTGGAAATGGCCTGCGCACTTCTTCAGCATGGTAATAATGTCCAGCAAAGCTTTCTGGTTTGACAGACCATCATGTACCACCAGTTGGAGGGTGTGTGCCATGCAACTGAGGTCTGACACTTCAGCAAGTCTCATACCTTTAACAATGTTCACTCCACTGTCTTGCAGCACAAGCATCACTCGGTCTTTGCTGATTCCCCATTCTTCTAGCATGCCTAGAAACTTTTCTTTAACGTACTCCCCAGTGTGGGATCCTTGCATCACTTTTGTATTCAACACCAAATGCCTTCTTGTCTATCCGCTGTCAATGAAGTGGCATGTAAGACTCATTAGTGATTCTGTTTGTTGTGAATGAGAGTGAGTTGCCAGCATTCTCTGGTTGCAGTATAGTCTTAACTTTGTCAACGACCTTTTGGTGAATCTTTTGCAGCATCTCAGTTCGCTAAAACTTGTCACTCTTCAGTGTGTACCTTGGCTCAACTATGGACATCAACCGCTTAAATTCAGAGTCAGACACTATTGTAAATGTCTGGTTATCAGTGACCATCATCTCTGTGATTACTCTGTCCAGCAGTTGTGATCTTCCATCAGATTTTAGCCACCTGTTTTTTTTCTGAAACATATCTGTTATTGTTGCTTGGGATAGGAATGATTCACCTTGTGATTCATTTTTGTTTTTTCTGTTCTGCATTATACAGTACAAGATGATGAACTCTAGATAGATAGATCTGCCCAAAGATTTGATGTATTTTTGGTTTTTGCAGTTATTGATCCCATGCTCATTGTTTTTTGCATGTGTTGCTCAGTGCTGCTGATTTTCCTGGAGATGGAGAAGAGAAATACTCCCAGACCACACTTTTAATTTTTCTATTTCCATCCATATCCATTGAAACAAGAGAGTCAGACACTAATATAGGATTACACAAAATGGCTGGCTGGTACCCTGTGGTGGCTGGCTGGCGCCCTGTGGTGGCTGGCTTGCACCTTGTGGTGGGTGGGTGGCTGGCTGGCACCATGTGGGGGGTGGCTGGCTCGCTGGCACTCTGTGGTGGCTGGCTGGCACCGGGTGGGTGGCTGGCTGTAATCAAGCTTTGGTGGCTGGCTGGCACCCTTTGGTGGCTGGCTGGCACCCTTTGGTGGCTGGCTGTCACCCTGTGTTGTGGCTGGCCTGGCACGTACAGGCCCAGGGCCTGTGGCTGGAGAGCTGGTACAGTCAGGAGGAGGACTCAGGCAGGAGGGCCTGTGGCTGGTATGTTGGCTGGTACAGTACACACTACACAGTTTGGGACTGGGTTGCTGGCTGGCAATGGGCAGCTATGGGTGGTTGGGTGGCGGCGGCGGCTGTGTTGATAGAACAGAGAGATATAAAACGTGTGTCAGAGTGTTTGTTGGTCACTGTTATCACTTATCAGAGAACAGAATACAGAACGTGTGTCAGACTGTTGGTCACTGCACACACTAGATGTAGAAGAACTGTCCCGACTCTCCCGACTGACCGCCTGTGCTGCATGCAGACTCCAGTGTGGCCGCGGCGGGTAAAAGACACTGTAAGGAGGCAGAGGGAGGCGGCCTAAGAGCTGTCCAGTGCGTGGAGGCACGTGGCGCAACATATTCAATGACATCATGAATATCAGTAAATCCGAAGGCCGATACAGATATATTGGGACAAGTGCATATCGGCCCCCGATATATCAGTGTTGCTGATAATCGAAGAAATGTACTCAAACTTTATCACAAATTTCCACCAATTTTGTTCTCATTAAATATCTGCTTGTTTTGAATATATCATTTCCAGATTCATATCATGATTCCGGAATAGGAGGGTCTGTGCTTATCACATCCTGAGCCAATGTCAGTGTTCTGAGGAAAGCCGCAGTACCTGCATTACCTTATGAAACAGCTCTTTGGAAGTATCTCATCAAAAATGTCCTATTACAGGGAATGCCTAAACTACTTATATTTTCATGCAGGCTTCTTTGAAATCGGTTCTTCTTACATCAGTCAGTCAACCACACAAGCAGGAAACTTCATTCTCATGGCTTTCCATACACCAACGGTGCGCAGAACTCCTCAAGGTTGCCATATTGCATTGATTGTTTTACATATTTAAAAACTTGCAGTTTAAATTGGTGTAGCACTTCTTCTGTAGGAGCAGCAAAACGACTGTCCAGGGCTTCACCCCGGAGCCAGGCACACTAGCTTATTCTCACATTGATTCAATGACCAGTCTAGGGGGTTTGTTTTTGTGGGGTGTTAGTTTAAAAAAAAACATGGCTAGGGTTGAAGGAAGTAGATAGGATACCCCAAAAACCATGTACACTTGAGGACCTGGGTATTCTCCGGACAAGCTATAATAAAATCTGTACTTGTAGCAAACAGATTTCAGCTGTAAGGTAGTAGTGGTAGTTGACTGTGAAAAGCCACCAGAGCTAAGCCCCATTTTTTAAGTAGGTTAGCTGGACAAAGCTCTTCAGGACCCCAGCCGGTGTCCTCTTTTTTTAAATAGACCCACAGCTCACTTTTTCTCTAGCACCAGAGGGGTGGAAAAAGCACAAAGCTGTACTGAAAAGGCCCAAGGAACAGCTGGTTGCCTCCTTTCAACTTCCATGCGACACCTTACTTCAGAGAAACCAGACTAGATCTTCTGCGGACAGCCTTCTTTAGCACCAGGGTGTTGGCATTCATGACCTCAGGTTGCCCACCTGAGGCCTCACAACAGCAGACCTAGTGGCAGCTTCGCCTGGGAAGGCAGTGTTACCCCCTCCAGGATGGACTTATCCTCTCCAGGAAAAGAGCATGAGCTTAGTGTGCTCCCAGAATATATACATTCCCCCAGCATGCCATCAGAATCTGCCTCTCTGGGATGGGCCAGGGCTGTATCAATATTCATGCTGCAATCTGCATAGCTTAACACCAATCATTAAGAAACTTCTCCAAGCTCCGTGGGTACAGAAGAAGCTATAAACAAGACTGGCAGCAGCTGAACACACTGAGCGGGCCTGGCTAGCTGCTTCACTAAATACAATGAGCAGCATATGCTTTCACCTACCAAACCAATACAGCCACGCTGACTACAGTATGGCAACTAAATTTATTTATAGATTTATTTAGGGTGCTACATCGGAATTTTAATGTTTTTAATTGCATTCAATTTACAAAACTGCCTAGTAGTATTGTATTATATGCTTTTATTTTGAACTAAAGTGAAGTTTTCCTTTAGTGCTGTCCCCAGCCAAACTCCCCTTCCCTTCACTTTTCTAATGCTCTGTTCGGTCCATTTTTCTAAAACAGCTTGGAATCCTGGGTTAGGTCTCTGTGCACAAATTGAACCGCATCAATCGAGTGGTCTGACTCTTGTTGCTTAATTTAGAGCACTAAATCCTTGCATAAAGTGGAATCCTTGTATTATTCATCAGCAAGAACTAGCATCAAAACAACTGAGCAGAGATTTAAACAGTGTCCTTTATATAGCTGAGGAAACTGTCAACTCCATAAAGGCAGGAGCTTTAAATTCCGTTTTTTTTCCAGGCACTGTGCAGTGACATGGTAGCTGATCATATAGCAGTTCTGCTACACATAGACGTTCAATGGTTCTTCTGTGCATGGTTTGAGTGGTGGAATAAAGTGACAGCTTTCCTGAGAGATGCAAGTCATTTTGAAGATGAACTGTAGTTTTGAAAACCTGCTTACCTTCGTGACATTTTTGACAAAATCAATGACCTAAGCCTGCTACTTCATGGGTTTAGCACAAACCTTTTCGCATTGCTGGATAAAAGAAAAGCCTAGAGGAAAAAGCTGGAGTTTTAGGACCTATTCACACTTAACCGTCCCATTAGGTTTTGGCATTAGTATACAATGCGTTAAGGTGGCAAATTTATGACTGGGCTGCCATAAGCACAGCAGATTGGGGGGGGGGGGGGGACTTGCATATACACTTTTTTGCAGTGCACTACAATAAACTATACTGTATATACATTGTGGTGCATTGGGCTCTATTGTACACTATGTAGGGATTCCATTCACAATGAATTGCACCATACTGCATGTAGAGCGGGTTTGTTGCAATGCTCATAAAGCACATGATTAAGCACACATTGCTACAACACATAAGTGCGAGTGAGCCCTCGATAAACCAGGATGTTCTTTGGCAAGGTTTTTTTTTTTTTTTCTACAGCAAAGCGTTTTGTGAAAACTATGGGGTTGATTTACTAAAGGGGTATACCTTTTTAGGTTTAGTGAAATGAGGTGAAGATCTACTAACTTCAATCATGTGCAAGCAGAAATCCTTTTCATTTTCCTTGCATGTGACTGGGTATTCTTTGGAAAGAATTCACAATATTCACGAAGACTCCCATGAAAAGTGAACATGCCCTACTCCTATCTGCCAAAGAGCGATGGGGGCTGATTTACTAAAGACCTCAAGAGCATTTGACATTTAAATATTTTCCAACTACTGAAGAAAAAGATGATGCATAAACTTTGGAATACACATTCTTTAAATTTCCATGACATTGAAGAAGCAGACATGGGACTGCAGGCTGCAATCCCCCCAAGACCAAATGCACAACAACTATAGGTAAATAAATAAGAAACCGAACAACCTTAATGCCATGGAAATGGCAGGAGCATTTTATTGGTTTACCACATATTCATACAAATGCCAATAAATCTCTTATTTATTGAAATAAACCATACATCAAATAGCATTTTTTTCTCAGTTCTTAGAATTTAAACAGCATTCTACTGAAATTACAACCAGGGCCCCTTGAGATCCAGGGTGGCAGAGAACCACATAAAAGTACCTCGGATGGGCAGGAGGGAAGTAGCTCTTTTGCGATAGTTGGTCCAAATGTGAAAAAGGCTCGATCTGCTCCTTTTTTAGATATGATGCCAAATTTTCCAGAAGTTTCCAAGTATTCCTGTTGGCTGGAATTTACCACAGGCATTGGCCTTCCAAATTCTTAAGGGGCAATATACCTCAAAATGCAAAAATACAATAATTTTAAATATAAACTGTTCCAGAAGCAAGAAGAGGGCAGGTAGCAGCTGCAGTCCCATGAAGGTGGGCGCAAAGTGTTGTGCCCCCCTCTAACATTCTGAATGCAGTATTTTGCCAGATGCAGCAAGAGTAGATGCCCAAAGTGAAGAATTAGTTCTTACAAAATGTATCGTCTTCACAACTGTGAGATTTTTTTTTCCCCCAGACTGTGTGGGGGGGGGGGGGATATAGTAGGTTCCTTCATCTATGCTATACAGCAGACATAGACTAACTGTCAGCATACCCAAACTACAGCATCCAACCCAGATGCGGATGATGTTCGGCCTACAGGTTTCTGCCTGACTCCTTCAATTTTTCAGTCGAAAGCATACTAGGAGTTTTTTTTTTTTGTGTTTTTTTTTTTTTTAAACCAAATCACAAAGAAAAAAAAAAAGGAAAAAAACTCCCCTTTGTAACTATAAAGAGACCAGCTCAATACTGCCTTTAAAACCATTATGAATTTATTAACTATTTGGACCAAGTAATTCCCGAACACATTTTAGCACCACTTAATGTACCTACATTATGATTTCCCTGATATGTTGTCAATGTCAGACATTTTCTGATCATTTTAAAGTGTATGGACAGGTTGGTGCATTGTCGGACCATATACTGTATGAATTAAAACAGAAAGTTAATAGGCTAGACAAGAAATCGCTAACTTGGGGTGATAATGGAATGCTTGCTAATTACAGTTCTGCTGCCTTTGAGTATTTAACTCATCCTTTCATGACAGCAGGAGGTGTCTACTCAAAGGCTCAGGTGTATACAGTTTTGAAGGTGTATACTCAAAGGCTCAAACAAAACAGTTTTCCCGGCATGCTTACCGACTAGCTTGCATAAAAAAAACAGTCTAAAGCAGGGGCCTCAAACTCAGGTCTAAAGTCTAGTACACACTGGCCAAATGTCGGGAGGCATCAGCTGGTTCAATAGAAACTGGCTGACATTCGGCCTGTGCTAAAGAAAATACAAACACGCAATGTGTTTGTGTGTGGGACCCCTCCTGGACTAATGACAAAACCAATGTGCTCAGAATAGAAGTACTAGCCCAACCTCGCATGAGAAGGAAGATCGTCCTCCTAAATTAGGTACAGCTGATAAGGGTGTTGATGGTGGAGTAGTTACCACGGTGTAGCTTGTTACACAGGAACTGGATCTCCCGGTGAGATGGCCCACCGAAGAGGGCGCAATAGCATCACACGCCGACACAAAGTACCTGCGCGCATGCGCACATGAGAGCGGAAGCTCTCGTGTGATGGTGCAAACAGATATTCGACCCGTGTGTACTGTAGCCAGTCCGACAGAAGCCACCTGGTGGGGGGGGGGGGGGGGAAATGTGTGTGGAAGACTGTTTGTTTTTTGCTATGCAAAACCCCTTCTAGTTGAAGCTTGTCTTAAAAGCGGTTTATACATTAGGGTGTTTGCCATTTTTGTTTAGCTTTCTAAAATTGCTGTGGGGACACATACGCCATTAGCTGCCAAAGGGCTTTGCTGGGCA